>NW_012102254.1:963622-964864 GCF_000951045.1 Mandrillus leucophaeus | reverse complement strand
GCCATGTTGAGCAGGCTGGTCTCAAACTCCTGCCCTCAGGTGATCCACCTGCCTCGGCCTCTCAAGGTGCAGGGATTACAGGAATGAGCCACTACACCTGACCAATTTTTGTATTTTTAGTAGCGACGGGGTTTCACCATATTGGTCAGGCTGGTCTCGAACTCCTGACCTTGTGATCCAATCCGTCCACCTCGGCCTCCCAAAGTGTTGGGAGTACAGGCGTGAGCCACCGTGCCCAGCCAGTCGGTGCTTTAAGTTAGTAAAGTATGCTCTGAAATAAGTTTTTCAGTACAAAAATTGGTATCTAGTGATATGAAGGAATAAATGACCTCCCTGAATGTTTCAGAGTTTTGCCTAAGAATGCAGAAAGTGGCTCACCATGTGTCAGCATGCCCACTGTCCAGTCCACATCAAACTTACCAATATGAGTTTAGTTCACTAGCGGCTGAGCAACAGCAATTTGAGTTAAAATTATGATTCTGAAAACTTCAGCACATCATCTCAGCAATAGCATAAATGGTTCTCTGTTCTTGCCTGTAAATTTATGCAGTTGATTCTAAGCTATTTTAGTTGACATTTAAAATCTCTCTGGGCTGGTAAGGCAAAATCTATATTAATAAAATCAGTTGCTTTATTTTAAATATAATTTTCTGGTATATACAAAAATAAAATGGAAATACTACTTGCTATATTACGTTACAGCAATATGGTTTGCACTTAAATGTGACTCTGCATTGTACAGAAAATAGTGAATGCTATAAATATTTTTGTGTGTCAAATGCTATATATTTTTTCATTTAACAGGGTGAACCTAGCATTTTCACAAAGTACCAGACAAAGCCCCAGCTGTTTGGAGGAGATATAAAAGATGGAGGTTTATTTCCTCCTCCTTTGTCAGTTGGAAAATCAAAAGGCCTCTTGGAACAGTTTGAGGAGAAAAAGAAAAGGGCAAAAGACAAATATGACAGGTATGTAAACCTTTCAAATGGATGAGACAACTCATCTTTTCTGAGTAAAACAAGACATAGAGTGTCAGTAATTAAATAATTCAATTTTAGCATAATAGCACAACAATAGAGTTCTCCAGAGAAACCAAAACATAGGACTTACACACACACACACGCACACGCAGACACACACAGACACAGACACACCGAGAAAGTGGGAGAGAAAGAAGAAGAGAGAGAAATACAGATTGATTTTTTTTTTGTGGTTTTTTTTTTTTTTTTTTTTTTTGAGACA
>NW_012102254.1:954756-961682 GCF_000951045.1 Mandrillus leucophaeus | reverse complement strand
GATTCTCCTGCCTCAGCCACCCAAGTGGCTGGGATTACAGACACCTGCTACCACGCCCGGCTAATTTTTGTATTTTTAGTAGAGACAGAGTTTCACCATGTTGGCCAGGCTAGTCACAAACTCCTCACCTCAGGTGATCCACCCACCTCAGCCTCCCAAAATGCTGGAATTATGGGCATGAGCCACCACGCCCGGCCATTATTATTATTATTATTATTATTATTATTAATTTTATTATTTTTTTTTTCTGAGATGGAGTTTCAATCTTGTTGTCCAGGCTGGAGTGCATTGGCACAATCTTGGCTCGTTGAAACATCCGCCTTCTGGGTTCAAGTGATTCTCCTGCCACAGCCTCCTGAGTAGCTGGGATCACAAGCACATGCCGCCATGCCCAACTCATTTTTGTATTTTCAGTAGAGACTGGGTTCGTCATGTTGGCCAGGCTGGTCACAAACTCCTGACCTTAGGTGATCTGCCCACCTCGGTCTCCCAAAGTGCTAAGAGTACAAGCATGAGCCACTACAGTCTTCCCACCTTAGCTTCCCAAGTAGCTTCGATCAGAGGCACACACTACCGTGCCCACCTAATTTTTTTTTCCAGAGATGGTGTCTCACTATGTTGTCCAGGCTGGTCTTGAACTCCTGGGCTCAAGCAATCCTCCCACCTCGACCTCCCAAAGTGCTGGGATTACAGGCATGAGCCACCATACCTGGCCTTCTAGTTATTCTTAATTGCCTTCTTGTCAGTGTGATTTGTGGTAGATTTGCATATAGTCTACCACAATTTTTTTCTCTCTGAAAAATAAAAACTAGAGGATTTGTAAGAGAAATGTAATATTCAAGTAAGGTTACACTTATTTTTCCTAAACATCTGCCCCCTGATTTTTCTTTTCAAATCATCAGGATTAGGAAGTTGGACAACTTTATTTATTTTAGAGTCTAGAATAGAATGCGGCCAGGCACAGTGGCGGGTGCCTATCATCCCAGCTGCTCGGGAGGCTGAGACAGGAGAATCACTTGAACCCAGGAGGCAGAGGTTGCAGGGAGCCTAGATTGCACCATTGTACTACAGCCTGGGCGACAAGAGTGAAACTACATCTCAAACAAACAAGCAAAAAAACAAAACAACAACAAAAAAGAATAGAATGCATGAAATCTTTTAAATTTTACATTCAAAAAATTTTTTTGAATTTTTTTAAACTTTTAGGTTCAGGGGTATATGTGCAGGTTTGTTACATAGGTAAACTCTTGTCACAGAGGTTTGTTGTACAGATTATTTCATCACCCAGGTACTAAGCATAGTACTCAATAGCTATTTTTTTTCTGATCCTCTCCTTCCTCCACCCTTCACCTCAACTAGGCCCCAGTGTCTGTTGATCTTCTGTTCATGTCCGTGAGTTTTCATCATACAATGTATGAATTCTTTGGTTTTTGTTTTGTTTTGTTTATTGAGATGGAATCTCACTCTGTTGCCCAGGTTGGAGTATAGTGACACGATCTTGGCTCACTGCAACTTCCACCACCTGGGTTCAAGCGATTCTCGTGCCTCAGCCTCCCAAGTAGCTGGGACCACAGGCGCATGGCACCATGCCTGGCTAATATATTTTTATTTTTAGTACAGATGGGGTTTCAGCATGTTGGCCAGGCTGGTCTCAAACTCCTGACCTCAGGTGATCCAACGGCCTTGGCCTCCCAAAGTGATGGGATTACAGGTGTGAGCCACCATACCTGGCCCCTGTGCAAGTCTTTTTTTAAGAGTTGGATGTGGCCAGGCGTGGTGGCTCACGGCTGTAATCCCAGCACTTTGGGAGGCCGAGGCTGGCAGATCACAAGGTCAGGAGATCGAGATCATCCTTACTAATACAGTGAAACCCCGTCTCTACTAAAAATTCAAAAAATTAGCCAGGCATGGTGGCGGGCGCCTGTAGTCCCAGCTACTCGGGAGGCTGAGGCAGGAGAATGGCATGAACCCTGGAGGCGGAGCTTGCAGTGAGCTGAGATGGCACCACTGCACTCCAGCCTGGGCAACAGAGTGAGACTCAGTCTCAAAAAAAAAGAAAGAGTAGGATGTATAGTTGAGGAATAACTGTGATAGCTTCTTTTTCATTAGAAATTAATATTTTCATATTAATATTTACATATAAATATGTATATGAATATGGACTTTAAAAAGAAAAATGTGATTTGCCTTAGCAGTGGTCATAGGAAGTCTGTGTTCCTTTTTTTTTTTTTTTTTGAGATGGAGTCTCGCTCTGTCACCCAGGCTGAAGTGCAGTGGCATGATCTCGGCTCACTGCAAGCTCCGCCTCCCGGGTTCACGCCATTCTCCTGCCTCAGCCTCCAGAGTAGCTGGGATTACAGGCATGTGTCACCACACCCAGCTAATTTTTGTATTTTTAGTAGAGATGGGGTTTGCTATGTTGGCTAGGCTAGTCTTGAACTCCTAGCCCCACGTAATCCACCCGCCTTGGCCTCCCAAAGTGCTGGGATTACAGGCGTGAGCCACCGCATCCGGCCTATGCCCAGCTAATTTTTGTATTTTTAGTAGAGACGGGGTTTCACCATGTTGGCCAGGCTGGTCTCAAACTCCTGACCTCAGGTGATCCAACGGCCTCGGCCTCCCAAAGTGCTGGGATTACAGGCGTGAGTCACTGCCCCCGGCCCTCTTTTTACTTTACTATTTTATTTTATTTTATTTATTTTATTTTATTATTTTATTTTATTTTGAGGTGGAGTCTCGCTCTCTCTCTCTCAGGCTGGAGTGCAGTGGCATGATCTTGGCTCACTGCAACCTCCGCCTCCCAGGTTCAAGCAATTCTCCTGTCTTTGCCTCCCGAGTAGCTGGAATTACAGATGCTTGCCACCACGCCTGGCTAATTTTTCTATTTTTAGTAGAGACGGGGTTTCACTATCTTGGTCAAGCTGGTCTTGAACTCCTGACCTCGTTATCCACCCGCCTTGGCCTCCCAAGGTGCTGAGACTCTCTTTTTTTATTTCCCTGCTGGACACTAAGGTTTCTCAGGGTCAAGTCTTCAAATCTAATCAAGCAATGTTTTGATGCTATGCTAGGTAGAGATCTGCCATGTTTGTGGAATCATTTATGTTACTTATCACTTCAATATTTCACAAAGATTTGTTTTCTTTTTTCCCTCCTATTCTAGTGAGACTCTATACAACTTTGTTTCTAATGTTAGAGAAAGCATTCACAGGGTAAGTACAGCTACTTTTCAAGGAGTTAGAACATCTTATATTTTAAGAAGTTTAATATTTATATTGTATTGACTTTAGTTAATGTAGAATAGCAATATTTTAACTACCCCTATTTATCATGAAATGACAATTCTCTAAGATAGTAAAATAAGGCAACAGCCTGTGAATTATTTCATAATTTTGGGTTTCTTAGTTGCAGACGTCTGTGGAAAAGTCTGAGGAACATCTCAGTTCAAGAAGCCAATCTATTTTGGATTCTTTGGAGACTGTGGCCAAGACATGTGAGTGCCTCATGTTTGAGGTATCAGCAGAGGGCACTGGTAAATGATGAACATGAACTTTCTGACCCTAGCCTGGTTTCCAGTGGTGAGGTTCCTCACAGGGTTTCAGATGAGAGGATGGGTACATAGGGTTCGTCCTGAAGAGATGTGGAGCACACTAAGCCGGGTAGTGGGGCCCACCTCTGTGACAATGTTCTGGTCCCATGATGCCTTTTGTGAAGCGCCAATCCCCCACCTGGTAACCATGCTGCCTCAGGGCAAGTAGCTCTGCTGGTTTCTCATCTCACTGCCTGAAGTGAGTCAGCAACATCCTTGAGTCCCAAAGGAATTGCTGCCTGTGCTGTCTATAGACACTGACTGCCCCCTAAGGAGTCAGAAATACTGTAGTACCTACTGCTCTTCTTGCTGCCTTGGTTTCAGTGAGAGCTGTATTGTGAATCACAGCATCATTCTCTTTTTTTTTTCTGAGACGGAGCCCAGGCTGGAGTGCAGTGGCGCAATCTCGGCTCACTGCAAGCTCCTCCTCCTGGGTTCACACCATTCTCCTGCCTCGGCCTCCCGAGTAGCTGGGACTACAGGCGCCCGCCACCATGCCCAGCTAATTTTTAAAATTTTTTAGTAGAGATGGGGTTTCACTGTGTTAGCCAGGATGGTCTCCATCTCCTGACCTCGTGATCTGCCTGCCTCAGCTTCCCAAAGTGGTGGGATTACAGGCGTGAGCCACCACGCCCGGCCCCATTCTCAATTTTACTTATAGTTTGTGGTTTATAAAATCCTATGCTCCACCAATTAGTGGTTTACATTTAGATGAAAACATGGCCCTTGCCCTATAAAGAGAAGACAGTGAATATACAGTTCTCCTTAGGTGAATACCTCTCTAGAACCACCTGTTTCCTAGCAAAATGATGAGCTGATGACTGTGCATCTGCACTTGTTTGCATTTGTCTGTGCGTTTATTTTATAAACAAGTTGAAATCAAATGCCATGGGGTGGACTGCTCATAATTTACGAAAATTAATGTCTTCGTGTGGCCTAAAAATTAATCCGCAACTGTCTGCATAGAAGCACTGTACTGTCTGCTGGATTTCAACCTGGGCATCCCACACACAGGGCAACTATGCATCTGTTTAGAAACTTGTTCTGGGGCCGGGCACAGTGGCTCACACCTGTAATCCTAGCACTTTGGGAGGCCAAGGCGGGCAGCTCACAAGGTCAGGAGTTCAAGTCTGGCCTGGCCAATATGGTGAAACTCCATCTCTACTAAAAATACAAAAATTAGCCGGATGTGGTGGCAGGGCCTGTAGTCCCAGCTACTCGGGAGGCTGAGGCAGAAGGATTGCTTGAACCCAGGAGGCGGAGGTGGCAGTGAGCCGAGATGGTGCCACTTTACTCCGGCCTCAACGACAGAGCGAGACTCTGTCAAAACAACAACAACAACAACAAAGAAACTTATTCTGGAAGCCTTAAGACTGTTATCCCCACAAGAAGTAGCAAGACAGAGAGCAGAAGCAAATCAGGGATGCTTCCTTTGTATAACATGATAGAGTAACTCATTTATAAGTACCCAAGGAAAGTACTCTGTTTTTGTTTTACATTTAAAACTGGGTGGGCCAGGCGTGGTGGCTCATGCCTATAATCCCAGCACTTTGGGAGGCCAAGGCAGGAGGATCACCTGAGGTCAGGAGTTCGAGACCAGCCTGGCCAAAATGGCGAAACCCTGTCTCTATTAAAAATATAAAAAAAAATTAGCTGGGCGTGGTGGCAGACACCTGTAATTGCAGTTACTTGAGAGACTGAAGCAGGAGAATCGCTTGAACCCGGGAGGCAGAGGTGGAAGTGAGCTGAGATCGTGCCACTGTACTCCAGCCTGAGCAACAGAGTGAAACTCCCCATATCAAATAATAATAATAATAATAAAACTGGATGAAGTACAGAAAACGAGGATTGCAGCAAAAGTATGGCATTTAAATCCCAGAAAAGGGAAAGGAAATGCCTGTGGCCCAACACAAGATCAAGGCAGAGACAGAACTAAAACTGGATCTGGCTTAGAGTAGGCAAAGGGATCCTGATCCTTTGCTCCAGTGGTTCCTTAATTTTCTTTTTCTTTTCTTTTCTTTTTTTTTTTTTTTGAGATGAACGAACTCTCGCTCCTGTCCCCTAGGCTGGAGTGCGATGGCACAATCTCGGCTCACTGCAACCTCCGCCTCCCGGGTTCAAGAGATTCTCCTGCCTCAGCCTCCCGAGTAGCTGGGATTATAGGCGCCTGCCACCATGCCTGGCTAATTTTTGTATTTTTAATAGAGATGGGGTTTCACCATGTTGGCCAGGCTGGTCTCGAACTCCTAACCTCAGGTGATCCACCCCCACCGCCCGGCCTCCCAAAGTGCTGGGATTATAAGCGTGAGCTACCCGTGCCTGGCTGGTTCCTTAATTTTCAAAGGGTAAGACTCAGAAGAGAGGCCCTGTGTGGTGGCTCCCGCCTATAATCCCAGCACTTCGTGTTTTTGTTTTAGTTTTTCTGAGATGGAGTCTTGCTCTGTCACCCACGCTGGAGTGCAGTAGCATGATCTCAGTTCACTGCAACCTCTTCCTCCTGGTTCAAGGGAGTCTCCTGTACGAGTCTTTCCTGCACGAGTCTCATGCAGGTGCACACCACCACACCTGGCTATATTTTTTTTTGTATTTTTAGTAGAGACAAGGTTTCACCATGTTGGCCATGCTGGCCTTGAACTCTTGACCTCAGGTGATCAGCCCACTTCGGCCTCCCAAAGTGCTGGAATTATAGGTGTGAGCCACCACGCCCAGCCTAATTCCAGCACTTTGGGAGGCCAAGGTGGGTATATTTGCTTGAGTCCAGGAGTTTGAGACCAGCCTGGGAAACATAGGGAGACTTCGTATCTACAAAAAATAAACCAAACCAGCAGGGCTGGGCATATGCCTATAGTCCCAGGTACTAGGGAGGGGGAGGTGGGAGGATAGCTTGAGCCTGGGAGGTCAAAGCTGCAGTGAGCCAAGATGGTGCCACTGCACTCCAGCCTGGAAGCTAGAGCGAGACCCTGTCTCTAAACACTAAAACTAAAACTAAATAAATAAAATGAAAAAAAAAGAAAAAAGAAAGACTCAAGGGTGGACGTGGTGGTTCATGTCTGTAATCCCAGCACTTCGGGAGGCCAAGGCAGGTGAATCACTCGAGGTGAAGAGTTCGAGACCAGTCTGTCCAACATGGTGAAAACCCGTCTGTACTAAAAATACATAAATTAGCCATGCATGATGGCTGGCGCCTGTAATTCCAGCTACTTGGGAGGCTGAGACAGGAGAATTGCTTGAACCCGGGAGGTGGAGGTTGTAGTGAGCCGAGATGGCGCCACTGCACTCCAGCCTGGATGCTAGAGTGAGACTCCATCTGGAAAAAAAAAAAAAAAAAGGCCGGGCATGG
>NW_012102254.1:947814-948816 GCF_000951045.1 Mandrillus leucophaeus | reverse complement strand
TGGTTGGTTTGTTTTGAGACAGTCTCTTGCTCTGTCACCCAGGCTGGAGTGCAGTGGCGCGATCTCAGCTCACTGCAACCTGCCCTTCCCAGGTTCAAGTGGTTCTCCTGTTTCAGCCTACTGAGTAGCTGGGACTACAGGCACATGCCACCATGCCTGGCTAATTTTGTTTTTGTTTTTGTTTTGAGATGGAGTCTCTCTCTGTCACCAGGCTGGAGTGTAGTGGCGCAATCTCGGCTCACTGCAACCTCTGCGTCCCAGGTTCAAGTGTTTCTCCTGCCTCAGTCTCCCGAGTAGCTGGGACTACAGGCGTGTGTCACCATGCCCAGCTAATTTTTGTATTTTTAGTAGAGACAGGGTTCACCATGTTGGCCAGGAAGGTCTCAATCTCCAGACTTTGTGATCCGCCAGCTTTGGCCTCCCAAAGTGCTGGGATTACTGGCATAAGCCACTGCACTCGGCCTTAGTTTTTTGTTTTTTTTTTTTTTGAGATGGAGTTTTGCTTTTGTTGCCCAGGCTGGAGTGCAATGGTGTGATCTCAGCTCACCGCAACCTCTGCCTCCCGGGTTCAAACGATTCTCCTGCCTCAGCCTCCTGAGTAGCTGGGACTACAGGCGTGCAACACCACGCACGGCTAATTTTTATATTTTTAGTAGAGATGGGGTTTCTCCATGTTGGTCAGGCTGTTCTCGAACTCCCGATCTCAGCTGATCTGCCTGCCTTGGCCACCCAAAGTGCTGGGATTACGGGCGTGAGCTACCATGCCCGTCCTACTTAGTTTTTATATACTTCTTCACTCATTAGTTCATGTGGTTCTGAAGGGTTACTTAGTGTCACCTTGATCAGCCAGCCATCTTCATAAGAAGATTTGTTTACAAGTCCAGTATGTTCTACAAGAGCTTCATTAATTTTGGTTACTTCTGCTATTTGAGAATAGAGTTGTTTAGCAGCTTTCACACTTTTCAAAGCACCAAATTCATCTTTTTTTTTTTTTTTTTTTTT
>NW_012102254.1:943435-946289 GCF_000951045.1 Mandrillus leucophaeus | reverse complement strand
CTAGGCGATAGAACCAGACTCTCTCTCAAACAAACAAACAAGAAAAGCCCAGGCGCAGTGACTCATGCCTGTAATCCCAGCACTTTGGGAGGCCGAGGCGAGTGGATCACTTGAGGTCAGGAGTTTGAGATCAGCCTGACCAACATGGTGAAAACACATCTCTACTAAAAAAAAAATACAAAATTAGCCAGGCGTGGTGGTGCAGGCCTATAATCCCAGCTACTTGGGAGGTAGGAGAATCACTTGAACCCGGGAGGCAGGCACTCCAGCCTGGGCAACAAGAACGAAACTCTGTCTCAAAAAAGAAAAAGAAAAAAAAAAAAAGACTCAGTAACAAACACAGTAGCATCATATCAATTAGAAGGACAGGTCATTCTTGAAAACAGGCACAAGTAGCCTATGCAGAATAATTCTCTTTCTTGGTAGGAAATGATGAGGAGTAGAAAATCATTGAGAGAGGAACCAGACAAATCCTATAGCATATGGCCAGGTCCAGTCCAGCTATCCTAGAGCATTGAACTCCACCTCAGTGCATTCTGCAAGATTTCAGTCTCTACTCACTGCGCTCATCAGGGAATAGGGAAGTAAAGATACTGTGTGAAAGTGCTGTCTTGCATTGTTATGTAATTGGTGCCTTCACAGATGAGGTCATTAAATATTTTCCCAGTCAGCCTGCCCAGCCAGAAGGGTCACTGTGACCATCTAATCTAACTCTTCCTGTTCTTCAACTGAGGACACTAAGGACCAGAGTAATAAAGTGAATTATCAAAGCCTCTTGTATACTACTTTACCTCATATGTTAAGTCTGGTGACTAAATTATAAAAAGAACTAGAAGAAAACATGGACAACTTTTTTTTTTTTTGACACGGAGTCACGCTCTGTCACTAGGCCGGAATGCAGTGGCATGATCTCAGCTCACTGCAACCTCTGCCTCCCGGGTTCAAGCGATTCTCCTTCCTCAGCCTCCCAAGTAGCCTGGACTACAGGCATGCACTATCACACTCTGCTAATTTTTACATTTTTAGTAGAGACGGTTTCACCATGTTGGCCAGGCTGGTCTCCAGCTCTTGACCTTGTGATCTGTCCGCCTCAGCCTCCCAAAGTGCTGGGATTATAGGCATGAACCACCACACCCGGCCAACCAAATGGACAACATTTTTATACTTTTAGAATGTGAGAAGCCTTTCTAAGCAAAATAGATATAATTGTTAAGAAGAGTGAGATCCATCTATATGAAAATGGTAGAATGGAAATATCTGTTCATTGTTAAATTAAAACAACAAAAAGATGCTCTTCACGTGCTCCAGGATACATCTTGTCAGTAAGTGTGACCAGCCAGTGAAAACTGGGAAGAGTATTCCTAAAAAAGTTGGAGGAGGTCTCATCTTATACAAGGAGGCTGCCAGATCTTTCCTTAGGCTCTCATCAGCACCTGAGGGAGAATAAAACTACAGAGTAAAAGGAAAATCACTGGCCATCTGGGGAAAAGCATTCATTTCTAAGTTGCATCACAATCTGATCTCATCTCAATTGAGGCCTTGTCAAATTGCTAAATAAAAACAAATTGTTTAAAAATCATCTTAACAGGAAAACAGATATTGTCCAGAATATGGAAATGGATTTTAAATAGCATTTTCACATAAAAGCTAAAAATATCTAATGTTTATAGTCAAAGCAAAGAAGAATACTCTTCTAGACACACATACACATACAAACACAGGACCTATAATGGATATATAGATACGCACACGTATTAATGTAAAATTCCAGCAACCAGTGATAATGTTAAATCCAGGAAGTGAGACCAAGGTCTGCAGAGAAGAGATTCAGTCATTTTTTCATTGTATGCCTTTTTATACTTTTATGGTTTTCAGTTATTTTCATAACTAAATTTTTTAAAAGAAAAAATATGGATAGACTTTGGAAGTAATGAGTCTGATACAAAAGCTCTTATAAAAGAGAAGACACCAAACATACGTTGCCCTGGGGACAAGAAGTGAACGTATGGGACCTCAGATGGATGTTTTCTGAGCACTTAATCCAGAATCAAACACTTTGCTTGCCTTTCTCATGCTTTGCTTTTGTGAGGGTCGGTAATGTCTACTGTTGCTAAGAAACATTACTATTTAGGAACTTCTCTATGGAAGGATAATTACATTTGCTCTCTACTATAAATATCTACATGGATGTCTGAAGAATATTTGACTAATTGAGTTTAGGAGCAGGAATCCAATACCTAAGTAAATAGCCTCTTTCTAATTGATTGACACATGGAATTGAACTTGCACCTGTGGTGAGAAATATGGGAAAATTTGCTTTCTAAAAAAGTATTTGGGCCAGACACGGTGGCTCACGCCCATAATCCCAGCACTTTGGGAGGCCGAGGTGGGCAGATCACAAGGTCAGGAGTATGAGACCAGCCTGACCAACGTGGTGAAACCCTGTCTCTACTGCAAATACAGAAATTAGCCGGGCGTGGTGGCATGTGCCTGTAATCCCAGCTACTCAGGAGGCTGAGGCAGGAGAATCACTTGAACCCTGGAGGCGGAGGTTGCAGTGAGCCCAGATTGCGCCACTGCACTCCAGCCTGGGTGACAGAGCGAGACTCTATCTCAAAAAACTAAAAAAATAAAATGAAAATAACTATGCTGGATTAAATTGTTTCATGTTAGTTTAGGGATTCCATTTTCACTTCTCAATATATTTTACTTAGTTTTTGTTTGTTGGTTGGTTGGTTGGTTTGTTTTGAGACAGTCTCTTGCTCTGTCACCCAGGCTGGAGTGCAGTGGCGCGATCTCAGCTCACTGCAACCTGCCCTTCCCAGGTTCAAGTGGTTCTCCTGTTTCAGCCTAC
>NW_012102254.1:935659-942545 GCF_000951045.1 Mandrillus leucophaeus | reverse complement strand
TTGGGACAGAGTTTCACTCTTGTTGCCCAGGCTGGAGTATGATGACGTAGTCTCAGCTCACTGGAACCTCCGCCTCCCAGGTTCAAGAGATTCTCCTGCCTCAGGCTCCCGAGTAGCTGGGATTACAGGCATGTGCCACCTGGCTAATTTTATATTTTTAGTAGAGGCGGGGTTTCTCCATGTTGGTCAGGCTGGTCTTGAACTCCTGACTTCAGGTGGTCTACCCTCCGTGGCCTCCCAAAGTGCTGAGATTACAGGCATGAGTCACCACGCCCTGCCACCAAATTCATCTTGTTTGTTCAATTTTTTCCCAACTGTAGGGAGACTACAGTAAACATTTCCCAAAACTTCCTGTGCAAAATTGCTGATTCCTACTGTTTTCATGCCATTTTCTGTTGTTATCCATTAGTGTTTGTTAATTTACACACTGAGGGAGTGAGGCATATGCAGTTTCCAGAAGGCAGCCAGCATTGCCAGTGGGGTGGTGCAACCCTGGACCCAGTTTTTAAAAATTGTGGTAATTGAACAGTGAGAACACTTGAACACAGAAAGGGGAACATCACACACCGAGGCCTGTTGTGGGGTAGGGGGAGGAGGGAGGTATAGCATTAGGAGATATACCTAATGTAAATGAGGAGTTAATGGGTGCAGCACACCAACATGGCACATGTATACATGTGTAACAAACCTGCACGTTGTGCACATGTACCCTAGAACATAAAGTATAAAAAAAAAATTGTGGTAAAATACACATAACATAAATGTACCATTTCTTACTGCTTTCTTCTTTTTTTTATTTTTGAGATAGGGTCTCGCTTTGTCGTCAAAGCTGGAGTGCAGTGGCACAATCACAGCTGACTGTAGCCTTGACCTCCTGGGATCAAGCAATTCTCCCGCCTCAGCCTCCTGAGTAGCTAGGACCATAGACACATACCACCCCATCTAGCTAATTTTTATTTTTCATTTTATAGAGACAGGATCTCACTATGTTGCCCAGGCTGGTCTAGAACTCCTGGGCCCAAGCAATCCTCCCACCTCAGTGGCTTCCCAAAGTGCTAGGATTATAGGTGTGAGCCACTGTGCCCAGCCTGTTTATTATTATTATTATTTTTTTTTTTGAGACGGAGTCTCGCTCTGTCGCCCAGGCTGGAGCGCAGTGGCTGGATCTCAGCTCACTGCAAGCTCTGCCTCCCAGGTTTACGCCATTCTCCCGCCTCAGCCTCCCGAGTAGCTGGGACTACAGGCGCCCGCCACCACGCCCGGCTAGTTTTTTGTATTTTTTTAGTAGAGACAGGGTTTCACCGTGTTAGCTAGGATGGTCTCGATCTCCTGACCTAGTGATCCGCCCGTCTTGGCCTCCCAAAGTGCTGGGATTACAGGCTTGAGCCACCGCGCCTGGCCAGCCTGTTTATTATTTTTTCCCTCTTCTAGACTGTAGAATTATTCGGCTGGGTGTGGTGGTTCACGCCTGTAATCTCAGCACTTTGGGAGGCTGAAGCCGGTGGATCGTGGGGTCAAGAGATCGAGATCATCCTGGCCAACATGGTGAATCCCGGCTCTACTAAAAATACAAAAATTAGCTGGACGTGGTGGCACGCACCTAAAGTCCCAGCTACTTGGGAGACTGAGGCAGGAGAATCGCTTGAACCCAGAGGCAGAGGTTGCAGTGAGCCGAGATTCCGCTACTGCACTCCAGCCTCACAACAGAACGAGACTCAGTCTCAAAAAAAAAAAAAAAAAAATTCATGTAGGTAGACAGTTTTGTTCAAAATTGTTTCCTATGCTCCTAGCACAGTGTCTGACAATAAACTTTCAGATAAAGGTGTATATCTCTGCCAGGCGTGGTGGCTCATGCCTGTAATCCCAGCACTTTGGGAGGCTGAAGCACGTGGATCACCTGAGGTCAGGAGTTCGAGACCAGCCTGGTCAACACGGCAAAACCTCGTCTCTATTAAAATACAATTAATAGTTGGGCATGGTAGTGCATGCCTGTAATCCTAGCTACTCCGGAGGCTGAGGCTGGAGAACTGCTTGAACCCAGGGGGCAGAGGTTGCAGTGAGCTGAGATCATGCCACTGCACTCCAGCTAGGTGACAATGAGATTCTGTCTCAAATTTAAAAAAAAAAAAAAAAGAAAGAAAAAAGAATGAAGCCCACCAATCTTGCCATGGCCCATACACCCCTCTGTGTAGCTGTGACCTGCCTCCCCTCAGCTGTGGCCTGCTCTGGACCCCTTGTTCACCATGTTTCAGCCATGCTGATATCAATTCCTCTGTTTGGAACATGCTCTTTCTTCTGCTGGTAATATTCTTTCCCTTACAGTTTTATGATAATTCAGCTAAATAACAGTTTCTTAGGGAAATCTTAACCCTGAGAGTGACTAAGTCTACATGTTACATGGTCTCAAGCACAATATACTTTTCCTTTACAGCAGTTATTACATTTATAGTTATTTGTATAATTAGTCATTAACTACCTGTTTTCCCTAAGATTGCAATTTCAAGAGGGCTTTGTCTTTTTTTTTTTTTTTTAGACGAAGTCTCGCTTTGTCACCCAGGCTGGAGTGCAATGGCGGGATCTCAACTCATTGCAACCTCTACCTCCCAGGTTCAAGCAATTCTCGTGCCTCAGCCAACTGAGTAGCTGGAACTACAGGCACCTGCCGCCATGCCTGGCTCATTTTTCTATTTTTAGTAGAGACAGGATTTCACCATGTTGGCTAGGCTGGCTTCGAACTCCTGACCTAAGGTGATCTGCCCATGTCGGCCTCCTGAAGTGCTGGGATTACAGGCGTGAGCCACCACGCCCGGCTAGCTTTGTTTTGATAACTATTATATCCATAGTGCCTGGCACATAGTATATGCTCATTAAACATTCATTGAATAAATATAAAAGCATCTTCATATGACCTGTAGTCTAGCAAGATGGCGGCAATAAATTGCAACACATTGTGTCATTAAATGTGTGTGTGTGCGCGCAGAATCTCACTGTGTAAAAGAGGGAAATCAGTATCAGTCCTGATGTAGTTAGCACCTAGGTCCCCAAGTCTATTTGGGTCCAAGTGTAAGTATGGGATAAATAAATGGAGGGCAATAAATGATGGTAGGGCACATACACGGTGCTACCAGCAGAGAGAAGCAACACCCTAGCCGAATGGAAGTGGTATTTTCTGAGGCGGTTACTGCTGAAAGTAGATGGAAGAACAGGAATTAGCTGGACTAAGGTGGCGATTGGTGGGTCGGGGGGATGACAGGGACAGTAGCAGGGTACTTGAAGCTAAGGGAAGACTTTGCACAAAGGCCAATGGTGAGAGAGAAAACAGAGTCCAGTGATGTGGAGGAGGACAAATGGGTAAAGGGAAGTGAGCCCAGATCTTGTTAGCCAATTTAAAGATTTAGATTTTGTTCAGTGGCCAGTGGGGTGCCATTGAAAGTTTCAATGGGCTGGGCACAGTGGCTCATGCCTGTAATCCCAGCACTTTGGGAGGCTGAGGCGGGCAGATCACCTGAGGTCAGGAGTTCAAGACCAGCCTGGCCAACGTGGTGAAACCCCATCTCTACTAAAAATACAAAAATTAGCCGGGTGTGGTGGCACACGTGTGTAATTCCAGCTACTCGGGAGTTGAGGCAGGAGAAACGCTCAAACCTGGGAGGTGGAGGTTGCAGTGAACCAAGATCGTGTCACTGCGCTCTAGTCTAGGTGACAGAGCTAGTCTCTGTCTCAAAAAAAAAAAAAAAAAAAATGTTTCAATGAAGGTTTCAGAGGATGCATGATGATACCTACATTCTACAAAGATCACTCTGATGACAGGGCCAAGAAGGAAGGCCACAGAGGTTTGTGCTGTTGTCTCAGAGTCCCCATTCTCAGAGTCCCCAGCAGGTGCTGAGGTTAGGTCTGCCCTAGCCAGGATCTTGTCAAGGAGGGAGGGAAAGAGAACCTGGAGGAACCACTCTGGTCTGCATCCAGCTCCTCCCTTTTCACTGCTGTGGTTCTGTGGTTTGGGCAGATGCATACATAGTCTTCAGGAGGTAAATTGTCATTGTTTTGTATTTAGTACAAGAGACTGTGCAGGCCCAGAATGACCTGGTGTTTGAGGCAGTCCAGGACAAAGGCAACATGGAGCAGGCCATCCTTGAGATGAAGAAAAGATCTGAAGCTGTAAGTGTAAACCCCAACCTCTTTCCAAGTGTGTTTTGGGCTTTATAACCAGATCCAGAGAGAAACTTTTTTTTTTTTTTGAGACGGAGTCTCGCTTTGTTGTGCAGTGGCACGATCTTGGCTCACTGCAACTTCCACCTCCCGTGTTCAAGCAATTCTCCTGCCTCAGCCTCCCGAGTAGCTAGGACTTATAGGTGCACACCACCACACCTGGCTAATTTTTGTATTTTTAGTAGAGATGGGGTTTTTCACCATGTTGGCCAGGATGGTCTCAATCTCTTGACCTCATGATCCACCTGCCTCAGCCTCCCAAAGTGCTGGGGATTGCAGGCGTGAGCCACCGTACCCGGCTGAGAAACCTTTAAAGTTGCAAATTTTCAGCTAAGACCAGAGGCCAGCACAGGCCACTTGGAAAGGGGCCAGCATATAGGCTAGCTTCCTTTCCTAAGGTTCCTTGACATGATGTGGGCCCCAGGGGTTCAACTCCAGAGTGTAGTTTTGCTTACCCTGGGAGGTTCCCTACAGGGAGCAAGCCGTGGTTCTGCGGTCACATCCAGTGGTCTGTTCTCATGTTTATTGTGCTTTCTGACTTGCACTGTCCATCACTGTCTTTCTCACTGCCTCTCTCCCCAGAGACAAGCAGAGTTTATAGAAATGAAGTCCAACCTGAAGCACCTTGAAGTTTTAGTTGCTCAACAGAGTCAGGAATTCCAGCAGCTGTGTGAGCAGCTAGGCCAGCTTAATGTGCCCAGTGTCCTAGCAGAGCTGAAGAGATTGATCTCAGTGCCTCCAGTACCTGGGCATGTAAAAGACAGCGCTTCTCAGACGTCGCCACCTTTGGCCCAGAGCCTCAATCTCACCGGGCAGGAAAAATACACCTTTGAGAAGCCAGTTTTATGGCAGGCCCAGGCCCTCCCTGCTGCATGGAATCCTGGTATGGGTTCCCTACAGCCTGGAGAATTTGGTGTCTGGGGTGAAGGAGCAAAGAATGATGCTCTCCAAGAAGAGGCTGCACTGCCAGCATTTGGGTCCCATGAAAGAAATAGGCATGTAAAGGACAAGGCAGTGCAGACTAACTGCAAGAACTGGGCTGTTATTAAAACAGATGCCAAGAACTGTGGTTCCAGCATCCAAGGCCATAAGATTCCTAGTGACAGGGACCTGGTTTCCCAAGGAGCCTCACAGCTCACATCACTGGAGATAAACAACTTTTCAACCAGCATTAAGAATGCCTGCCAAAAATATCAAGCCCAAAGTATGTTTTTGTGTGACCCACGTGAACATTTGGTGACTAAACAGAAAGATGGGACTGAAGAAATGCAGGGGAAAGACAAGAAGCAGCAGCCCAGGAAGGCCCACAGGGCCCACAGAGGCAGGCTCCTAGCCAGGAAGCAGAAACAAATCCCAAACCAGACCTCTAAATTCAATTCCAAATATCAGAGTCCTCAGCCTGCAATTTCTGTCCCACAAAGGCCCTTCCTGGGGCAGCAGGAACCCCATGCTCAGCCTCTGCATCTGCAGTATCCCAGGAGCCCCAGAAAACCAGTCTTCCCTGTTCTGGGAGGAACAATCATGCCCAATAAGACAGCAAGGGCAGTGCAGGGAAGACTCTTGCAGTTCAGCAGATGCTCTTCCCAAGACAACAGGCTACTTTCCAGCAGTTCTCAGGGGGACCACCAGATGAGCTGGTTCAGTGACCTCAATCTTGGATGTTCAGAGACCCCTCTATGCAAGGAGGCAGGAAAGAATTTGCTCTATGACCTGGGTTTTGATAGCAGTGATGATGATGGCTTCTGACCAGCCCACAGTTAATTTATTGGTCTCAGCTAGAAAGACAAATTGCAGGACATTTGGGCTGGCCAAGAGCAGAAAGTCCCTGAAGCCTGCCAAATACCCTAGGGTCAGAGGCCCTGCTGAGGTGGGGTCAATGGGCACGAGGGGAGGGAAGGTCCAGCACTCTGGGTACCAGGTGCTGCCCATGACAAGGATTAAGTGCATCCTTATTTGTTGGAAGGAAATGTGAAAATGGTGGTGATGAGAGCTGAGGCAGCAGCCTGGTTGTGGTGCATCTGGAGCCCCTGGGTGCCTGTACTTGGCGAAAGGCGGGCAGGCCTCCTTATGGAATACTGTGTAGCAGAAGGGCTCTCATAAAACTTGCTGTGGCAGCATGACTCCAAACAACACTTTTGGGTCTTTAAAATATTCCCTACACATGACCAATACATTTTCAGGCCTCAGGATTTTTTTCTTTCTTATTTTTAGCCACTCATGCTGTCAGAGTGTTTGCATTTTTTGATCAGTAGACATATTACAGGACACCCTAAATCTTCTTGTGAACAGAGAAAATGATAAGCCTGACAGTGAAAGAGGTGACATGCACTAGCAAATGTCCAGAGCATCACTGCCCACAAGCCATTTTTCTTCCTGGCTGCTTTTTCCCTTGTCCTGTTTTTCAAGCACTTTCTTAAAACTAATAATATTGTAGACCTTGTATTATTTCTGAAGAGCAGTGGGCTTATATGGGACTTTGGCTTTCCATTTATATCTTGCTGAAGTTTTTTGAATTTTTGCAACACATATGTATTTTTTGTTATCAGAAATAAAACATTTAAAAGCATATTTTTTTTTCTTTTTTTTCCCCCCTGAGATGGAGTATTGCTCTGTCACCTAGGCTAGAGTGCAGTGGTGTGATCTCAGTTCACTGCAACCTCTGCCTCCCAGGTTCAAG
>NW_012102254.1:930131-933650 GCF_000951045.1 Mandrillus leucophaeus | reverse complement strand
AAAATCAGATACCATCTTTTTAGTTCCTAAGGCTCTCACAAGATGATTTTGAATAAACATAACCCATTCAAACTGGTTTTTCCCTTTCCTGTATTATATGAAGGGGAAAATCCTCATGGGTTAGATAGTTTCCAGAATTTGCCCATTTCCAAGCCAGTACAGTAAATAACATTGGGGCCGCTGAGTGGACCACTGTAGAAAGCAATGGTTCTTGTTTCTTATTTTTTACATTATTTTCAGGGATGTGTGTCCCATCAAAATCTCATTATGGAGGAGTTGAATTTTCCTGGGACACCTATGGCAGGGCTGCCAGACACCAGCCTAAACTGCTCTCACTCTCATTTCCAGACCAGGGGCCTCCTGTGGCCTGCAGGGAGCCACGGGCAATCACAGCAACCCTCTCTGAGGCCAAGGAAGTTAAGGTATGAGCTGTACCTGAGGCTGCCCTGGCCTCTCCTCTCCCTTCAGTCCTTACTGGGTGTCTTCTCACTCTGCCTTCTGCCAGCTCCACTGCTTTCCCTGCTGGGTTTCATTGCTTGTGCAAGGAAGATATGGAAGGAGCCCAGCCACACAAAGGGTTGGTTCTTTCTAACCCTTCCCAGACTGACTATAGGCCAGAGGGGTCTGTATCTACACATCTTTTATTACTCTAAATTGAACAGTTTAATGATTAGTCATTTTAATTTAGAGTTGAGACTCCATAAGTATTTGTGGCCTTTTTGAGAACTGTGTCCAACTTTGAAATGCGAAAGCAGGACCCTTTGTTCTTTGATCCTGCTACGAGTTAAGAAATTCTGTATTTCTTCAGAAGTATTTCATTTTGTGTAATGAAGTCAAGGGTCACAGTGACTCAGTGTTCCATGAGTTAAGTGTCTTTGTAGAATGAAGAGTAAACTTATCTCCTAATAAGACTGGGTTAATTAAAATTACACTGCCTGTCTCTGGGGATCATCAGAAAAAGATATCGTTTCTTAATTTATTCCTAAGGTTTAAAAAAAAAAAATTAGGCCGGGTGCAGTGACTCACGCCTATAATCCCAGCACTTTGGGAGGCCGAGGTGGGTGGATCACGAGGTCAGGAGATCAAGATCATCCTGGCTAACACGGGGAAACCCCATCTGTACTAAAAATACAAAAAACTAGCTGGGCATGGTGGCGGGTGCCTGTAGTCCCAGCTACTGTGGAGGCTGGGGCGGGAGAATGGCATGAACCCAGGAGGGGGAGGTTGCAGTGAGCTGAGATCACACTACTGCACTCCAGCCTGGGCGACAGAGGGAGACTCTGTCTCAAAAAAAAAAAAAAAAAAAAAAATAACTACTATGTTCCTGCCAGGTTTGGCAAGGGTGTCACAGCCCAAGCATCCAAGCATGTCCCTAGGAAATCAATATCTTTGGCTCTTTAGATGTTCCTGGAACTGTATGTGGCTATCCAGGGGCAGATGTGGTGGGAAGCCTATGGTCCTGGGGCCTAAAAAGCCACACAGGGCTGGGTGGGGTGCCTCATGCCTGTAATCTCAGCACTTTGGGAGGCTGAGGCAGGTGAATCACGAGGTCAGGAGTTCGAGACCAGCCTAGCCAACATGGTGAAACCCCATCTCTACTAAAAATACAAAAAATTAGCTGGGCATGGTGGCAGGTGCTGTAATCCCAGGTACTTGGGAGACTGGGACAGGAAAATCGCTTGAACCCGGGAGGCAGAAGTTGCAGTAAGCCGGGATCACACCACTGCATTACAGCCTAGGCGATAGTGCGAGACTGTCTCAAAAAAACAAAACAAACAAAAAGCCACCAGGGGCTTCTCCCTCTGATACAACTCCAGCTACAGCCCAAGGATGGAAATGAAGCTGATTGCAGTACCTAATTTTCTTGACATTCACAAGTTATCTATCTATCTATCTATCTATCTATCTATCTATCTATCTATCTATCTATGTATTATTTGAGATGGTGTTTCGCTCTTGTGGCCCAGACTGGAGTGCAATGGTGCAACCTCAGCTCACTGCAATCTCCGCCTCCCGGGTTCAAGCGACTCTCCTGCCTCAGCCACCAGAGTAGCTGGGATTACAGCGCCCGCCACCACACCAGCTAATTTTTGTACTTTTAATAGAGATGGGGCTTCACCATGTTGGCCAGGCTGGTCTTGAACTCCTGACCTCAGGTAATCTGCTCACCTCGATTTCCAAAATGCTGGGATTATAGGCATGAGCCATCGTGCTCAGCCAATTTTTCCTTTTCATGTTTTGCCTCAGAAGCTCCAAAGGGCTCCTGTCAAGGTGCTTTCTCTCCCAGATCAGTTCCCAGCAACTCCTCTCACCCAAAGTGCCCAGAAAACAGCCTGTCTGCTCTCAAAAAAGATAGTTGCAGCCTGGCACGATGGTTCATACCTGTAATCCCAGCATTTAGGAGGCAGAAGAGGGAGAATCTCTTTAGTCCAAGAGTTTGGGACCAGCCTCAGCAACACAGTGAGACTCTGCCTCTTTTTTCTTTTTTTTTTTTTTTTTGAGACAGAGTTTCACGCTTGTTGCCCAGGCTGGAGTGCAATGGTGCAATCTCGGCTCACTACCACCTCTGCCTCCCAGGTTCAAATGATTCTCTTGCCTCAGCCTCCTGAGTAGCTGGGATTACAGGCGCCTGTCACCACACCCAGCTAATTGTGGTATTTTTAGTAGAGATGGGGTTTTATCACGTTGGCCAGGCTGGTCTCGAACTCCTGATCTCATGATCTGCCCGCCTTGGCCTCCCAAAGTGCTGGGACTACAGGCGTGAGCCACCATGCCAGGCCTGACTCTGCCTCTATTTTAAAAAATGATAGTTGCTTCCTAGAAGTTAGTTTTGACATTTTTTTTTTTTTTTTTTTGAGACAGAGTCTCACTTTGTCACCCAGGCTGGAGTGTAGTGGTGCGCTCTCAGCTCACTGCAGCCTCGACCTCCTGGACTCAAGCCATTTTCTTAGCCTCCAGAGTAGCTGGGATTATAGGCACCCATCACCACAACCCAGCTAACTTTTGCATTTTTAGTAAAGGCAGGGTTTTGCCCTGTGGGCCACACTGGTCTCAAACTAAACTGACCTCCAGTGATCTGCTTGCCTCAGCCTTACAAAGTGCTGGGATTACAGGCGTGAGCCATTGGGCCTGGCCACACCCGGCTAATTTTTATATTTTTTGTAGGGATGGGGTTTCACCATGTTGCCCAGGCTGGTCTTGAACCCCTGGGTTCAAGTGATCGGTCCTACTCAGCCTCTCAAAGTGCTGGGATTACAGGCATGAGCTGAGTTTATGCCAGACCTGAGGCCAAAACTCTCTGTCAAATCAGGCATTTTCCAGACAGTCTAGAACACAGAGTCCTTCCCCACTTCGGCTGGGATCCATTGTCAAATAGATTTCCTGAGTAAATCTTTGTTCCCTCTAGATATTTAGTTGGAACCTAAAATATTAATGTTCTCCCACATATTCCAAGAAGAATGCAAATAATATGAGCCTCAGATTGTTTCTGGATGACAGAGCCTTTTTCTTTTTCTTTTT
>NW_012102254.1:914552-928996 GCF_000951045.1 Mandrillus leucophaeus | reverse complement strand
TGTAATCCCAGTATTTTGGGGGGCCAAGGCAGGTGGATCGCTTGAGGTCAGGAGTTCCAGACCAGCCTGGCCAACATGGCAAAACTTCATCTCTAAAAAAATAAAAAATTAGCCGAGTATGGTGGCAGGAGCCTGTAATCACAGCTACTTGGGAGGCTGAGGCAGGAAAATCACTTCAACCTGGGAAGCGGAGGTTGCAGTGAGCCGACATCACACCACTGCACTTCAGCCTGGGTGAAAGAGTGAGACCCTGCCACACACACATGCACACAAAATTTAAAAATAGAGATGGTGTCTCCCTGTTTCCCAGACTGATCTCAAACTGCTGGGCTCAAGTGATCCTCCCGCTTTGGGCTCCCAAAGTACTGGGATTATAGGCTTGAGCCACTGCACCTGGCCCAGAGCCTGTTCAATAATCATCTATAATCAGGTGTATTGGCTTTCCAAGGCCTCCCACAGTTTGCATGACTCATTGGTCTTTGCTACCACATTAAAACATCTTGTGGCTCAATCAGAAGTACCACTCTGAAGCTGGGCACAGTGGCCCATGCCTATAGTACTAGCACTTTGGGATGCCGAGTGAGACTCCATCTCAAAAAAAAAAAAGTACCACTGGGCCGGGCACAGTGGCTCACGCCTGTAATCCCAGCACTTTGGGAAGCCAAGGAGGGCAGATCACTTGATATCAGGAGTTCAAAACCAGCCTGGCCAACATGGTGAAACCCCATCTCTACTAAAAATACAAAAATTAGCCGGGCGTAGTAACGGGCGCCTGTAATCCCAGCTACTCGGGAGGCTCAGGCAGGAGAACTGGTTGAACCCAGGAGACAGAGGTTGCAGTGAGCCAAGATCTTGCCACTGCACTCTAGCCTGGGCGCGACAAAGTCTCTATTTTTTTTTTTTTGAGACGGAATCTTGCTCTGTTGCCCAGGTTGGAGTGCAGTGGCGTGATCTCCGCCTCCTGGGTTCACGCCATTCTCCTGCGGTGAGCCCCTGGTCTAGCCATTTCAAGGGGGAGATTGGCCTGAGCTAGGCCCCTTTTACAAATCTCCATTGACCTTTGAACATTGACAACTCACAGTTTCACCAGTTGACAGAATGGTGTTACCCGATCACTGCATTCCTGAGTGAAAAGGTGAGGGATATAGGCCCCCAGGTTGTCTGTCTCCTTCCTTCTGGTCTTCGGATGCTGTTGGAATCATCTCTGGGATTGAAAGAGATGGTGGTGGGGTGGGCCCAGGAGAATGCTAAGGAGTCAGGGCAGGTGTGCCAGGAGTTAGATCCCCTATCCTAAGAGTGAGGGGCACAGCAGGCAGATGGGTAAGGGGAACCCTGAGTCCTAGAGATGAGAAAGTACATCCCAGTGCCAATTGTGGTGGCCTGAGCCTCACAGAGGCAGAGGTGTGCTAATGTAAGTGCTCCCAGAGCTCAACTGGCAAGAGTTCACAATCTAGAACCCGATCCATGTGACTACACAGGCAGTGATGCCTGTGAGTGTGGGGAACACAGGAATCGGAATGAACTGAGGGCCGGGTCATCATTTCCAGTCTGCAGCCAGCCCTTTTTAATGTCCTCTTTGAAAGAACTGCTGGCCGGACGCGGTGGCTCACGCCTGTAATCCCAGCACTTTGGAAGGCTGAGGCAGGCGGATCACGAGGTCAGGAGTTCGAGACCAGCCTGACCAACATGGTGAAACCCCATCTCTACTAAAAACACAGAAATTAGCCAAGAGTGGTGGCGCACGCCTGTAATCCCAGCTACTCAGGAGGCTGAGGCAGAAGAATCCCTTGAACCTGGGAGGCGGAGGTTGCATTGATCCAAGATCACGCCACTGCACTCCAGCCTGGGCGACAGACCAAGACTCTTGTCTCAGAAAAAAAAAAAAGAATTGCTGCTTTTCTCCCAGGCCTCGGCTGTGACTCTGTGCTCCCTGCTGGAACTTCACTCTGCCATTCACTTACCTCTCTCCTTGTTCCTGCCCTTTCTTCTCAGCCTTCCCCTCCAGCTCTTAAATCTCTCCTTCTAGAAGCTTCTAAAGACCAGCTCCTCCCTTAAGTATTGTTACGAAGTTTATCATCAGTTGGCTTACAACCCTGGTTTCTAGTGGCTTTGGCATTAACACTGGTGGGATGCAGCCATAGATCCTGGAAACCCTTTTGTCATAGGGTTGGATGGATCCAGCTTCTCATATGCCTTGTGCTATGGCTTGAATTTGCAGTTTGCAACTAGCAAGTTCCAAAGCTATTTATTTTTGAAGCTGTCTTGTTTCTATTTTGATTCTGGTAATCCAAATTGCAGTTTGGTGTTTCCATGGAAACAATTCAGTGATTGTTTGGCTTGCCAAGATGAACTGTGGGGGAGAGAACTGAATGATGTAAAACATTTAAAGTTTCTCAGTCACGAACAAGGTCAACTATCAAGTCTGCCTGAGAAAGATTTGGTCCTAGCTCCTTACAAACCTGAGGAAGTTTTATTAAAATTCTGGGCACCTGTTCTCCCTCCAACTAAATCCCTGGAGAACAGCTCCCCAAACCCTGTTCTGAGCAAATAAGCATATATCTGCCCACTGTATAGATTCAGATGACGAAGGCGGGAAGTTCTTCTTGGGCACCTCAGGGTGCCAGAGATGCAGAGACAGATCGTGTCACCAGGGAAATGAGGAGGCCTATGTGCCCACTCACTGCTAATCTGGGACTGCCATGGAGAGGCTCAGGGCTCACCTGCTTGACTGTACAGCTGCATTTCTACAGTGAGGAAAAGTTCCACATTCAAGGATTCCAGGACGAATTGCCTGTTTGGCAAATCTGAATTTTCACATAAAGGCTTTGCTTAAGCAAAGACATACCTGTCTCTCTGGCCAGGGAGAGCCTGTATTCTCCCTCATTCCCCATCCTCACCCTGTGCTGGGCCCTCATTCCCATCTCTACTCCAGGTAGGTAAAAATAAATAAATTTCAAAGTCTTCTAGAGTTAGGGATAGATAGATCCCCATTTTAAAAATTTTTTTTGAGACAAGAGTCTCACTCTGTCACCCAGGCTGGAGTGCAGTGGCACAATCTCAGCTCATTGCAATGTCTGCCTCCTGGGTTCAAGCGATTCTCCTGCCTCAGCCTCCCAAGTAGCTGGGACTACAGGCATGTGCCACAAGGCCGGCTAATTTTTGTATTTTTAGTAGAGACAGGGTTTCACCATGTTGGCCAGGCTGGTCTCAAACTCCTGACCTAAAGTGATCCACCCACCTCAGCCTCCCAAAGTGCTGGGATTACAGGCGTGAACCACCCTGCCTGGCTAGATCCCCATTTAATACAGCCACGCCTGCAAAGGCCCACCTGAGAGGGGCCAGGCCCTGACCAGTAGTAAACCAGTGAACTAACTAAGCTCCTGAGACCTAGAGAATCCAGCTCCTGAGGATCTAGCTCCCCCAGAAAAGGACTGCCCTTGTGTCAGGGTCCTGCCAAGCCCTCCTGTTGTGGCCCCTAGACTCCACTTCAGAAACTGAAAGTTGGGTCTGGACAGGTACTTTGTGAAGGATGTCCATGGCTAGTTGACTAGAGATAAGGATTTTAAAACTAACTGCTTTTGTCTTTAAAGAAGTGATTGATACATATCCACTGCAGATAAATTAGAAAATACAGATGACAAAAAAAGACTATACCCTCACTCCCAAAAGTTTTTTTTGCACATGAGCTCATACACATTTTCACAAACTTGAGATCAACTGCACTTGATCCAAAGTGCAATTACATGCATTTTAAGTTTGGGGATAACTTTAGATTTACAGAAAAGATACTTCATATATATCCTTCACTCAGCCTCTCTAATGTTAACATGTTACATAACTCTGATACATTTGTCAAAACTGAGAAACTGACATCAATACATTAAACACTAGTTTTTATTCAAGTTTTATCAGTTTTTCCAATAATGTTCTCTTTCTGTTCCAGGATGCACTCCAGGATTCCATGTTGCATTTAGCCATTCTGTCTTCTTGGTCTTTAGTAGTCTGTTGATAGTTTTTGAGTCTGTCTTTATTTTTCATGACCTCAACAGTCTTTTTTTTTTTTTTGAGGTGGAGTCTCACTTGTTGCCCAGGCTGGAGTGCAGTGATGCGATCTTGGCTCACTGCAACCTCCCCCTCCTGGGTTAAAGCAATTCTCCTGCCTCAGCCTCCTGTGTAGCTATGACTAAAGGCACATGCCATGACGCCTGGCTAATTTTTGTACTTTTAGCAGAGATGGGGTTTCGCCATGTTGGCCAGGCCGATCTCGAACTCGTGACCTCAAGTGATCTGCCTACCTCAACCTCCCAAAGTGTTGGGGATTATAGGCATGAGCCACTGCACCCGGCCATCTCGACAGTCTTGAGTTCTGGCCAGGTATCCTGTAGAATGTCCCCCACATCTGGATTTGTCTAATATTTGTCTCATGATCATATACTGGGAATTTTGGTTTTTGGTAGGAATACCAGGGAAGTTATGTACCCCTCTCATGACATATATATGACATCACTTGGTTAGGTGTCTGCCAGGCTTTCCCACTATAAATTTGTGACTTTTCCCTTTTCCCACTTTAATCGTGGGAAGAATCATTAAGTCTAGTTCACCTTCAAAGGGTGGTAATGAGGTGGGAATATGGGGGTAAGGACAGGAATTAAGCTCCACTTCATCTATAGAAGAGTGTCCACAACCACATGTATTATTTGGAAGGCACTGTTTTGAGACCTGTTTTTCTGAGTATCAAGTAACCTGACATCTCTCCATCCAGACAGGCTATTCTTCACCTGAGCAGGGGCAGTCGAGCATGCTGTGAGCACTTCTCATTTGCTTCCATTCTTCTTGCTCAGGGAGAAGAAATTGGCCTCTGACTCCACAGGCTGTGAATGCTTATCGAGTGTGTTACCTCCTGCAAGGACTGAGTGGTAGGCGGCCTGGAAGGAGCCTCTAGTTAGTCTTAACCTCTACTCCTGCCCCAGGCAGGGCAGTGACAGTGACCACAACTGGTTGGGAACCAGGGCATGCCCACTGGGGAGGCACATGCAATCAAGTGGCCAGGGTCTAACCATACTATAGTTCTTGGGGCGCCAGCAGGTGCCAGGCCAACCTCTGCTAATGAGTGAGTGTGTAGCCTCCACCTTCGAGCCCAGAGGAATCACTAGACCTGTGGTAAGGGGTGTTGCTGGCTATGCAGCCGGCCCTATGCCAGAGTCACTGGCCTGAAGGACAGTCTGTTCAGCAATCACTCAGCTATTAGGCCTTTCTCCCCAACTCTTTGGTTTGTTCAGGCTTTAGCACTTATAAACAGCCCTGGCTGGTCCAAAGGTAGTGAGTTATCTCAATTGACTACTGACAGTTACGGATCTAACTCCTTGTTCCACTCTTTCCCCCCTTCTTATACTATACTTCACTTGGTCTTTAAAAACAATCAAAGCAAAAAACAGCCTTTCGTCAGCTCTGCCTCACCCCCATATTCCTTCCTTCTTATTAGCTCAGGAGGTGGGCACTTCCCTGAGATTCAGTTTCCTTTCTTCCCCGTTTTTTTCTTTTGAGAGAGGGTCTCACTCTGTCACCTATGCTGGAGTGCAGTGGCGTGATCTCAGCTCACTGCAACCTCCGCCTCTTGGCCTCAAGTGATCCTTTCACCTCAGCCCCCACCCAAGTAGATGGAAATACAGGCATGAACCACCACGCCCAGCTAAATTATTTTTTTTTTTTTTGAGACGGAGTCTTGCTCTGTCACCCAGGATGGAGTGCAGCGTTGCCATCTAGGCTTATTGCAACCTCTGCCTCTGGGTTCAAGCAGTTCTCCTGCCTCAGCCTCCCAAGTAGCTGGGACTACAGGTGCACACCACCACTCCTGGCTTATTTTTGTATCTTTAGTGGAGATGGGGTGTCCCCATGTTGGCCAGGCTGGTCTCAAAACTCCTGACCTCAAGTGATCCACTCGCCTTGGCCTCCCCAAGTGCTGGGATTACAGGTGTGAGCCACTGTGCCTGGCCACTCCTGCACTTTTTTAGGGGTCCATGGAAAAGAACACCAAGAGACACAGCAGAGGCGCACAACCCACACCTACCATGGGTACTGGGTATATTGAACATCGATCAAAAAAACACATTCGAGATGTCAAGGAAAGTAAAAAAAAAAAAAAAAAAAAAAAAAAAAAAAAAAAATCAGTAATAGGAAACATTTCAAAGCAATGGAATTCAAGAAAACTGGTCTCACAGCTTAAAAAGGGACATAACTGGGATTTTAAAAGGGTCTGGTAATTCAGGTTCTGCCAATCTTTTGAGAAATGTGGCCCCTGACGGCCACTGTGGCTGCTTCTGCTCAGGCTGAAGGGCAGCCTCCTGCTGTAAGGAATCAAAGCTTAGATCAACTGTCCTTACTCAATTTGGTATTTCAAAGAGGTCATCACATTGTAGTCCTCTTCCAAGTCCAGAACAGTCTCAATGATATTATGATCATCAAAAGCCCGTTTGAGGCTGCCAGGGTCAGCATCTGAGGCCTTCTGAGGGCTCTTGTCCACCAGCAGGGCCCAGGCTTCCTCTTTGAAGGGTGAATCTTGGCAATGACCACACACGTGGTTCAATTCGTTTTCAAATTCTATTTTTCCAGCCAATTCTTCAATAGTTCGGATGCTTGTATGGTCTTAAAAATAAGAACATTCAGCTTTACAATTCCAGTGGAAGGTTTCTGAAGACATTTCAGGTGCAAGTTAAAAACCATGAATGGGTTGTCATTCGTCAGGGATTATGCAAAAGCAGGCATTCCTGCCCCAGGACAGGCAGGCTGCCAGACTGCCAAATTAAGGTGGGTTTGGTACCTTCCTTTCAGGCCCAAGCTTTTACTCCAACTACATGCCAGTCCCCCAGAAAGGTGTAAGTGTGAGGGTATAGAAATGTACATGGTTATCTGTCCTGGCTCTCAGGGATGACAAGACATAATGTGAAAAAAAAAAACCAAGGGCTTTAGGGTAATCAAAATGCTGCCCAGCCAGGAGCAGTGGTGTGTACCTGCAATCCCAGCAACTTGAGAGGCTGAGGTAGAAGAATCACTTGTGCCCAGGAGTTTGAGACCAGCCTGGGCAACAGAGTGAGACCCTGTCTCAAAAAAAGGCTCCCTGATGTTGGTGAAGGCCAAGGGAGATGGTGGGTAGAGGCAGTAATGACTTCAGTTTACCTCCTGGAGCTACTGGAGGAGACTCACAGGCTGACAGGGGTTTTACTTTGTGGCCCAGGGTGAGTACCTACCCTCACCAGGCCTCCCTTTCCTCCCTCATAACCTGGAGACCCTTCAGAAACAACAGCTTCAGGTAGCACCCAAGGTTATACATCCCTTTACTAGGAGCTGTAGTATGAGTTTTTTAAAAACAGGGCACATTGGCATGGTGTGCCTGTAAACTCAGCACTTTGGGAGGCTGAGTCAGGAGTATCACTTGAGACCAGGAGTTCAAGACCGGCCTGGGTAACAAAGCAAGACCCCGTCTCTATAAAAAATACTACTACTACTACTAATAATAATAAAAAGATAAGACAAAAAATAGAGCACATGTAGTTCACATACAAGACACAGAGATTTGTATGTAGAAAAAAAGTCTGACAGGATGTATGCTATACTGTATTAACAGTGGTTATCTCTGGGTGGTAGAATTATAGGAAAGCTTTTGACTTCTAATTGTTCTCCTAATCTTTTTTTTTCTTTTTTTTTTGAGACAGAGTCTTGTTCTGTCACCCAGGCTGGAGGGCAGTGGTGTGATCTCGGCTCACTGCAACCTCTGCCCTCTGTCTCCTAGGTTGAAACAATTCTCATGCCTCAGCCATCCAAGTGGCTGGGATTACAGGCGTGCACCACCACACCTGGCTAATTTTTTGTATTTTTAGTAGAGAAGGGGTTTCACCATGTTGCCCAGGCTGATCTCGAACTCCTGACCTCAAGTGATCTGCCTGCCTCTGCCTCCCAAAGTGCTAGGATTAAAGGTGTGAGCCACTGTGCCCAGCCCTTCTCCTAACCTTTAATTACCGACCCCAGCTAAACTATTCTCTCCTTTTTGCCTATGTCCTGTTTCCTAAAAATCTAAGCTCAATCACCATGTCCTAGTGGCCACCATCCCTTGCCTTCAGGGACTCAATGTATCTAGACATTTATGACATGACCTGATTGATGTATCACCTCACAAGATAATCAATTGTATGAGGGAAGGAACAGGGTTTGTTAACATTCAGTTCTGTACTCAATGCAGAGTCTGAGCAAAACAAATCTACCAAATAAAAAGATAAGAGTGTTTTGGCCAGGCGTTATGGCTCTTGCCTATAATCCCAGCACTGGGAGGCTACAGTAAATGGATCACCTGAGCCTAGGAGTTCGAGACCAGCCTGGACAACATAGCAAAACTCTAATACAAAAATTAGCCAATCATGGTGGCGTGCACCTGTAGTACTACTATAGTACTATGGCTACTTGGGAGGCTGAGCTGGGAAGATCACCTGAGCCCAGGGAGGTTGAGGCTGCAGTGAACTGTGATTGTACCACACACTCCAGCTTGAGTAATATAATGAGACTCTGTCTCTCCCTGCAAAAAGTGGTGGTGGTGTTTTTTTTTTGAGATGGGATCTCATACAGTTGCCCAGGCTGTAGTACAGTAGCTTGAACTCCTGGGCTCAAGTGATCCTTCCACCTCAGCCTCCCTAGTAGCTGGGATTACAGGCACACACCACTGTGACCAGCTAATTAAAAAAAATTTTAAGAGACAGATCTTGGTATGGTACTCAAACTAGAAGAGAGTGTTTCTTTTTTTTTTCTTTTTGAGACAGTCTCACTCTGTCCCCCAGGTTGGAGTGCAGTGGTGCGATCTCGGTTCACTGCAACCTCTGCCTCCCAGGTTCAAGCAATTCTCCTGCCTCGGCCTCCCGAGTAGCTGGGATTACAAGTGTGCACCACCACGCCCAGCTAATTTTTTTTTTTTTTTTTTGAGACTGAGTCTCGCTCTGTTGCGCAGGCTGGAGTGCAGTGGCACGATCTCGGCTCACTGCAAGCTCCTCCTCCTGGTTTCACGCCATTCTCCTGCCTCAGCCTCCCAAGTAGCTGGGACTACAGGAGCCCGCCACCATGCCCGGCTAATATTTTATATTTTTTAGTAGAGATGGGGTTTCACCATGTTAGCCAGGATGGTCTCAATCTCCTGACCTCGTGATCCGCCTGCCTCGGCCTCCCAAAATGCTGGGGTTACAGGTGTGAGCCATCGGGCCCAGCCAATTTTTGTATTTTTAATAGAGACGGGGTTTCATCATATTGGTCAGGCAGGTCTTGAACTCCTGACCTCGTGATTTGCCCGCCTCGGCCTCCCAAAGTGCTGGGATTACAGGCATGAGCCACTGTGCCCGGCCGAGAGTGTTTCTTAAATCTGAGATACTTGCTGACTCAGACCCATGTGAAGGACCTATCTTCCCAAGGACAGGATGGACTGGCCCACTGTACTCACCGATCATTTCAAGCAGATCCTTTGTGACCTCTTGGCTAGAATTGTTGAGTGCCATGTTTGAGTCAGCCTTCAAATCTCTCTCCATATCTTTCCTGCAGCCCCCAGGTTGGGGGGAAGAAAAGGTGGGGAATTAGATTCTCTTTCAAGAAAATATTGAAGGGAAACTCAGTTTTAGATAATCTCAAAGACAAAACCTTACTGGTGATCTTGTCATTTATGCTTTGATTAGAGGACAGTTGGAAACTGCTACGTCAGTGGAGAAACTGACTAACAGCTTTACCATAATAACTCACATGACTGTATTACAGACTCACACGACTGTATCAGACTGTATTAATTTTTTTTCTTTTTTAGAGACAGGGTTTAGCCATGTTGCCCAGGCTGGTCTCGAACTCCTGGGCACAGACGATCCACTCACCTCGGTCTCCCAAAGTGCTAGGAATACAGGCACGAGCCACCTCACCCAGCCTGCATTTGTTTGTTTCATTTATTTATTTATTTTTATTATTTTATTTTATTTTTTTGAGACGAAGTCTCACTCTTGTCCCCCAAGCTGGAGTGCAATGGCGCAATCACAGCTCACTGCAACCTCTGCCTCCCGGGTTCAAGCGATTCTTCTGCCTCAGTCTCTGGAGTAGCTGGGATTACAGGCGGCCACCACCACGCCCAGCTAATTTTTCTATTTTTAGTAGAAACGGGTTTCACCATGTTGGCCAGGCTGGTCTCAAACTCCTGACCTCAGGTGAGCCATCCGCCTCAGCCTCCCAAAGTGCTGGGATTCAGGTGTGAGCCACTATGCCCAGCATTTTTTTTTTTTTTTTTTTTTTTTAGATGGAGTCTTGCTGTTACCCAGGCTGGGGTGCCGTGGCAAGATCTCAGCTCACTGCAATCTCTGCCTCCTGGGTTCAAGCAATTCTCCTGCCCCGGCCTCCCGAGTAGCTGGGATTATAGATGCGCGCCACCACGTTCGGCTACCGTTTGTGTTTTTAATAAGGACAGGGTTTCACCAGACCTCAAGTGAGCCACCCACCTCAGCCTCCCAGTGCTGAGATTACAGGCGTGCCACCACACCCAATAAGGCCTGCACTGCTTATGAGTACCAATTTATTTGTGGAGTTGAAAGGAAAAAAATTTTTTGTGGAGCTGAATGAATTAAATGGCCTCTTTATTCCCTTCCTATGAAGCAGCCAAGATGGCAGAACTTTGAAGCTTCATCTCTTATGTTCATCCCTTCTCCAAGTCAAGCTGTCTGGGACCAGGCAATTTCAAGTCACTTGGGAGAAGAAAAAGTCTAGAGGAGACCTGGTGATGGTCCAAAAAACTCTGGGGTAGTTGGGGAGCAGAGGCAAAGATAAGCCAGGAAGTAGGGCCCAGACTTCAATTCAGCCTCTCCCTAATGTGGGCAAAGGAGGGTATCAAAGGCCCCAGTGTCCAGATTCAAACACAGAAGTTAAAATGGAATTAAGACTTTTGTTTCTGCAACTTAAAAAATAAGGTTATTTTAAACACCAGGTTATTTTACATCCACTACCCCTTTGGGTACTACAAAGTGGTTTCCATGACTGGTTTGACATCAACGATTGACAACTAGCCCCTCAACTGGAACAGATACACAAAATATAACTGTTTCCTAGGCCAGATTCTGAAGAATGTCTATGAACTCCCCAAATGCAGTCACAGAGTTGCCAAGAGGAGGTAAGAGCACTGTCATGAACTAAATCTAGGATCTTCAACAATTTTTTCAAAAACAAGAATCCCCTTAATTGTAGCTGTTAAGCTATCAAAATCAGAATCACCTTAAATTTTCTTTTCTCCAGTTTTCCCCCTCTCTTGCAGTTCTCCAAGACTCTCTTTCAGATGCCAAAATGGAGGAATGCATCAATACATTTTCCTTGCTGGTCAGAGGTTTTCTCTCGGGGCACAGAGCATGTGGTTTTGCATTTACCGGGGCATGGTTTGTTGCAAAGGCAGGGTTCTCATTCTCAGGAGCACATGGGACAGCAGCAAAAGGAACAGCAGAGGAGCAGGCTGCCAGAGGATGTCTTCTGCAGAGGAGTCTGTGCACGGGCAGCGAGGAGGAGAGCGGCGCAGCGCTCAGTTCCAGCCTCCGCTGGCCTGTGCACTCCTGGGAATAACTAACTCCTTCAAAGGCCCGGTCAATGGCTGCAGTCAGTTCCTTTCTGCATCTTCTTAGTTTTTCAGACATTTCTCCTAAAAGCGACCATGTCTTTATGTAATGCATTGGAAATGCACAGGGCAACACAATAATGTTACAAATAAGGCTGCAAACTACCCCTGAACGGCCACGATTTCCCGGAGCTTGGCCCTGGCTACAGCAAGACCCACAACCCTCGGGCTTTCCTCCTGGAGTAGGCGGTTCTCGGCTATCGCGGAGGAACCCGCGATCTGCCAGAAGTCCCAAGGATGCCCCGCCCCACTTCCCACAGCTTCCTGGCCCGCCCCGCTACTGCCTCTCGCCCCACCGCGGCTCCCAGGCCGCCCGGCCGTACCCCGCACCCCGCCCTCCGACAGGTCGCAGCCACGTCCTTGTCTTCACCCGCAGCGCAGTGACGCCTACCCAGCCAACGGTCATCGCATGCGCGCGCCCCGCGCAGGCCCCGCACCCCCACGGATTAGGTTAAAGGTCAAACAAAAAAGCCCAGACCCGTACGTCCGGTTCCTTAAGGCCTTGTGGCCCCACACGCAGCAGCTGGCCCCTCGGTGGGAGTGGGGACGGGTCTTTCGACCGGGGTCCCAGTAAGAGTCTTGGCAGGGATGAGGAAAGAACCTGTTCTAGAAAGCATCTGGGTAACACCAAAATGTATTACTACCCTAAATCGTCATGAACTGGAGCCCTTTCCAGGCTGACAACTCCCACAAAGATTTCTGTTCTCAAGCCAACATGGAAACAACTGGATGGGACACAGCACCAGGCAGTTTTATGTACTGACTTCCTTTAAGTGTTACCTAATAAAAAGTGTTATCTAATAAAAGTTCCACGCAGCATTTGACCGTCTTAATTCATCTAGGGTAGCAGGGGATGTAACATAACTGCTGGGTTCCACAGGAGGTTGAGAGGCCAGGATCCCCAACACTAAATATCTTCATTTCCTTAGCGGGGAGAAAGCTGGAAATTACAAGATGACTCAACGGAGAAATGGGCTTCAGTGGGTAACTTTCAAAAAATTATAAACCCGTATCAGTGTACATAGCGAGGGAAAGGGGAGTTTACTTGAGGCTTGGGTTACTGTGAGCAGACTACTTGGGGTGACTAGTATCAGCATCAGAACCAGAAATCCAGGCACTCAGGGCAGCCCTGCAGGTGGGGTGGGTCTCCAGGCTGCTCCATACTCAGCGCCTGTGTTTCTCTCCATTCTTTGGGATCCATCAGACATACTCCATTGTGTACCCCCATCCCACCCCCTTTTCAGCTTCACAGGTTTCACAGAAATTTCTCACCACCTGTTTAAAAATAAAAATAATTCAGCCTCTTGACATAGCTTCTTCTAGGTAAACGGTCTTTTTTTTTTTTCCCCCTTCTGCTCATAAAAGAAGGGTATTTCCTTGTCTGGTTTTTGGACAGAACACTAGCAGTCTGCAGAGTGTCAAAGATGTTCTCCTGGGGGATTGCGCTGGTGCTGCAGGGTGGCAGGATCGTGGAGTCAGCATCAGTTGGTGTCCATGCTGCAAGCCTCATCATCCCCCATGCCCTGCTGACAGCTGCTTGGTCGTGTCCCTCCATCAGAGGAACCAGAACTGCTGAGTGAAGGCGTCTTATAAAATTCATCATCTCGACGCTGGTAAAATAGCACATAAGCTGCTTTAGTCTAAAATACAAGAGGGGGAAAGGCCATTCAGTGGTTGGAAAAAGCACCCATTTTCCCCAGCTTTTCTCTAGTTGTCCAAAACTCTCAAAGATCTGCCATATCCACACAGAGGAGACCCTTCCAGCTTTGCCAGGGAGCAGGGAATGGAAGGAGCCCTGTGCAGAGAACTCTGAAGTGAGCTGAGCATCTCATTTATGAAGGTCCCTGAAGGAATGCCAGCCAGCTCTGTCACACCTAGCTCCCACTGTCACATCAGGATGATGAAATAACCAACTAGCCTGACAGAGGCTCTTCCCAGCTTTAATCCATAAAGACATGAGGAAGAACCACATATCATGGCCTACTCACCACTATCTGATCCTCAGAGGCCAGGGACACGTTGCTATCATCAAAGTAATACCATTTCCCATTCAGTTTGTTCTTCGCATATGCGGTGTCTGCCAAGTTAACAAAGAAAATACTCTAGCGGTCTCCAGATAATTAATCTGGCTAGCTTATTAGGCATGCACTAAATAAACACAAAAATCCCCAAAACAAAACCCCTGAAATTAAAAATAGTTTACAGTGTGTGTCTTAACAACCAAAAAACAACTCACCTTCTTTTCTAATCTGTTCCTTCTCAAAAAGGATGAAAAAGCTAAAAATGGAGCTGTCAGGGACCAAGGTTTTAAACTATAATTTTGGGAAACTAATCCAAAAAATAGAGCTATTCAGTGCCAATCTTCAGGATGGCTATGTGCAATAATCTAAAACCAGGGAACCCGTAAAAGGAGCTGAAACTTCGAAGATTTAAGCAAAACAATAGCTCTCACAAGGACATGTCAAGTCAATCTTCCCCACTGCATCTAGGCAGGTGGCTACTAACATCAACAGAATGCTTAGTGCCTCTGGAGCCTGCAGAATAATCCCAGTTAGGGGAACATTGAGTGTTTGGGTTTGCAGAGCTGGGATGTGAACAATATACCTTAGTCTCTTGTCTAAAAAAAAAAAAAAAAAAAAAAGAAAATTTTATCATTCAAACTAGGAATCCAGAGTCTGTGCGTTTCTCTAAGTTTCCCACAATGATTTAAGCATTTCTCACAGACAATGCTCCCTGTCTCGATTTTAGACTATTCCCAAGCAGGATGTGTTTATTACAGCAATCC
>NW_012102254.1:910640-914502 GCF_000951045.1 Mandrillus leucophaeus | reverse complement strand
TTTGGGTTTGCAGAGCTGGGATGTGAACAATATACCTTAGTCTCTCGTCTAAAAAAAAAAAAAAAAAAAAAGAAAAATTTATCTTTCAAACTAGGAGTCCAGAGTCTGTGGTTGGGTAACAGTTTCCCACAATGATTTAAGCATTTCTCACAGACAATGCTCCCTGTCTCGATTTTAGACTATTCCCAAGCAGGATGTGTTTATTACAGCAATCCCAGCCCAGTTCCTGCTCCACCCAGACTCTCAGAAACCTCAGAATCCAATGGAGATCTGATTTCCAGTGTCATCTTACTGTGTGGCTTTAGGTAAGGGGTTCAACACTGCAGCCTCAGTTCCTCACTATAGCATTGACTACACAAAGTGGTGGTGAGGATCATGGGAAAAGGCAACAGAGAAGGTGTTCACGGCCAGTTCATACAGTCTGTGCTTGACACAATAGCAGCAATGGTGGCTTTCAATCTTGAAGTTCCAACTGTAGGCCCAATGTGTACCCTCACACAACCAGCCTAACCTCATGGATGAGAAAACAGGATGAGAAACTTGCCCAAATGGTATGTTTGTGTGCTAAAAATTAGCAAATAAAAATGAACACAGGCTGGTCACGGTGACTCACACCTGTAATCCCAACACTTTGGGAGGCCAAGGCAGGGTGGATCACTTGAGCCCAGGAGTTCAAGACCAGCCTGGGCAACATGGCAAAACCCCGTCTCTACTAAAAATACAAAAAATTAGCCAGGCATGGTGGCGGGCACCTGTAGTCCCAGCGACCTGGGAGGCTGAGGCAGGAGAATGGTATGAACCCAGAAGGAGGAGCTTACAGTGAGCCAAGATCGTGCCACTGCATTCCAGCCTGGGCAACAGAGCGAGACTCAGTCTCAAAAAAAAAAAAAAAGCAAATCTTACAGAAATTTTGCAAAAAAGTAAAGCGAAGAGGAAAAAAGTAAAATTAACATTTTGGTGTCAATCCTTCCAGGCTCACACCCCTCGGCCCATCAGTTTCTTTGCTTGTTCGTTACCACAGTTGTGATAATACCTTTTGTAAGGATATAATGTTGTGTAGTTGTTTTCATTTAACATACCATCAGCATTTCCCCAGGTTAGTATTAATTTAATTTTTATTTTCTTTTTATCTTTTTTTTTTTTTGAGATGGAGTTTTTCTTGTTGCCCAGGCTGGAGTGCAATGGCATGATCTCGGCTCACCACAACCTCCGCCTCCTGGGTTCAAGTGATTCTCCTGCCTCAGCCTCCCAAGTAGCTGGGATTACAGGCATGCACCACCACGCCCAGCTAATTTTGTATTTTTAGTAGAGACCAGGTTTCTCCATGTTGGTCAGGTTGGTCTTGAACTCCTGACCTCAGGTGATCCACCTGCCTGACCTCCCAAAGTGCTGGGATTACAGGCGTTGAGCCACCGCGCCCGGCCTACTTCTTATCTTTTTAAGATAGGTCTTGCTCTGTTGCTCAGACTGGAGTGCAGTGGCACAATCATGGCTCACTGCAGCCTCAACCTTCCAGGTTCAATGGATCCACCAGCCTCAGTCTCCCAAGTAGATGGCACTACAGGGGTGCCATCACATCTAACTAATTTTTTTTGTTGTTTTTTAGAGAGAGGATCTTGCATTGTTGGCCAGGCTGGTCTTGAACTCTTGGTCCCAAGTGATTCTCCCGCCTTGGCCTCCCAAAGTGTTGGGATTATAGGCATGAGCCACCATGCCTGGCCTAATTTTATTTTTAATGTTTATGTATTCTTCCATCAAGTAGATAGACAGTAATGCCAGTTGGTCACCAATGCTCTAACTTTTCACTGTTTTAAACAGGTGAGTATCTGTGTGTATAAAGCTTCTCCCCAGTGTCAAGTTATTTCCTTAGGATAGATTCCTAGAGGTGGGGGTACTGAATTAAAGAATATGAAAATGGAAAAAAGAACTTTAAAAAAAGAATTAAGAAGCCGGGCACAGTGGCTCACGCCTGTAATCCCAGCACTTTGGGAGGCCAAGGAGGGTGGATCACGAGCTCAGGAGATCAAGACCATCCTGGCTAACACGATGAAACCCCGTCTCTACTGAAAATACAAAAAAATTAGCCGGGCGTGGTGGCAGGTGCCTGTACTCCCAGCTACTCGGGAGGCTGAGGCAGAAGAATGGTGTGAACCTGGGAGGCGGAGCTTGCAGTGAGCAGAAATCGCGCCACTGTGCCTGGGCGACAGAGTGAGACTCCATCTCAAAAAAAAAAAAAAGAATTAAAAAAAGAACAGAGAGGGGAATCACTATGAAGAAAGACTGCAGCATGAAGCCTGTGAAACTGCATAAGCAAAGCATTTAGGGCAATGCCTGGTCCACTGGTGAGAGATGATGGCCAAGCGCATTTCAGCATCTCAGAAGGAAGCAGATGTCAATACTTACAGTGGCCAACCCCCATGGCTCCATAATGATTGGACACGGCAATGAGGTCGTACACATAAGGCCTTGCTGACGGGTTACAGACAAACTCAGACATGTTCAGCCCTCTGAGCACAAAACACAAAAATAGTTCTTGAATATGTTAAACCCAGACAAAGTAGTTAGAGTAACCCAGCAACCTCTGTTATGCAACAGAGCAGAACACAGGGAGGCACTCAAACTATTCGAGAAAGACCAAGATGTAAGGGGTCCTAGGGTCCATGTGCTGACCACTGACATAGTCAGGGTAGAAAATGGGGCCGGGTGTGGTGGCTCCTGCCTGTAATCCCAGCACTTTGGGGGGCCAAGGCAGGTGGATCACCTGAGGTCAGGAATTTGAGACGAGCCTGACCAACATGCTAAAACCCTGTCTCTACTAAAAACACAAAAATTAGGCCGGGCACCGTGGCTCACGCCTGTAATCTCAGCACTTTGGGAGGCCGAGGCGGGCAGATCACAAGGTCAGCAGATTGAGACAATCCTGCCTAACATGGTGAAACCCCATCTCTACTAAAAAATACAAATTAGTCGGGCATAGTGGCACATGCCTGTAATCCTAGCTACTTGGGAGGCTGAGGTAGGAGAATCGATTGATCTCGGGAGGTGGAGGTTGCAGTGAGTAGAGATAGTGCCATTGCACTCCAGCCTGGGTGACAAGAGCGAAACTCCGTCTAAAAAACAACAACAACAACAACAAAAAACGCCAGGCGCAGTGGCTCATGCCTGTAATCCCAGCACTTTGGGAGGCAGAGGTGGGCAGATCACGAGGTCAGGAGATCGAGATCATCATCCTGGCCAACGTGGTAAAATCCCATCTCTACTAAAAATAAAAAAATTAGCTGGGCTAGTGGCACGCACCTGTAGTCCCAGCTACTCAGGAGGCTGAGGTAGGAGAATCGCTTGAACCCAGGAGGCAGAGGTTGTAGTGAGCCGAGATCGCGCCACTGCACTCTGGCCTGGCGACAGAGCGAGACACCGTCTCAAAAAAAAAAAAAGAAAAAAAAGAACAACAACAAAAGAAAATGGGAGAAACTTTCTGGGTAACTCCAGCACCACACAAAATGGTGATGAGAGGGTCTAGAGATACACACAGAGGGCTTCAGCAACTATGCAGAAATGGCTGTTCTTAACAGAATTACAATTGGTGCCATAATAATTTAAACTCAGCCAAAACAGGCCCCAGAAAGCTTTCTTCCTCCAATTCTTTATTTAAAATTTCTCAAACACACAGAAAAGATAAATAATTTTTTTTTTTTTTTTGAGAAGAAGTCTCACTGTGTCACTCGGGCTGGAGTGCAGTGGCATGATCTTGACTCACTGCAACCTCCGCCTCTTGGGTTCAAGTGATTCTCCTGTCTCAGCCTCCCGAGTAGCAGGGATTACAGGCGTGCGCCATCATGCCTGGCTAATTTTTTTTTTTTTT
>NW_012102254.1:902132-909260 GCF_000951045.1 Mandrillus leucophaeus | reverse complement strand
CCACCATGTCCAGCTAACTTTTGTATTTTTAGTAGAGATGGGGTTTCACCATGTTGGCCAGGATGGTCTCGATCTCCAGACCTTGTGATCCGCCCACCTTGGCCTCCCAAAGTGCTGGGATTACAGGCGTGAGCCATCATGCCCAGCCTATTTTTTTTAAATATATTTTTTATTTTTTGTAGAGAGGAAGTCTGTTTCCCAGGCTGTTTTTGAACTCCTAGGCTCAAGTGATCCTCCCACCTTGGCCTCCCAAATTGATGACATTACAGGCGTGAGCCACTGTGCCCAGCCAGGGAACATCTATCTGTTGACTTACTTTCCTGTTCTTAGTTACGGTCTGTACCGTGGGGCTTGAGAGGATATGAGTAGACAGCCAGTCCCAGTCCCTACCCCAGGGACAGGACCATGGCAGGTCTGCAGCCCAACTGCATCCCCCAGTAATAACCCAGCTCTCCCTGGCAGGCTATTCTTGGTTGCCTTGTCCCCTATTGGACTGCCTCTGCTAAGGTGAGGCTACCTGTGACAGATGATGGACAGGAAAAACAGGATAGTTAGGTAGCCTAAGTGACCTGAGAGGGAAACTAGCAGTGGCAGGGATGACTGTGAATAGCCTGTGTCTGGGCAAATGTTCCACTGAAGAGTCTCTTCCCCGAAGATGCAGGATAGACACAGGAGGGGTAACTACAGCTAAACTCTGACCTCCTAGAGCCCAGCAACACACATCCTTACTCAGAAAAGTTTTTGGTGGCAAACCACTCAGCCAGTCAGTGCCAAGATTTTCTGCCTGTTTTTAAATGTTCCTAACACAGTAGTCACCATGACCCACCTGATTGGGAATTCTACAACTGTGTCGAGCTTATCCCTCCAGTATCTGTTGTAGGAGAAACGTTTGAGGTGGACCACCAGGATCTTGGGCAAGGACCATAGGTCAAACTTTTTTGTTGCCTGTTGATGCTTCTTACAGTTGGGACAGTACCTGAAAAGAAAAACCTCTACTTAGTAGGGCAGGCAGGCAGCCGGTACCACCTCGGCACTCATGCATGGAGGCACAGCTGCAGTCCCCTGACAGCTGCCATCCTTTAGGTCAGCACTCAACACTACTGCTTCTGGCCAGGGACCTGTCTTCCAAAATGGGGTGATGGCTTTCCTAGGAAACCTCAACTCACAGAGGACTATGTTGTAGGGTTGGCTATATAAAGAAGTGACACATCCAAACACAAAGGATTTATGTGCACAGATGGCCCTGGCAGATCTGAGTCCTGGGGTGCATGGGGCCTCTGCTCAGAAAGTGAGGAGCTGCATACCAGGGGTCATGCTCCCCAAGGGTCTCCATGGTGGTGAAGAGCTCTATGCAGTCTCTCAGGGCCACTGTGGTCTTCTTCTTCTTCTGAGGCTGCAACATGCTCACATGCTTCTCGTAGGCCTATGGGAAACAAAGCACTCAGTTCTGCTGGAGAAAGAGATCTTACTGCATTAAGACACGAAGGCCTTCAGAGGCTCTCCCACCTGGAATGTAGTAACCTTTCTAGAGACTCTGAACATAAAATGACAAACTCTTGAAGTGCTTTTCCTTCTCAGTCTTAAATATAACTTGCTAAATTGCTGTGCAACTGGTGAAAGTGATCGCAGTCCACATCCAGAGCAGAAATCAGCAGACACCACCGACCACAAACCCCAAGGGACCTACCTCAGATTCTTGCTCATCATAGTAAAGGCTCCGAGTTTCACTGTCCCAATCGATGGCCAGTGTAGATCGAGCTGAGGAGGACCAAAATGTCACTTGTTATGGAATGGCAAGCAACAGGAGAGGCTCTCCAGGTGACAAGAGTGAGAAGGATCACACTCAGGCCACACCATCAACACCTTCTCCCCCATCAGCAGCCACTGCCAAGAGCAATGCTCTGCAATGGGCCAGCCCTTCTGACCCCCAGACCCAAAAAGCCTTTGGCAAAGACTTCCTTAGTGATACAGATAAGCTACAAAGGAACTAACTATGGAGAATTCTGAAAGGGCACAGGTCAAGATGGAGTAATAGGGCCCAGATTTATCATCCTACCACAAACCAAAAAAAACCTGAAAATGGATGAAACAATTGTTTTCAGACATTGGATACAGCAGGAAGGAGATCCCTGAGAGAAGGGGAAAAAAGAGACCCCTACATCGTCCTAACTTATTGCCTGCAGGCAGTTGCCAGGACTTAGCATAGGGAAGAGAGGGAGAGATTAAGCTGAAGAGTCAAAGACTGGAGTTTGAGAAGATGGCTAGAATTTGCAAGGCATTCCAGCCTGGGCAACATAGTGAGACCCTGTCTCTACAAAAACTATAAATATTAGCTGGGTATGGTGGTGCGCACCTGTAGTCTCAGCTACTCAGGAGGGTGAGGTGGGAAGGGAGCTGAAAGACAGAGATGCTTCCCCTCCCCCAGCTGGCACGTGTCCTCACTGGCCAATTGTGTTTTTCACACAACTCCTCGGAATGCCTCTTCCTGTCTGTACAGCAGTCTCCATTACAACCTCCATGTGACGGTGAGGCTACAAAATCCATGACCATCCTCTGAATGGATCACATTTCTTGAGCATTAATGAACAAAATAAATATGCGTTTATTCTTATAAGTGAACAAGTATGGAGAAATGTTACTGCCAAGAGTGGCCATGGGGAAGGTTATTGACCCACAGCAAACTCCCACAGAGGGAGTGGAGAGAGACCTACTTTCCTCCGAGGTCATCGAGGACCGAGGAGAAAAGCCTGAAAGGTAGGGAGACCTTTGAAACAGTCCTTAGGGGGCTTCAAGTCAAGGATCATACGAGTGTCTGCTCCTGGAGGCACAGAGACTGTGAAAGCCCAATGCGGTAAGTATCGAGTGCAAGGATTTTCGAACAGATCCTAAGTCCCTAAAGCCCAGCTTGAAAGGTCAGAAAAAGTGCTTACAGTTGAGTTTAAGTAGTTTTCCATCAGTTGCAAGTGAATTTATGTCAGCTGTTCCATAGGAGTTCACAAGACTGAAGGTAAAAAGCCTTTTTGGGCAGGGCTGGCCTTTGATCTTCTTTTGCGTGGTCTTAGTGGGGTCATTTCCCAGCTCATCTTCCCCACTGCCTTCTGTTTCTGAAAGCTGCTCTTTGCCTTCTTCCTGATGCTCCATTTCTTCCTCATCTTCTCCTGGCACATAAATGGAAAACAATATGTATATAATTTCCCACCGTTTCAATGTTAAAAATTTTATTTAATACATAACTATGGTGTTTCCTTCCAGATTTTGTTCTGTGTATATGAAATTAAATCTATTCCTTTGCATTTAACTTGAAGTCACATGTGACCCTCACCATACCCTTGCAAGACAGGCAGACTGGGCACTGCTATTCCACGATGAGGAAGTACAGGCTCAGAGAGCTTAAATGAGCCACCTGCAGGCACAATGAGATTCAGCAGCCCTGCTATCCTGTCTAGTGGCCATCACAGCACATGGTCTCTCACTCTTGCAACTTCATCATTAGGCCCACAGAAAGAAAAGGGCGTAAATGAAACACATATTCAACACTCAAGAAGACAGCTTGGTGAGAAATACTATCTTTCATCCAACCATCCAGCCACCCATCCATCCATTCATCCATCCATCCACCCACCCACCCATTCATCCACCCACCCACTCACCCACCCATCCATCCATCCACCCACCCACCCATTCATCCACCCACCCACTCACCCACCCATCCATCCATCCACCCATCCATCCATCCATCCATCCGAGACAGTCTCACTCTAGCCATTCTTTCTTTCTATCTATCTATCTATCTATCTATCTATCTATCTATCTATCTATCTATCTATCTATCTATCTATCTATCTGCCTACCTACCTATCTATCTATCTGAGATGGAGTCTCACTCTGTCACCCAGGCTACAGTATAATGGCACGATCTCGGCTCGCTGCAACCTTCACCTCCTGGGTTCAAGCGATTCTCCTACCTCAGCCTCCTGAGCAGCTGGGATTACAGGCATGTGCCCATGCCCAGCTAATTTTTATATATTTTTTAGGAGAGACGGGGTTGCACCATGTTGGTCAGGCTGGTCTTGAACTCCTGACCTCAGATGATCCACCGGCCTTGGCCTCCCAAAGTGCTGGGATTACAGACGTGAGCCACCACGCCTGGCCCTATTTATTTATTTTTTGAGATGGAGTCTCACTCTCGTCCAGGCTAGAACACAATGGCGTGATCTCAGCTCACTGCAACCTCTGCCTCCCGGGTTCAAACGATTCTCCTGCCTCAGCCTCCTGGGTAGCTGGGGCTACATGTGCGTGCTACCACATCCAGCTACCTTTTTCTATTTTTAATAGAGACAAGGGTTCACCATGTTCACCAGGATGGTCTCTATCTCCTGACCTCGTGATCTGCCCGCCTCGGCCTCCCAAAGTGCTGGGATTACAGGCGTGAGCCACCGCACCTGGCCGAGAAACACAGCTTAAAGGTCAATTGTCTTTTTTTTTTTTGAAGCGGAGTCTCACTCTGTTGCCCAGGCTAGAGTACAGTGGTGCAATCTTGGCTCACTGCCACCTCTGCCTCCCAGGTTCAAGCAATTCTGCTGCCTCAGCCTCCTGAGTAGCTGCGATTACAGGCACGCACCACCACGCTCAGCTAATTTTTGTATTTTTTAGTAGAGACAGGTTTCTCCATGTTGGCCAAGCAGGTCTCCAACTCCAGCCCTAAAGTGATCTGCCCTCTCAGTCTCCCAAAATGATGGGATTACAGGCGTCAGCCACCATGCCCAGCTATTTTCAAATATTATAATAAACACAAATATTAAGTATTCAGTTCCTCCAGAAAAAAACCTATCCTGAATTTTCCTTTAACTAGTATTTACTAAAGGTCTCTTAGGTGCAGGTTTACCATGCTAGGTCCCAGGACTCCATAAGGGGAGCACACAGTCTAAGGGGAAAGTTAAAGTATCAAATAAGTAACTTTAGCAAAGATGGGGACCACTCCAAAAGGTGGTGTAAAAGTAACAGAGAAGAGCAGATTTAAAACAAAGAGTCTACATACTTGATCAGTAAAAATGGAAATTCTGAGAAAAGGAGAATGTGCTATTTAAAAGCCCACAACCCCTGGCTCTCATGGAGGTTCCTTTCCAAACTTGCTTAACTCCTGAGACATGACACTGTCCCTTTACACACAATAAGCCTGTCCCCCTCCTACACTGGCAAGGAAAAACCTGCCCTGCCTGATGCCTGTCAGAGAAGGGCAGAACCCAAAACTGCCTCAGTCCCACTCAGGAAATGAGCAGTGCCCTCATACTCATAAGAACTCTGTCCTGGCTCATGCCACCAGCTGCCAGTTACGTGGACAATGCCAGAAGCCTTGGGCCAATGCAGTCAGAATTAAATGCCATGGACTGTATTTCACAGGATGAGAAAAAAAGCAGCCTATGATCCCAGCACCTTGGGAGGCTGAGGCGGGTGGATCACCTGAGGTCAGGAGTTTAAGACCAGCCTGAGCAACATGGTGAAAATCCATCTCTACTAAAAATACAAAAATTGGCCAGGCACGGTGGCTCATGCCTGTAATCCCAGCACTTTGGGAGGCCGAGGTGGGTGGATCATGAGGTCAGGAGATCGAGACCATCCTGTGAATGGTGAAACCCCATCTCTACTAAAAATACAAAAAATTAGCTGGGCGTGGCAGTGTGCGCCTATAGTCCCAGCTACTCGGGAGGCTGAGGCGGGAGAATGGCGTGAACCCAGGAGGCGGAGCTTGCAGTGAGCCAAGAGCGCGCCACTGCACTCCAGCCTGGGCGATGGAGCAAGAGCCTACCTCAAAAGAAAACAAAAAACAAAAAAAAAACCTTTGTGCTTAAACAAGGTCTGAAGTCTACACACCAAGATTCACCTGTAGGATTCAAAAGGTGACACTCATTGTCCCAGACATGCCTAAGAAGCAGGGTTAGCAATAAAAATAGCAAACACACTCACAAGATGTTGTTACTGATTGAGTGCCTTTCATGTGCCCTGTCCTTTAAGCATATGACCTCAAGTTGTAATCGCAGATCTGTGAAGCAGACATCTTTTTGCAGATAGGTAAACCAAAGTTCAGAGGGATGAAGTGACTTGTTCAAGTCCACCCCACACCTTGAGCTGGGGATCAGAGTGCCTTAGCTTCCAGAGTGCCACAGATCACCCAGGGTCTGTTCAGAGACTACTATTACCATTCCAACACCTGCTGGTGGACCTATACACGAAATATATTCCTATTTTATCCCTAGCGGGAAATGAACATAACATTTCAGGCAAGAACAAGAAGCCAAATATTGGGGCTGGGTGCAGTGGCTCACGCCTGTAATCCCAGCACTTTGGGAGGCCGAGGTGTGTGGATCACCTGAGGTCAGGAATTTGAGACCAGTCTGGCCAATATGGTGAAACCTCATCTCTACTAAAAATACAAAAATTAGCTGGGCATGGTGGTGGGCACCTATAATCCCACCATTGCACTCCAGCCTTGGTGACAGAGCGAGACTCAATCTCAAAAAAAAAAAGAGAATCCAAATATTGGCCGTATGTGGTGGCTCACGCCTATCATCCCAGCACTCTGAGAGGCCAAGGTGGGTGGATTGCTTGAACTCAAGAGTTCAAGACCAGCCTGGGGAACACGGAAAGACCCTGTGTCTACAAAAAAAAAAAAAAGAAAAGAAAAAGAAATTAGTTGGATATGGTGACACATTCCTGCAGTCCTGGCTACTCAGAAGGATGAGGTGGGAGGATCACTTGAGCCCAGGAAGTCAAGGCTGCAGTGAGCCATGACTGCGCCACTGTATTCCAGCCTGGGCAACAAGAGCAAAACTCTGTCTCAAAAAAAAGGAAAGAAAGAAAAGAAAAAGAAAAAGCAGAAAAGCAGGATCCACTGAAAGCAGCTACACAAGATCACTCAGAGAATCAGCAGGGGACCTAAAGGAGTGTGTGGATCACCTGAGTGAGAACCTGTCTCAAAAAAAAAAAATAAAATAATAATAATAATAAAACTTACTCAACCCTAAAATGCCAAAAATAATTTGGAGTATCTCTTGAAGACAGAGCCTTGTGGTCATTATTATTATTATTATTATTATTTTTTTTTTTTTTTTTTTTTTTCGGAGTCTCGCT
>NW_012102254.1:900530-901512 GCF_000951045.1 Mandrillus leucophaeus | reverse complement strand
GCCAGGATGGTCTTGATCTCCTGACCTCGTGATCCGCCCGTCTCGGCCTCCCAAAGTGCTGGGATTACAGGCTTGAGCCACCGCGCCCGGCCGTGGTCATTATTTTTAAAGTGAATTCTCGGCTGGGCACAATGCCTCAGGCCTGTAAGCCCAGCACTTTGGAAGGCGGAGGTGAGCAGATCACTTGAGGCCAGGAGTTCGAGACCAGACTGGCCATGATGGAGACACCCTGTTTCTACTAAAAATACAAAACTAGCCAAGTGTGGGTGGTGCACACCTATGGTATCAACTACTCGGGAGGCTGAGGTGGGAGAATCCCTTAAACCCAAGAGATTAAAGCTGCAGTAAGCCAAGATTGCACCACTGCACTCCAGCCTGGCCAACAGAGTGAAACTCCATATAGAAATTAATTAATTAATTAATTAAAGTTAATTCTCACTTTCTAGGATACCATGTCTTGGAGGAATCTGGACATTTGGTTTTGCAACTGATAATTTTTTGTTGTTCTTGTTTTGTTTTTGTTTTTGTTTGAGGAATCTTGCCGTGTCATCCAGGCTGGAGTGCAGTGATGCGGTCTCAGCTCACTGCAACCTCCGTCTCCTTGGTTCAAGCAATTCTTGTGCTTCAGCCTCCCAAGTAGCTGGGATTACAGGCACACGCTGCCATGCCTGGCTAATTTTGTATTTTTTAGTAGAGACAGGGTTTCACCATGTTGGCCAGGCTGGTCTCGAACTCCTGATCTCAGATGATTTCCATGCCTTGGCCTCCCAAAGTGATGGGATTACAAGCATCAGCCATCACGCCCATCTGCAACTGAGAATTTATGTGCTGGGCGCAGTGGCTCACACCTGTAATCCCAGCATTTCAGGAGGGCAAGGTGGAAGGATAGTCAGAGCCTGGCAGGTTGAGGCTGCAGTAAACCGTGATTGCACCACTGCACTCCAGACTGGGTGATAATCAAGCCCCTACTCCTCTTTTTTTT
>NW_012102254.1:896819-897655 GCF_000951045.1 Mandrillus leucophaeus | reverse complement strand
GAGTCTGAAGTAACAGTGAGCCATGATTGCACCACTACATTCCAGCCTGGGTGACAGGAGTGAGACCCCTATCTGGGGAAAAAAAAAAAAGGAAGATTCCACAAGGTAGCAAAGTTGGACAACAGGGACTGGCAGAGTGGAATGTTGTAGACCTAGCTCCTAAGTCTGCTGCTGTAGGCAGAGCCCCAACCCAGTCCCAACCCCCTTCTCCCATGTGTATAACACCTTTAGAAGAAGAGGGAAATCAGGGGGTATTTGGTCAGTCACAGCCACACAGCATGGTGCATGCTTACCTTCACAGCTGTTCCTGGAGCCATTGCAGGTCCCTGGCTCCAAGGGTGAGCTGCCAAAATCATCAGGTAAAGGCTGTTTCACATAGCGGCTTCAAAAAGAGAAAAAGAGAAGGAAGAAAAAAAGATTGTTAGTTGTAACATTTACCTATTTTTTCCACCATGTGGCTAAGAAGTAGTTCGTAATTTATATGGATGACAGCTACTCACAAAGCAATTTATGTAAATAAAAGTGCTTTAGAATTATCCACTGGGCCGAGTGTGGTGGCTAATCCCAGCACTTTGGGAGGCCGAGGCAGGTGGATCACCTGAGGTCAGGAGTTCGAGACCAGCCTGGCCATCATGGTGGAACCCCATCTCTAGTAATACAAAAATTAGCTGGGCGTGGTGGCACATGCCTGTAATCCCAGCTTTACTCAGGAGGCTGAGGCAGGAGAATTACTTGAATGTAGGAGGCAGAGGTTGCAGTGAGCCAAGATTGTGCCACTGCACTCCAGCCTGGGCACAGAGCAACTCTGTCTCAAAAAATAAATAAAATAAAATAAA
>NW_012102254.1:882738-896019 GCF_000951045.1 Mandrillus leucophaeus | reverse complement strand
CCTCCCGAGTAGCTGGGACTACAGGCGCCCGCCACCTCGCCCGGCTAGTTTTTTGTATTTTTTTAGTAGAGACGGGGTTTCACTGTGTTAGCCAGGATGGCCTCGATCTCCTGACCTCGTGATCTGCCCGTCTCGGCCTCCCAAAGTGCTGGGATTACAGGCTTGAGCCACCGCGCCCAGCCAGCACCATCATTTTTTAAGGTATTTCCCAATAATCCTAATTTCTGGCTTCAGAATGATAGTGGAACACTTCAGAAATAAAATACAAATGCCATCAAAGCACTAGCCTCCCTAACATGATTCTAAGAGGACTGGACTCCTAGGATCATGGTGCCTAAGATGTGCCAGGTGGCTCATCCCAACAGCACCTGCCTTGGCCCATCCAGGGGCTGGCACAAGTGCATTTTTTTTTTTTTGGAAATTGAATCTCGCTCTGTCACCCAGGCTGGAGTGCAGTGGCGCGATCTCGGGTCACTGCAGCCTCCAGCTCCCGGGAGAATCAAGGATTAAGCGATTCTCCTGCCTCAGCATCTCAAGCAGCTGGGATTACAAGCACCCACCAGCATGCCTGGCTAATTTTGTATTTTTAGTAGAGACGGGATTTCACCATCTTAGCCAGGCTGGTCTCGAACTCCTGACCTCAGGTGATCTGCCCGCCTTGGCCTCCCGAAGTGCTGGGAGTACAGGCATAAGCCACCACGCCTGGCCTACAAATGCATTTCTTACAGAGGTGAGCATGTAGGATCAACACAGCCACTTGGTAGCAGCTGCCACTCTACTATTACTGGGTATATCTTGATCTCAGATAACAACCAAATCACATTCCTGCCACCAACCTGATACGATCACAAACAGCCTGGTACAAAGACTCAAGGGTTAACTTGTGCTTGGGGACAGAAAGCAGCAGTGGCTGCCCATATAGCGCTGACCCAGAAGAAGTACTTGATGGCCTGGACTTCCTCTCCCTGAAGTAGACTGGAAGCGTGACACATTCTGAGCCGTCCACGGAAGTGCTGCAGACCTGGTACCTGTGTTAATCACACAAGAGGGCACCTTTAGCAGTCGGTCCTTGTGAACAACAGAGATCTCAGCTGAAGCTATGTGGTGGCCAGGGCTACCATTACTGGGACAGAGAATATTTGAGTAGAAAAGGTGGCTATAACTATTGCCAAGATGTTTCTAGAGGTTGAGTCAGGAATCCAAAGAAGGACCACTGTCAGCACAATGTGAACCTATACAACCTGGGGCTGAGGGCTAACCGTGATACTCCTTCTTCCAACCACAGCCTCAAACTCTGTGGTCCTTCAACTGGGACCCAATACAGATAACAGCCATCATTCAGATCATCACTCTGAACACAAAGGCACACAGCTGGGTCCAGCCACCAAGTTCATCTTTTGTGATCAAAGAGCTCAACTTTAAAAAATGCACTGAGTTGGCCGGGCATGGTGGCTCATGCCTGTAATCCCAGCACTCTGGGAGGCTGAGGCGGGCAGATCATAAGGTCAGGAGATTCAGACCATCCTGGCCAACACGATGAAACCCCATCTCTACTAAAAATAGAAAAAATTAGCCAGGCATGGTGGCAGGCACCTGTAGTCCCAGGTACTCGGGAGGCTGAGGCAGGAGAATGGCATGAACCCGGGAGGTGGAGCTTGCAGTGAGTCGAGATCTCTTCACTGCACTCCAGACTGGGCACAAGAGTGAGACTCCATCTCAAAAAAAAAAAAAATGCATTGAGTGCCCTGCCCTTTAATAAGACAAATATTGTACAAAGATGTACACCTAGGATATTAGCCAAAGGCTCTTTTTTTCCAAATGAGCAAGCAAATTTATAAAACTAATTGTCATCTTTGTTCAAAAACACTGAAGTAAAAGAATCGTATCTAATTCTGAAAAATATCAGAGATAATCAAATAAACTTCTAGATACAAATCAATGATTTTGAAAAATGTGTCTTACTTAGTGAATACATGAAATTTAGGAGATTTATAGATGTTTTATCCTGGAACAGATGTTACCAAAATTGCTGGCAACTGACTGTAGTCTTTCCCTCTTCCTATAGGGGGAGACACAAACTTACTGATTCAAATTTTGAAACATGCATGTATGTGCACGCACGTGCACACACACACACACAGACACACACCCCTCCCCAAATGCCAAATGCCTAATGCCTAGCAAACAGTCCTGAATGAAGTTTATGCAGGAGGAATTTCTAAGAATATACAAAAATGTCCAAGGTGTGCTCTCGAGTAAATATTGTGGTCCAGCATAGTGGTAAAGAACTAGGCCTTGGAGTGCAGCCACCCCGGGTTTCAGGTCCACATTGCCATTTTCTGCCTGCTATGACCCAGTAATAAGCATCTAACTTCTTAGTCTATTTATTCGGTGGACAATGGGATTACCCACTTTAAAGGGTGTGGTAAGAATTAAATAATTTAGTAGCACAGTGTACAAAACATTAAAAAATAGCAGATGCAGGCTGGGTGCGGTGGCACACGCCTGTAATCCCAGCACTTTGGGAGGCCGAGGCGGGCGGATTATGAGGTCAGGAGATCAAGACCATACTAACTAACACAGTGAAATACTAAAAGTACAAAAAATTGGCCGGGCGTGGTGGCACGTGCCTATAGTTCCAGTTACTCAGGAGGCTGAGGCAGGAGAATGGCATGAACCCAGGAGACGGAGCTTGCAGTGAGCCACAATCACGCCATTGCACTCCAGCCTGGGTGACAGAGCGAGACTCTGTCTCAAAAAAATAAATAAATAAATAATAAAAAATACCAGATGCTGGCCAGGCGTGGTGGCTCATGCCTGTAATCCCAGCACTTTGGGAGACCGAGGGGGGAGGATCACGAGGTCAGGAGATTGAGACCATCCTGGCTAACACAGTGAAACCCTGGCTCTACTAAAAATACCAAAAATTAGCCAGGTGCGGTGGTGGGCGCCTGTAGTCCCAGCTACTCAGGAGGCCGAGGCAGGAGAATGGTGTGAACCCAGGAGGCGGACTTGCAGTGAGCCGAGATCGCACCACTGCACTCCTCCTGCCTGGGCAACAGAGCAAGACTCCATCTATTAAAAAAAAAAAAAAAAAAAACAACCCAGATGCTACTATTGCTTTCATAAAACAATTGTCAATTCATCTATAAAAGATATAAAAGAATTTGTTTTTCCAAAGGTTGGCCCTTAGGCCCTCTGAAAATTCCTTTATTGGTGGTCTGCTAAGCTCCCCACAGGGTAATCCTCCAGTTCCTTTCAGCTCAGGTGTGTGAAAACACTAGTTTCTGGAATTTACGGAGACCATGTTAAGGGCTTGGGGTTATAAATGTCTGTGAAAGCAGACTTTCCCATGTTCTAGCCCTTGGCACAGTGTGAGCTCTTGGCTGTGTCTGTGCAAGTGAGAACAGAAATAGATCTTTGGTGCGGCTAGGAATTATTCCTTTTAGAGTGATCTAGAAGTCATAGGCCCAAAAATGTAAAGGGAAGGAACTATCTCCTTTGCATACTGAATTCTTCAGCCAAAAACAAAAAGCAAAACAAAATCCTAAAACCCTTTCTCAGCAGAGGCAAGTTCCTGAGTGAGAGGTAAAGCGGGAGGGACAGTACAGCTGTGCTCCATACTTCCTGGGCAAGTGGCTGCCTGGGAGCATCAGGCAAGTTCATGTATGGGAGCAGTAGGCAAGTTATTACCCCACTGTGCCTGGAAGAGGGATACACACACAATTACACAGAGCAGCCATGAAGCAGCACGTGGGAAGGCCGAGGAGACCTCTGTATTGTCCTCACAGAGATGAAAACACTCAGTCTCAGAGCTTACAGAATGAGCTGAAAACAGCGTTGTTTTTTTTTTTTTTTCTGAGACGGAGTCTCGCTCTGTTGCCCAGCCCGGAGTGCAGTGGCACGATCTCCGCTCACTGCAAGTTCTGCCTCCCGGTTTCATGTCATTCTCCTGCCTCAGCCTCCCGAGTAGCTGGGACTACAGGCACCCGCCACCACGCCCAGCTAATTTTTGTATTTTTAGTAGAGACGGGGTTTCACCATGTTAGCCAGGATGGTCTCAATCTCCTGACCTCATGATCTGCCTGCCATGGCCTCCCAAAGTGCTGGGATTACAGGCGTGAGCCCCGCGCCCGGCCAAAAACAGCTGTTTAAATCAACCCTCTCTGTCATTTCTGCATTGGGGATGGTAGTATCATGGTACTCGCTGAGAAGCCACAGCCTGTGGCAGAGAAAGGACAAGATCCTTCCGTACCACACCCCTACTACCATCTTCCCATCACACAGCTGTGATTCCTCTTAAAGAAAGGAATCTCTGATGGTAGGACCATCTGTAGGAGTGGTGATTTGGTCTTCTTCACAGGCAAAACTGTTGAAAAAAGGCTGTAGCTGTGCTGAGGAGAGTTATCAGAATGTCTAGCTCTGCAGAGCATGAGGGGTTGAGCACTGAGGGCTGCCCACGATGCCCTCAACACCCATCTCTTGCACCTAGGGGTCAGGGCCAATCCACATGAGCAATGACTGCCCACATTTTTGTTCTGGAGATATGAATGCAGCAAAGTCTCCAGAACCGGTCCTTTGACCTGACCTGCAACAGAAACTGCTGAGTACTCACACGAAAATGTCATCTCGAGGCATGATGTGGTTTAAACCTTCATCCATTTGGAAAATTTTGTGGAATCGGTGATTATATACATCTGCGACCACCATCTAAGAATGAACAGTAATAGAAAGACCATAGAATGGCTAAGAGTGCCCCTACTAACTGCTTAAAACCCAGAAACAAATGAAAAAAAAAAAAAATACCCATACTCAAGTGTTGTCTCTAGAGAAACCACTACACAAACAGCCCCAGAGAGCTCAGGCCCAACGCTTGAGGAGGAGCAGCATGGCTGCGATCAGAACTGAACATGCTGGTAGCATCTGCCCTCGAGTGGCAGGAAGGGTGAGGAGTGTGGTGCTAACTAGAAACCAGCAGTTGTCCAGAGTCTCTGGAGTATTCCGTAATATGCAGTCTCTATCCCACTCTCAGTGCACAGAACTGACAGCAGAGTCCTACTCCTGGTCCTTTGACCATAGCTAGTGTGAACCCAATGAAGGAAAGACGGTGTTTCCTGGAGCTGGAAGGGACAGTCTCAGCCACAGTGTGCATAGTGAGTGAGGCATCCAGACATACACAAATAATTACATTTGTGCTGGCAATAACAGCAACCCCGAAAAAGTGGCTTCAAGGATGAAAGTAAACTCCAAATGCTATGAAGTATCCCAAATAGACCGAGTGCCACTGATCACCCTGCCTTACATTTTCTGCAGCAATGCCACACAGCCTGGAGAGAGCCTCGCACAGGTCGGACACAGCCCCCATCAGCGGCACAGTTACACGGTACTGCAAGAGAGAAATGGTCAAGGTCACAAGGGTGCCCCACAAAAGGTGGGAAATGAATTAGGAGAAGCAGGCATTACCAGGAGCAGAAGAGCCCTTCCAGAAACAGTGTAGGGTGAAGTCAGGGTATAGATGAGTCAGCAGTAGAGCAAACAAGCAAGACCTCTACGTCAGCATCCTCCTCAATACACAGCATGGGGGCCGGGCCATCTCTTTCTCTTCCAAACATTGCTTCATTTTATTCTTAATTATTTAGAGTACTTTCTAAAGAACTGCTAAAATTATACAAATTCAAATTGCCATCTGGTCCTACCTTTTTTTTTTTAATTTAATTTTTATTTTTTGTAGAGACAGGGTCTCAAACTCCTGGCCTCAAGCAATCCTCCCACCTCAGCATCCCAAAGTGCTGGGATTATATGTGTTGGCCACCAAGCCCGGCCTTAACTTTTTTTTTTTTTTGAGACAGTCTCACTCTGTCGCCCAGGCTGGAGTGCCGTGGTGTGATCTTGGCTCACTGCAACCTCCACCTCCCAGGTTGAAGTGATTCTCCTGCCTCAGCCTCCTGAGTAGCTGGGATTACAGGTGCGCACCACCACACTTGGCTAATTTTTGTATTTTTAGTAGAGACAGGGTTTCACCATGTTGGTCAGAGTGGTCTCGAACTCCTGACCTCGTGATCCGCCCACCCTGGCCTCCTGAAGTGTTGGAATTACAGGCGTGAGCCACCACGCCCAGCCTGCCTCAACTTTCTTTTTTTTTTTTTTCTTTTTGAGACAGAGTCTAGCTCTGTTGCCCAGGCTGGAGTGCAGTGGCGCAATCTCAGCTCACTGCAAGCTCCGCCTCCCAGGTTCACACCATTTTCCTGTCTCAGCCTCCCGAGCAGCTGGGACTACAGGTGCCCGCAACCATGCTCAGCTAATTTTTTGTATTTTTAGTAGAGACGGGGTTTCACCATGTTAGCCAGGATGGTCTCGATCTCCTGACCTTGTGATCCGCCTGCCTTGGCCTCCCAAAGTGCTAGGATTACAGGCGTGAGCCACCGCGCCTGGCCCTCAACTTTCTTTAGAGATAAAGAAACCAAAGATAGAAGCTACTAAGCAATACAATTACTCAGTGAGCCATCAGCAGGGTTAGACACTAAGACCTGCTGCTCACACCTCTCATCTGGTCTAATCTTCTGTACAGGCTGTCCTAGATGATTTGAGGGTATATCTGAGTACAAAAAGTACCCTGCTTCTGGTTCTCCAACATTCAGATTCAAGAACCACTTAGTAGATCAGGTTACTTTAGTCGCGTGAATGAAGTGGCCAAAAAAGTGACAGAGGCCAGGTGCGATGGCTCACACCTGTAATCTCAACACTTTGGGAGGCCAAGATGGGCGGATTACTTGAGGTCAGGAGTTCTGGCCAACATGGTAACATCCTGTCTCTACTATGTCTCTACTAAAAATACAAAAATTAGCTGAGCATACAGGTACACGCCTGTAACCCCGGCTACTGAGTGGCTGAGGTAGGAGAATCGCTTGAACCTGGGAGGAAGAGGTTACAGTGAGCTGAAATCGTGCCACTGCACTCTAAAATGGGCGACAGAGCAACTCTGTCTCAAAAAAAAAAAGTGACAGAGAAGCAAAGAAGCCCCAAAGACCTTCACAATAGGCCTTAAACGATATGGGATTACATGAAGGTCTGATGGAGGCCAAGGGCCCATACCCAGGCAAGTACCAAGGGGACTCAGAGGCATCCAATGCAGCAGATAGGAGCAGTCCCACTGGGATCTGGAGACTACTTGCAGTGAGGGGTGGCATGAGGGTGTGGATTCTGTTACCTGGGTAGGTCTGCAGTGAGGGTCAGCAGGAACCAGGAAAACCTCCATAACTCGATCTTTCTTCAAGGGCAGTGGGAGCGTTAGATAGCAAAATGGGTCAAAGGTCACCGAAACCTTAGCACATTCTGGACAAACCAAAGTAGATTTGAAGAGGCCATGGAAAGTATCCACAATCACAGAATCATTCCTCAACCTGTGATTCTCCCAGGCTTCCTTTGCCACCACCTGCATGAAGGGATAAATAGGACATTCTCAACACCACTCAGTCCCTTGCCCCTGCATCCAGAATGACTCACAGCAAACCTGGAGATGAATCAGGCGGCAATCTGTACAGCCAAGAGCTTGATCCAGGACAAGCAAGGCCAGGACTACTCTTAGTGTATCATACTCATACCACATGCCAGCTCTACACCCAATCCCCACCCCAACACACCTATATATATTTCATATATATGTTTATATATATATTTCAAATATATATTATATTGATTGATTGAGACATGGTCTTTCTCTGTCGCTCAGGCTGGCACGATCATGGTTCACTACAGCCTCGAACTCCTGGACTCAAAGCGATCTTCCTGCCTCAGACTCCCAAGTAGCTAGGACTATAGGCACGCCCCACCATGCCTGGCTAATGTTTTTTTAGTTTTGGTAGGGATGGGGGTTTTACTATGTTGACCAGATGGTTCTAGAGCTCCTGGCCTCAAGTGATGCTCCCACCTCAGCCTCCAAAGTGCTGGAACCTCAGGGGTAAGCCACTGTGCCTCGTTGTAATCCCCACACTTAATAAGGTTGGCACCATAGGACCTATTGGAAACTAGGGGTTTGTGTGTCCTGATAGGAAACAGAAGCCCGGAGGACACTATGGGTACAGATACATGGCCAGGACAAGGAAAGTCCCCCTACATGTTTCCAGTGATCTAAAGTAGTTTTTGGCCAGGCACAGTGGCTCATGCTTGAAATCCCAGCACTTTGGGAGGCCGAGGCAGATGGATCACCTTAGGTCAGGAGTTCAAGATTAGCCTGGCCAACATGGTGAAATCCCCTCTCTACTAAAAATACAAAAATTTGCTGGGTGTGGTGGTACATGGCTGTAGTCCCAGCTACTCAAGAGGCTGAGACAGGAGAATCGCTTGAACCCGGGAGGTGGAGGATGTAGTGAGCGAGATCGCATCATTGCACTCCAGCCTGGGTGACAGAGTGAGACTCCATCTCAAAAAAATAAACAAATAAATTTTAATAATTTTATCTATACTACAGTTCAGCTAACATAGTTTTTCTAAGAAGATCTAAATTTTACTTTAAAGCATTCATACTGATTATCCCAATGTGATAGGGCAGCTGAAATACTAAAACCCTCTTGCACTGATCAGAAAATCAAGGTAAAAAGTATAAATGTCCTAATGATATTAATAACAAATTAAGTAATCATGGATAGCTTTTATTGTGAGCGATAACAATCTTAGGGGTCCTCACTATAGGCACTTTACAGTTTTCAGAGTGTTCTTAGTCCCTAGTTCACCAGTGAAATATCAAACAAGCTCACTCGAATTTGAAAAAGCCCAAGAGGAAGCATTAGGAGTAACTAGGGGACAGTGGCTCACGCCTGTTGTAATCCCAGCACTTTGGGAGGCTAAGGTAAGAGGACTGCTTAAGCTCAGGAGCTGGAGACCAGCCTAGACAACATAGCAAGATTTTGTCTCTATTACAAAAAAAAAAAAAAAATAGCAGTAACTACAGTTAGCCCTTTTCTGACCAGAGACCATATACCTATAACTAGCTACAGTGAGAAGCAACCAGGGCCCTGGCAGCAACACTCAAAAGACCAGAAGAATATCCCTGCACTCTCAATATGAGGCAGCTTCTTCGTTCAGACATCATTAATGGCATACCGCGTCTGGCCGCCCATTGGCATCCTTCAGCTCCAAGTAGGGCTTCTTCTTTACTCGGTTCAGATCTTCATGCAATCCATCTAGAAGAAAGGCTAACAGCTCCTGAGAATCTTGTTGCTGGTAGCCAGAAAATTGAGGAGCAAAACGTCCCACTTGAGTCTACAACAAAAGCAACTGCATCAGAAGGCATAATATGTAAAGAACTAGTTAAATCAAATAAGAACTATCATCAAAAATAGCTTTGAGGAGTTAGCTGGGTAGTGAGAGAGAACACTTGGTTGAGTAGTCCAATTAACTCCTGAAGAGCCTACAGGAGGCCAGTGGTTCCCACCAGAGAGAAGGCCTAGATCAGAGAGCCAGGAGGATGAATCTGGAACCTGGGCCACTACCTTAAGTCCTAGGGAGGAAGGGTGGGGTATCCTGAGTAACCACACCCAAGTACTGACATGAATCCCTCTCCAACATGTCCTTCTTTGGTTCAGAGTCTTAAACTCCATAAGGACATTACAAACGATACTTTCATCAGCTGGAGGAATCCTCCTGTACATAACAGCCCTCAGGTCCCTAAATACTGTCTGTCCAGTATTATTCTCCACCAGTTATTCTGAGAGTATGGTCCCTAGCCAGCAGCATTAGTATCACCTGGGAGCTTAGTAGAAATGCACATTCTCAGGCCCCCACAGCAAACCTATTCAATCAGAAACTCTGCGGATGGGTCTAGCAGTCTATGTTGTATTAAGCACTCCCAGAGACTGTGATGTAGCCAATGGAGAACCAGCCAGGCACGGTGGCTCACGCCTGTAATCCCAGAATTTTGGGAGGCTGAGGCAGGCAGATCACCTGAGGTTGGGAGTTCAAGACCAGCCTGGCTAACATGGTGAAACCTGGTCTCTACTAAAAATACAAAAATTAGCTGGGCATGGTGGTGCACACCTGTAATCCCAGCTACGCGGGAGGCTGAGGCAGGAGAATTGCTTGAACCCAGGAGGCGGAGGCTGCAGTGAGCCAAAATCGTGCCAGTGCACTCCAGCCTGTGCGACAGAGCAAAACTCTGTCTCAAAAAAAAAAAAAAAAAAATGGAGCACCACTGTTCTACACCTGTTCTCTAATACCATAGCCACTAGCCACATATGGCAACCTAAATTTACATTAATTACAATTAAAAACCATTAAAAATTCAGTTCCTTGGTCAAATGAACCACATCTCAAGTGCTCAGAGGTGCTTGAGCTGGTGGCTGCCATAACACAGTACAAATATATAACACATCCATCACTGAGGAAGCTCCACACTTCCCTAATATCCCTAAACACTACCTTCCAGTTGTTTATTTACGTTAGCTTCAGCACAGTGTGTTGCCACCCAATTCTTTTTTATTTTTTTATTCTGGGACAGGGTCTGTGTCGCCAAGGCTGGAGTACAGTGGCACAATCACAGCTCACTGCAGCCTTGACCTGTCAGGCTTAAGTAATTCCTCCCACCTCAGCCTCCCTGGTAGCTGGGACTATAGGTACATCACCATGTCCAGCTAATTTTGTTGTTGTTTTAGAGACAGAGTCTCGCTCTGTTGCTCAGGCTGGAGTGCAGTGGTGCGATCTCAGCTCACTGCAACCTCCACCTCCCAGGTTCAAGCAATTCTCCTGCCTCAGCCTCCTGAGTAGCTGGAATTACAGGTGGGCACCATCATACCTGGCTAATTTTTGTATTTTCAGTAGAGACGAGGTTTCATTATGTTGGTCAGGCTGATCTCAAACTCCTCATCTCGTGATCTGCCCGCCTCAGCCTCCCAAAGTGCTGGATTACAGGAATGAGCCACCATGCCCGGACTTTTTTTGTTGTTGTTGTTTTTTCTTTGAGACAGAGTCTCGTTCTGTCACCCAGGCTGGAGTGCAGAGGCACGATCTCGGCTCACTGCAAGCTCTGCCTCCCGGGTTCATGCTATTCTCCTGCCCCAGCCTCCCGAGCAGCTGGGACTACAGGCGCCTGCCATCACACCTGGCTAATTTTTTTGTTTTTGTTTTTGTATTTTTAGCAGAGACAGGGTTTCACCATATTAGCCAGGATGGTCTCAATCTCTTGACCTAGTGATCCACCTGCCTCGGCCTCCCAAAGTGCTGGGATTATAGGCGTGAGCCACAGCGCCTGGCCCAGATCCCATCTTAATCCCAAAATGCAACAAAAGGAATGCCTCATAACAACACTAAACCACTCTCCCCAAAGTGGGAAAAAGGAAGTACAGGAGTGTATCCTTTACCCGAAAATCTGAAATCCAAATGCTCAAAGATCCATAACCTTTCTAACACTGACACGATATTCAAAGGAAATGCTCATTGAAACATTTTAGATTTTGGAATGGGGATGCTGAACTAGTAAGCGTAATGTAAATACTGTAAAAAAAAAAAAAACCCTAAAAAACCTGAAGTCCCAAAACATTTCTGGTCCCAAGCATCTATATACAGAGATACTCAACCTGTATATATATATATGTCTACCTACTTTGAACATGCGAGGTGCCACATGGGCATCCCTTCCAGACCACATCTGCTTAATGAGCTCTGCATAGGCTTCTGCAATTTCCCCTTTCATCCCCAGAGGGTTGTCTCTGTTGATTTCGGCTTCATACTCATCTTTGAGAAAGTAGTCAGTCAGTGGTGCAGTGTTGCTCAAGCACTGAAACAGAACATGATGAGGGCTTTACATACCTTCTAGACAGTACCAGAGATACAAGATAAATCAAGTTCTAAAGGGTCACTGAGGGACAACCCCAACAAAATGAGGCACTCAGGAGATTCTCTGAAGGCTCATGACGGATGGTAAAGCACAGCCTCAAGGAGGTCAAGCTGGTGGACCCCTCGCAGATAATCTCTGAGGGACGTGGTCTTAGAGGATTGCAGATGCATTGGCTAAGATTTTGTCTCTGAAAAAAACTACCTTAGGAAAAAAGCTGAATAAACAAATAATTCTTGTTTAATGAAAAAGTTTTTTGTTTTTTTTTTGGCTTTTTTTTTGAGACAGAGTTTCGCTCTTGACGTCCGGGCTGGAGTGCAATGGCGTGATCTTGGCTTACTGCATCCTCCACCTCCTGAGTTCAAGTGATTCTCCTGCCTCAGCCTCCTGAGTAGCTGGTATCACAGGCGCTGGCCACCACACCCAGCTAATTTTTGTATTTTCAGTAGAGATGGGGTTTCACCATGTTGGTCAGACTGGTCTCAAACTCCTGACCTCAGGTGATCCGCTCGCCTCAGCCTCCCAAAGTGCTGGGGTTACAGGCGTGAGCCACTGCGCCCAGCCTTTTTCATTAGTTTCTGTTCTTACTGCTATTATTTCTCTCCTTCTACTTCCTTTGGGTTCTTTCCCCTAGCATCATGAGATGGCAGCTTAAATCGTGAAATTTTAACCCTTTTTGCCCTAATATTTACATTTAGAACTTTAAAACTCCTCATCATTACCCTCACTCAATAGCTAAGGAAAACTGAGGGTACAAAGACTTGGAAAAACTTGTCCATGAAAAGCCAAATCACACCTCTTCTTTAGTACTAGGCTATTTCCACGTCACCACAGAGGAAAATAACTTTTTTTTTGTTTGTTTGAGACAGAGTTTCGTTCTTGTTGCCCAGGCCGGAGTGCAGTGGCACGATCTCGGCTCACCGCAACCTCCACCTCCCGGGTTCAATCGATTTTCCTGCCTCAGCTTCCTGAGTAGCTGGGATTACAGGCATGAGTCACCACGCCCAGTTAATTTTGTACTTTTAGTAGAGACGGGGTTTATCCATGTTGGTCAGGTTGGTCTGGAACTCCTGACCTCAGGTGATCTGCCTGCCTCGGCCTCCCAAAGTGCTGGGAGCCACCGTGCCCAGCCAGAAAATAATTTCAAAACCAAAGGGTTATCTAATCTTTTAACAAATGTTTTATGTTTTTACTTACACTACAAAAAACTTCAAAGTTAGACTGTAAGTCAGGTGTGGTAGTTCATGCCTGTAATCCCAGCACTCTGGGAGGCTAAGGAGGGTGGATCACTTGAGGCCAGGAGTTCCAGACCTTCCTGGTCAACATGGTGAAACCCCATTCTACTGAAAATACAAAAAATTAGCTGGGCATAGTGGCACATGCCTGTAATCCCAGCTATCCGGGAGGCGGAGGTTGCTACAAGCCAAGACTGCATCACTGCACTCCAGCCTGGGCAA
>NW_012102254.1:881675-882184 GCF_000951045.1 Mandrillus leucophaeus | reverse complement strand
AAAAAAAAAAAAAAAAAGAATTTTGCTTTGCTCAAACAGAAGGTCTAGCTTTGCCCCTGGCTTCTGGGAGGTAATCTATTTGCCCCTGGAATGTTATGCCTGATAGGACTGTCTGTCTGCCTGGTGGGTCTTGGGTCATACTGGATAGTCTAATAATACAATTTTGGAGGTGGAGAGGAGGCTGACGAGAAGGGCACAGTCTAGTCTTAGGGTGAGAAGGGCTAGCCACTCCAGAAAAACCAACAATGTGACTTAGGGTGGGAGCTTTGGGTCATACGGTACCAGTTCACCTAGGTAATTAGTCAATCATATTTATACTTTATTATTTTATTTTTTTTGAGACACAGTCTCTCACTGTCACCCAGGCTGGAGTGTAGTGGCACGATCTCGGCTCACTGCAACCTCCACCTCCCGGGTTCAAGCGATTCTCCAGCCTCAGCCTCCCAAGTAGCTGGGATTACAATTGCCCGCCACCATGCCCAGCTAATTTTTTGTATTTTTAGTAGAGA
>NW_012102254.1:880954-881625 GCF_000951045.1 Mandrillus leucophaeus | reverse complement strand
GGGCTCATTGCCCAAATTTTAAATTGCTATCAATTTCATCAATCTGCTAGAATCTATATAAGGACATAAGGAAGAAAGTAAATCTTATTTTAAAAATTTTAATTTTTACCTTTTTTTTTTTTGTACTCCATAGTACTTTGGGAGGCCGAGACAGGCAGATTGCCTGAGCTCAGGAGTTCGAGACCAGCCTGGGCAACACAGTGAAAACTGTCTCTACTAAAATGTAAAGGAAATTAGCCAGGCCGGACGCAGTGGCTCACACCTGTAATCTCAGCACTTTGGCAGGCCGAGGCAGATGGATCACCTGAGGTCAGGAGTTTGAAACCAGCCTGACCAACATGGAGAAACCCTGTCACTACTACAAATACAAAATTAGGCCAGGTGAGGTGGCTCACCCTTGTAATCCCAGCACTTTGGGAGGCTAAGGCAGGCGGATCACGAGGTCAAAAATTCAAGACCAGTATGGCCATGAGGTCAGGAGTTCAAGACACAGTGAAACCCCATCTCTACTAAAAATACAAAAATTATCTGGATGTGGTGGCGGGCACCTGTAATCCCAGCCACTCAGGAGGCTGGGGCAGGAGAATCACTTGAACCTGAGAGTGAGCCAAGATTGCACCACTGCACTTCAGCCTGGTGACAGAGTGATACTCTCTTTTTTTTTTTTTTTT
>NW_012102254.1:876154-878135 GCF_000951045.1 Mandrillus leucophaeus | reverse complement strand
GCCTCCCGGGTTCAAGCGATTCTCCTGCCTCAGCCTCCCGAGAAGCTGGGATTACAGGCATGTGCCACCACACCCGGCTAATTTTTGTATTTTTAGTAGAGATGGGGTTTTGCCATGTTGGCTAGGCTGGTCTCGAACTCCTGACCTCAGGTGATCCACCCACCTTGGCTTCCCAAAGTGCTGGGATTACAGGCGTGAGCCACTGCGCCTGGCTGGGACAGCTATTTTTAGTGAAAAGGTAGTCAGCCTTCAACAAGGCATAATTGAGCTTGGCATCACCTGCTATAAGTTCTCCTCATCCCATCAGAGACCAATCAGGGATGCACTCCAATATTTTCTAGAGAGATCATACCTAAACAGTCGATAAAATTCAACATAATCTTACTATAAAACCAAACACAGAACTGACTACAAAGACATCTGGGGTCCACAAACACTGATGAAGCCATTCTGTACCACCTAGTGGGAGATGCCCTGGCAGAGACTACTGAAGCACTAACAAGGGGTAGGCAGGGACTCCTGGGACAGGATCCACCCAGTATCTTTGCAGGCCACTTCCACCCAAACCTCAAGATGCTGTGTTATTTGAATGGAAGTTCTTTCCTCTACCTGCAAAGCGGAGTTCATGAAGCAGGTGTTTCCCAGGTTTCCAAGTCCACAGAGCCCAGGTTGTATATGAGAGGATGGTGGCTCCTGACAATTATACGAAGCAGAAAAGCCAGATCCACTGGAAAACACAACACACATCAGCAATAAAAGCAAGTGTATAACACATGCCCTCAAGATGTTTTTTGAGGCTCCTATGGGGGCCTCTAGAACTTGTGTGTGGTAGTAAGCCCATGATGCAAATTCCCTCTACCCCCTCCCCTGCCCTCCAGACCTGCCCCACCCTTTACTTGACACACTAGCAGCTGGTAAGCACATCCTTAAGGAAAGAAACACTATTTGAATTTTCCTGTTAGGCTTTGGCAAATGCTAATTTTGCCAGGTGACTTAAGGGAAGACCATTTTAGTTATCAAGAGCTTGCATCTGCTACCACCCACCAGGCCACACCCAGGCTTGACTGGCCCTGAAAGTTCATGCACACTTCCTCACCTCATTCGCCCTCTTCCCCCAATCTATGCCATGTGGCATGTGTGCCTGAAATGCTTGGAGAAAGGATCACGGCCATCCACAGCTGAGCACTGTCCCTTCACAACTACTCTGCCATATGTGCCAGCCCATCCCTTCATAAACAAATGCAGAGACCCCCACCCCGCCCCACACTAAGACTACCTGTGATGTAGGCTGTGGGGAAAACACCAGCTCACAGGAGGACAAGCAACACAGATCAGAACTTGGAAGCACACTTTACTACAGGTGTGAAATGGAGTGAGAAACTACATGCAGCACGTTCCCATGAGGAACTCTAACCCCACCATGCTTAGTGTAGCGGCAGATGAGCTCTCAAGATACAGCCTGGGAAAGGACAGAGGGAAAGGAAGCAGAGTGAAAGGACCTGCTCTTACCCCCTGCTGACACCGGAACTGTGCATCCCACAGGTGCTAGTGCTATCACCATTTGCAATGGGAGAGGCAGACACTGAGGAATAGGGACTTGCTGATGATTTTGGAGAGGTAGTAAAATTTCTGCTAGGCGCAGTGCTTGATCTGGGAGAGAGAAGCAGAAACAATGCTACTGACTTTTTGCAAAGGGCAAGCCCTATTTAATGCCTTAGGTCGCTTCTCAAGAAATAAATGTTCTTCATATTCAGTAAGTTAAAATAAATTACAAAAAGCCTGTATTCATACTACTTCAAGGTAAACTTAAAGTGAGAGTCCAGAAATTAATTGGTCTTCCTGTCACATCAGTCCACAGCATCATATACCCTTTCAGTGTGAAAAACCACAAGGCTGGCCAGGCGCAGTGGCTCATGCCTGTAATTAAATAGCTGGGTATAAGGACATGAGAAGAGAAAAATGCCAATTTGGTTTCACTATG
>NW_012102254.1:873249-874350 GCF_000951045.1 Mandrillus leucophaeus | reverse complement strand
TGACCTCATGATCTGCCCACCTCGGTCTTCCAAAGTGCTGGGATTACAGGCATGAGCCACCACGTCCTGCCAGTCAATCATACTTATAAAATGAAGCCCCAATAAAAATTCTGGACACTGAAGCTCAGGTGAGTTTCCATAGTTTGCAGCACTCCATACGCATCATTACACATCAATGCCAGGAAAGTACCATGTTCTGGCCAGGCACTGTGGCTCACGCCTGTAATCCCAGCACTTTGGGAGGCTGAGGTGGGTGGATCACCTGAGGTTGGGAATTTGAGACCAGCCTGGTTAGCCAACATGGTGAAACCCTGTCTCTACTAAAAATACAAAAATTAGCCAGGCATGGTGGCGTGTGCCTGTAATCCCAGCTACTTGGGAGGCTGAGGCACGAGAATTGCTTATACCTGAGAGGCGGAGGTTGCAGTGAGTCAAGATTGCGCCACTGCACTCCAGCCTGGGCAACAGAGAGAGGAGAGAGATGCTGTCACCAAAAAAAAAAAAAAAAAAAGGAAAGTACCATGTACTGACTCCATAGGTAGAAAACAACAGAAGCTCTACATTTTGACCCCCCTGACCTCTGCCCTATATGCCTCTCCCCTTGGCTGATTTTAGTCTACATCCTCTCACTACAATAAACCATTATCATGAGTATAATAACTAAGTAAATTCCGTGACTCCTTCTAAACAAATTATCAAAACTAAGGCTGGTCTTGGAAACCTGCAAACTTGCAGTTGGTTTTGGAAATGAGAGCAGTCTTGGGGAGTGTGCCCTCCTAACTTTGAAGCTGGACTTTAACTCCTTGCAGCCCATGACTATTACAGTGCTGTCACATAATATATGCCCAATAAATATTTGATGAATTAATAAACAAGGTTTATTTTCTTTTCCATTTTGAGACAGGGTCTCGCCATGATGCTCAGGCTGGCCTCAAACTCCTGGCCTCAAGCAATACTACCCCCTCAGCCTCCCAAAGGGTTGTGATTACAGGTGTGAGCCACTGTGCCTGGCCAATAAACAAGTTTCAAATAGGGGATTTTGGAGTTTCTCTAGTAAGGAGCATGGGGCGGGACAGTTATCTTTTTTTTTTTTTTTTTTTT
>NW_012102254.1:854310-868319 GCF_000951045.1 Mandrillus leucophaeus | reverse complement strand
AATCCCAGCCACTCAGGAGGCTGGGGCAGGAGAATCACTTGAACCTGAGAGTGAGCCAAGATTGCACCACTGCACTTCAGCCTGGTGACAGAGTGATACTCTCTTTTTTTTTTTTTTTTGTGACAGAGTCTCGCTCTGTCGCCCAGGCTGGAGCGCACTGGCGCGATCTCGGCTCACTGCAAGCTCCGCCTCCCGGGTTCATGCCATTCTCCTACCTCAGCCTCCCGGGTAGCTGGGACTACAGGCGCCCGCCATCACGCCCGGCTAATTTTTTGTATTTTTAGTAAAGACGGGATTTCACCGAGTTAGCCAGGATGGTCTCGATCTCCTGACCTCGTGATCCGCTCACCTCGGCCTCCCAAAGTGCTGGGATTACAGGAGTGAGCCACTGCGCCCGGCCGATACTCTGTCTCTTAAAAAATAACAAACAAACAAAAAAACCTCAAAAGGTTCATCTTCAAGCATCCTGGTTTGATTTACAAATCATAAACTTCTCTGAATTTTTTTTTTTTTTTTTTTTGAGACGGAGTCTCATTCTGTCACCAGGCTGGAGTGCAGTGGCACAATCTTGGCTCACTGCAACCTCCATCTCCCGAGTTCAAACAATTCTCCTGCCTCAGCCTCCCGAGTAGCAAGCACTACACGCACGTGCCACCACACCCAGCTAATTTTTTTGTATTTTTAGTAGAGACAGGGTTTCACCATGTTGGCCAGGATGGTCTCGATCTCTTGACTTGTGATCTGCCTGCCCTGTCCTCCCAAAGTGCTGGGATTATAGGCATGAACCACCGCATCTGGCCTGCTTCCCTGAATTTTAAGAATTATCAGTGAAAGGCAAAGAGAAACGGCAATAAGGCCAGCTGAGGTAGCTCACGCCTGTAATCTCACCACTTTGGGAGGCTGAGGTGGGTGGATGGATCACTTGAGATCAGGAGTTCAAGTCTAGCCTTACCAACATGGTGGAACCCTGTCTCTACTAAAAATACAGCCAGGACTAGTGGCGCATGCCTGTAATCCCAGTTACTTGGGAGGTGAGGCAGGAGAACTGCTTGAACCCAGGAGGCAGAGGCTATAGTGAGCCGAGATCGTGCCATTGCACTCCAGCCTGGGCAACAAGAGCAAAACCCCATCTCAAAAAAAAAAAAGAAAAAGAAAAACGGCAATAAGAGATGACTTTCCCCAAAAAGGCTGGATGCAAATTAAATAGCTGGGTATAAGGACATGAGAAGAGAAAAATGCCAATTTGGTTTCACTATGCCTTCTATGGAGAATTTTGTTTCTCCAAATTTGCCACTGTAACCTCTCTGTTTCAAACTCACGTTTTAATATTTTTCAGGCTCTTACTTTAGATTTCTACTTTCAAATTAATTCAAGGGCTCATTGCCCAAATTTTAAATTGCTATCAATTTCATCAATCTGCTAGAATCTATATAAGGACATAAGGAAGAAAGTAAATCTTATTTTAAAATTTTTGATTTTTACTTTTTTTTGTACTCCATAGCAATAGTCTCCTTATGTTGCCCAGGCTGGTCTCAAACTCCTGGACTCAAGCAATCCTCCTGCCTCAGCCTCCCAAAGGGCTAGGATTACATACATGAGCCACTGCACTCAGTCAAATAAGAAAGTGAATCCTCTTCCATTGTTTCAAATATAAAACTGGGATTTCCCTTCTAGAATACTGGGTTATTTTTAGAATACAGAAAATGAATAAGAAGATGTGCTGTCCCCACACAGTGCTCACCCTCATGGGATCTGATCTCAACTTGGCTTCCCTATGAGAAGAAAAACGTGGCAGCAAAAACAAGTATGATCTTGTATACCAGCAGTGAGCACGTCAGGAAATTATATAGGGCCTAAGCGGGTACCTGAACCGAGGTTTGCTCCACAGTGCGGTCACAGCAAGGGAGAATGAGGGCTCCTCAGTCTCTCACCTTCCCATAAGGAAATGTACCCTTCTCCAATCCTAAAGAGGATTTGGTTCACACAGCTTCATCCTCATGCTGCAAAGGAGTCCAAAAACTCAAGCAGCTGCACTAAGCGAGATTCACCATAGTCAAGGGTACTCTCATTCACCACATGGGAGACTTAAGCATGCATGCATTCAATCCTGTCCAGTGAGACATCCAACATGATATCCTAGCCTCTTATGCATAAAGAAAGTCTGCTGCCCAATGCTGGTCTGATAGGCAATAGCAGACTCAGTCATCTCAGCACTGAGAGCAGGTAAGACAGAATAGTGATATTCGAATGCTGATGCACAGAACCTCAAGTTGTATGGTATGGCACTCCTCTTTTCAGTAACTATTCATTGCTAACTTATCTATTTTCTTGAGCTTAAAAGGGCAAAAATCAGCTGGGCCTGGTGGCTCATGCCTGTAATCCTAGCATTTTGGGAGGCCAGGGTGGGAAGACTGCTTGAGGACAAGAGTTCAAGATCAACCTGGCCAACATAGTGAGACCCTATCTCTATTTATTTTATTTATTTTTAAAAAGGGCAAAAATCCATACAAATCATTTGAGATATCCAAGACCTGTCGATTTCTTAAAGAGACAACATTTCCGGATGACAGAAATTAAAGAAAAATTTTACTTGACGTTTAAAATGTTCTAGAAAATACTGCCAGTAGTTTTCATAGTAAATTCAATCAAAAAGAAACCAAATTAAGGGCATAAAAGGATACTTTTTATGTGCTTGAAAATTTACACAGTAAGATTAAAAAAAAGAAAAAAAAAAAACTCTATCCTTAGGCTGGGTGCAGTGGCTCATGCTTATAATCCCAGCACTTTGGGAGGCTGACCTTGTCTCTACAAAACAGAAAAAGTCAGGCATAGTGGCTCATGCCTGCAGTCCCAGCTACTCAGGAGACTAAGCCGAGAGGATCCCTTGATCCGACGAGCTAGAGGTTGTAGTAAACTATAATCATGCCATTGCATTCCCGTCTGGGCAACAAAGCAAGACCCCATCTATTAAAAAATACTCTATCTTTGACAGACAAGTCAAAAGCAAAACTTCTCTTCAGAAAATTTACTACAACCTGGGAAATGCTGAGCACTAGGGCAGGGACTAGTCTCGAGACCTTCAGGCAACTGTGGAACACATCCTGGGCATTACAGGCTGGAAAATAGGCAGCCAGGGGAAATGTCTGAATCTCAGGCATATATATTAGGTAGGCAGTATCTCACTGATTTGTGACTGGGTCTCATGCCACACTCTGAAAACAGACACCATGCCTCCAAACAAGGATACCTCTGCTCCTAAGAGACACTGTAGGCAAGCCTCAGGACTCCCAGGCACCTTTCTACTGTTAAGTCCTGCTCCCAAGGCATGTCAGGTGATTATCAATTACAACTCAAATGTGTGCCTGAAACCATGGGGGAGACCTGTAAAACATCCCTGTGCCCAGGCCCAAAGTGAGGCTCTGGGCAAACTAGGCAGAGCCCATGCCTACCCTCCTTAATCTACTGCACTCCACTTGCTTCTCAGACGTTCTCCAGACTGAATGCTGCTCTGAGAATAAGTCCATCCTTTAAGACTAGGCCAGGCACGGTGGCTCACGTCTGTAATTCCAGCACCTTGGGAGGCTGAGGTGGGCGGATCACCTGAGGTTGGGAGTCAGAGACCAGTCTGACCAACACAGAGGAACCCTATCTCTACTAAAAACACAAAATTAGCCGGGCATGGTGGCACATGCCTGTAATCCCACCTACTCAGAGGCTGAGGCAGGAGAATCACTTGAACCCAGGAGGTAGAGGTTGTGGTGAGCTGAGATCGCGCCATTGCACTCCAGCCTGGGCAATAAGAGCGAGACTCCAGCTCAAAAAAAAAAAAAAAAGACTGAACTCAAGTATCTGGAGTCTGGTACCTGGAACTATAATTAAGATAACAATAAACTCTTTTAATTTATCTATTTATTTATTTATTTATTTTGAGAGTGTCTCATTCTGTCGCCCAGGCTGGAGTGCAGGGGGCCAATCTCAGCTCACTGCAGCCTTTGCCTCCCCAGTTCAAGCAATTCTCATGCCTCAGCTTCCCGAGTAGCTGGAATTACAGGTGCACACCACCATGTCTGGCTAGTTTTTTTATTTTTAGTAGAAATGGGGTTTTATCATGTTGGCCAGGCTAATCTCGAACTCCTGGCCTCAAGTGATCTGCCCGCTTCAGCCTCCCAAAGTGCTAGGATCATAGGTGTGAGCCACCAAGCCCGGCTAATTTATTTTTCATTCATTCACTCATTCATTCAGTCATTTATTTATTTTTACAAAGATGTTTATTGACAGTCACAGGCCACAGGGGCAAGCCTGTGGCTTCTGGGATTGGGTTCTGGGATGAAGGAGAACCCGTGCCCCCTGCCCTGGGCCTCTGCTGGCTGAGGAGGCACAAGGTGAGAAGACGCCCAGGGTGCTCAGACTAACCAGGGCCTCCCTGGCAGCCCAGGAGTGTGGGTGCCGCAGAGACAGGCCCCTTGCAGAGCTAACCTAGAGCCCACCATCCCCACAGCCTGTGTGAGCAGAAGCCAGGACCCACAGGCTGTGCCCCAGGCTTGTCACTGTTGCCAGTGGAGGTGGGCAGCTGCCCCTCTTGGCACCTGAGACAGTGAAAGAAGAGGGCTGCTGCCATGAAGAAGACACTCCGTGGACAGACTTGCTGGGGCTGAGTTGAGGGGCACATGGAGGCAGGTCAGCTGGTCTGGTCAGCTGTCCTTGTCACCGCTACTTTTGTGGTCTGAGGCTGTAGCCTTGGTCAGGTTCCCAGCTTCCCTCTTCTGGACACTGAGCAAAGTCTGGGAGCTCTCCAGCATCTTGAGGTAGATGGCCTCCGTCTCCGCGATGGTCTGGTAGAACTTACTGAGAAAGGCAGTCTTGCATGTCAGGTTCTCACCGATGTAGGCCAGCTTTTCTGTCAGCTGCCTCACCTCATTCTGCAGCCGCTGCTACTCATCCTCCTCCTGCTGGATCTGCCGGCACAGTTCCTCCTGCTTCTGGCATAGCTCCTCTACGAATTTGACCAGCATGTTGTTGTACTTCTGCAGCGCCACACCCTGCTGGGTCAACATCTCCCGGGGCCTCCTATTTTTTTTTTTTTTTGAGATGGAGTTTCACTCTTGTTGCCCAGGCTGGAGTGCAATGGTGAAGTCTCAGTTCACTGCAACCTCTGCCTCCTGGGTTTAAGCAAGACTCTGTCTCAAAAAAAAAAAAAAAGAAAAAGAAAAAAAACGGCCGGGCGTGGTGGCTCACGCCTGTAATCCCAGCACTTTGGGAGGCTAAGGCGGGCGGATCACGAGTTCAGGAGATCGAGACCATCCTGGCTAACACGGTGAAACCCCGTCTCTACTAAAAATACAAAAAATTAGCCAGGCGTGACGGCGGGCGCCTATAGTCCCAGCTACTCAGGAGGCTGAGGCAGGAGAATGGTGTAAACCTGGGAGGCAGAGCTTGCAGTGAGCTGAGATTGTGCCACTGTACTCCAGCCTGGGCGACAGAGCGAGACTCCATCTCAAAAAAAAAAAGAAAAAAGAAAACAACAACAAAAAAATACAAAGAAAAAAGAACAACAACCAAGGAATCCATCCATGGAAACATTTACTATCCTCTGCCAAGAAATATATTAAATTGGAGGGAGGACTGTTGAGGGATAAATAAATAAACAGAAATATATAGGCCGGGCACGGTGGCTCACACCTGTAATTTCAGCACCTTGGGAGGGGATCACGCCACTGCATTCCAGCTTGGGTGACAGAGAAAGACTTTGTCTCAAAAAAACAAAAAAGATAAATATATAAAACTGACCCTGTTGGTAGGTTTTTAAAAAGTTTCTAAGCCAACTAGTGACCTTCCTTCGATAACATATTCCCTTGATGTATGTTTCTTTTTAATTTTTGAGATGGAGTCTTGCTCTGTCGCCCGGGCTGGAGTGCAGTGGTGTGATCTCAGTTGACCGCAACCTCCGCCACCCAGGTTCAAGAGATTCTCCTGCCTCAGCCTCCTGAGTAGCTGGGACTACAAGAGCACACCACCACACCCATTTTTTTGTATTTTTAGTAGAGACGGGGTTTCACCATGTTGGCCCAGGATGGTCTTGATCTCTTGACCTCGTGATCTGCCTGCCTCGGCCTCCCAAAGTGCTGGGATTACAGGCATCAGCCACTATTTCCATTCCCTTGATTTCAACTTCTCTGTGTCTTTGACACACAATGTATTACTAAACATGTTTGGTCTCTTTTTTTTTTTTTTGAAATGGAGTCTTGCTCTCTCACACACACTGGAGTGCAATGGTGCCATCTCGGCTCACTACAACCTCTGCCTCCTGAGTTCAAGTGATTCTCCTGCCTCAGCCTCCCAAGTAGCTGGGATTACAGGTGTACGCCACCACTCCTGGCTAATTTTTTGTATTTTTAGTAGAGACAGGGTCTCGCTATATTCACCAGGCTGGTCTTGAACTCCTGAACTCAAGTGATCCACCCACCTCGGCCTCCCAAAGTGGGATTACAGGCCATGAGCCACTGTGCCCAGCCTTGTTTTATTTTCTTGTGTGTTTTGAGACAAGCTCTTGCTCTGTCACCCAGGCTGCAGTGCAGTACACAATTATAGCTCACTGCAGCCTCAAACTCCTGTGCTCAAGGGATCCTCCCACCTCAGCCTCCCAAGTAGCTGGAACTGCAGGCACAAGCTACCATGCCCAGCTAATTTAAAAAGAAAAATTTGTAGAGACAGGAGTCTTGCTATGTTGACCAGGCTGGTCTTAAACTCCTATCCTCAAGCAATCCTCCCACCTCAGCTTTCCAAAATGCTGGGATTACAGGTATAAGTCACCATGCCTGACTCTTTTCTTTCCAAGAGACAGGGTCTCCAGCCTGACCAACATGGAGAAACCCTGTCTCTACTAAAAATACAAAATTAGCCGGGCGTGGTGGCACATGTCTGTAATCCCAGCTACTCGGGAGGCTGAGGCAGGAGAACTGCTGGAACCCGGGAGGCAGAGGTTGTGGTGAGCCGAGATTGTGCCATTGCACTCCAGCCTGGGCAACAAGAGTGAAACTCTGTCTCAAAAAAAAAAAAAAAGAGACAGGGTCTCACTCTGTTGCCCAGGCTGGAGAGAAATGATGCAATCATGGCTCACAGTAACTTTGAACTCCTGGGCTCAAGCAAGCTTCCTCCCTCAGCCTTCTGAAGTAGCTAGGACTATAGGCACACACCACTGTATATCCCTGGTGTGATTTGTCTTTTAAAGTCTGATCTGAGAATTTGTCTTTAGGTTGGTAAATTTAACTCACCTACAGTGATTCTAATGCTGTTATTAGACTTAAACGAATTTAATTCAGCCTCCTTATTTCAGGTTTTCTTTTTTTTTCCCCCTTTTCCACATGTTCTAACACATTTTCTAATTACCATACTACTTAGTTTTTTTTCCCCCTTCATTCTTGCCTTCCATTAAGTTTCCTTCTGCAGGTGTGGCAGTTTGCTAGTCAACTCCTGATAGCTATTTTCCCCTCCTTCCTTAGTTTGAGAACCCCAATTTTTAGTTGGACATGATGCAGTCCTGCTATATAGTACATCTCAGCCTTCCTGAAAGCCGGATATTGTCATATGATTAGCCAATGAGATGTAAAAGAAGGTTTGATGTATGATATCTGAGAAATGTCCTAAAAAGGAAGCGGTAGGTCCTCCTTCCCTTTTCCCTCTCCCAGCTACTGGAATGCAGGTCTAATTACTGCAGTTCTAGCAATCACCTCGGACCAGAAGTGGCCATCTTTGAAGTAGAAGCCACACACCATAAAGCAAAATTGTCAGACAAAACAGCTGGGTTTAATATTGCCATGGAGCTGCTACATCAGCAATGGACTGACTGCCTACGTCAAAAATTCTTTTCAGAAAGATGTAAGCCTCCATCTTGCTTAATACGCTAATTTGCAGATTTTTCTTACCTGCCAGCAAGCCTTTCCTAACTGACATAGCATGTTTCAAAGTTATACATTCAATTTTCCATTTCTATTAGTTGTTCCATTAACTTATTAGGATCTCTATTTTTATTTTTCCCCATAAATTACATGAACTTACAATTGTTCACCTTTCTCATCCCCAACAATAGTAGTTCTGGACATTCTCATCTCTCTCTGCTCTATACTAATTCCTACCCCCTCACCTATGTTGGCATTACCCAGAATTTATCTCTGGAATATTGCAGATATTAGACGCTTTCTTAAATCTTGCTTATTATTATTGTACCTTTATTTTTTTTTTCCTGAGACAGAGTCTCACTCTATTGCCCAAGTTGGAGTGCAGTGGCATGATCCAGGCTCACTGCAAACACCATTCTCATGCCTCAGCCTCCCAAGTAGCTGAAATTACAGACATGCACCACCACACCTGGCTAATTTTGTATTTTTAGTAGAGACGGGGTTTCTCCCTGTTGGTCAGGCTGGTCTCGAACTACCAACCTCAGGTGCTCAGTCCACCTCAGCCTCCCAAAGTGCTGGGATTACAGGCATGAGCCACCGCACGGGCCTTTTTTAAAAAAAAAGAGAGATGGGGTCTTGCTGTCACCCAGGCAGGAGTGCAATGGCGGAATCAGCTCACTGCAGCCTCAAACTCCTGGACTCAAGCAATGCTCCCATCTGAGCCTGTCAGGTAGCTGGGACTACAGGCACTCACCATCATGCTTAATCCCATCTGCAAAGTCCCTTTTGCCATGTCACCTGACATAGTGAGAGATTCTGAAACTGACTCTAGGAATTAGGATATGGATATCTCAGGGTGAAGATGAGCACAGCTATGCCTACCACAGCGATTTTATTCATCTTGTCAACAACTGGCACCCAGGGTTTCTTAAACTGGAGTCCATGATTGAACTCCAGGGGTCTAACATTTCTTCTCTTAAGAACTCAGTTTTCATGGTTCTGAAATGAGCTAGGAGCTCCACTACTATGTAATGGTCACAGTCCGAGGCCTGACAGAAGGAAAAGGACAGAGCGCAACATTGTTCCCATAACTACTGGAACACAGATATAATTTCCAAAACTTATACCATAAGGAAAATTCATCACTTCTTTATCTCCCTTTCTAGGAACATGCACAGTTCCACATACCACATGAACATCTCCTGAGACAGATGTGTCTTTAGTCCAAGTTTTGTAGCTGAACAATTCACCCAGCAAGCTCCCAGGGCAACAAAGAGTAACAGGCCACTGGGCAGAAACAGGTGGAATCAAGCTATCACCTTTTGTTGTTTTTTTGGGGTCAGAGTCTTGCACTGTCACCCAGGTTGGAGTGAAATGTGCGATCTCAGCTCACTGCAACCTTCACCTCCTGGATTCAAGTGACTTTCGAGCCTCAGCCTCTGGAGTAGCTGGGATTACAGGCGCCTGCCACCACGCCTGGCTAATTTTTGTATTTTTAGTAGAGACAGGGTTTTACCATGTTGGCCAGGCTGGTCTCAAACTCCTGGCCTCATGTGATCCACTTGCCTCAGCCTCTCAAAGTGCTGAGATGACAGGCATGAGCCATCATGTTCAGGCCTCAACTATCACTTTTAAGTCATATAAAACCCCATGCCTTAGCCCTCCTCTTATCCATCAAGGCCTCTAACTACAGGTGAAGAATATAAAAGCATGACAAAAACAAAGCAACCTCTTGGTAGAGCAGCAACCTTAGACTTGATCCCTCAGATCCCTTCCTCCTTTTCTCATTCTCCACGAGGAAAAGCTCGCCACCTTGCTGAGATATCCTGACAGGTTTCCCTTAGATGCCGCCCTACTACCAAAAGCCAGGGTCTTCATCCAGAAGCAGGAACTCTGGATATATAAAATAGGCGTTTTTCATCTAAATCAGAACAGTTTTTCTTAGTACAAGTACTGCCTTAGGAAAGACTGTCTCTTTTGCACGTGTGAGCCTATGACAAGGGAGAAAAAATTCACTTACTTTGACTGCAAGGTCTGCCTGGGCCATGTGCCATCTTCATTTTGAGGCTCAATTACTAGCACCTGAGTAAAAGGGGAAACCAAATGAGGAGAGTTCAAACCACTGCATTTCCAACATGCTGAGAAGCAGAAAGAATCTGGCCACACACCCTGGGCAGAGCTACCTGCTGGGGAATGGCGTGGGCCCTCCTACCTGACCCTGGTATAGCCCAGCATCCTGGACAGTGTTGTCTAGCTTGCTCAACTGCTCGTAGGTGTTGCTCATGTATTTGTTCCAGAGTCGTGTTTCACGCTCCGCAGGGATGTTGAACAGCTTCCGCATCTCTTTCTCAATAGTTGCTAGGAACAGGCAGAAATATCACTTGGGGCTTTGTCCACATGCAAGGCTAAAGACAGCCATGGCAAACTAATGCTCATCTTCCTTCTTTTCAGATGCTCACAGGTGCTCTGGATTAACCCCTATAACTCTTAAAATCAATCATCTCCCATGGGTGGCCTCTTGCACTCATACGCCTGGAAAGTCTCCCTGTGCTTCTTCTCTAACGTTTGTCTCTCATTTACAGCGCAAAAACAGAAAGTGAGAAAGCTTATCTTTGGAGTTAACTCAGATATGGCTTCAAAAGCTAGCTCCGCCATTTCCTGGCTGCGATTTGTTTTTTTTTTTTTTTTTTAGAGACAGGATCTTGCTCTGATGCCCAGGCTGCAGTGCAGCGGTGGGATTCTAACTCACTGTAAACCTTTCTGAGATTTTTTTTTTCTTTTTTTTTTGAGACGGAGTCTGGCTCTGTCGCCCAGGCTGGAGTGCAGTGGCTGGATCTCAGCTCACTGCAAGCTCCGCCTCCCAGGTTCATGCCATTCTCCTGCCTCAGCCTCCCGAGTAGCTGGGACTACAGGCGCCCGCCACCTCACCCGGCTAGTTTTTTGTATTTTTTTTTTTAGTAGAGATGGGGTTTCACCGTGTTAGCCAGGATGGTCTCGATCTCCTGACCTCGTGATCCACCCATCTTGGCCTCCCAAAGTGCTGAGATTACAGGCTTGAGCCACCGCGCCCGGCCTGAGATTTTTAAATAAGTTATTTTTAAACTTCTCTGGATCTACATTTCCATATCTTCATTATCATAGACAAATGGGCAAGCAGCAGGCCCAGAGTTCTCTCCATAAGAATTCCCTGGGGGAACAGGCTCCCAGGTCAGGACTGGCAGCCACAGCTCAAGATGATTTGGGAACAAATCTAAAGAGAGCATATAAAAAATAATGCCCTCTTCCCTCCCATCAGCCACAGTGTTCTACACTCTCTCACCACATACCAGGGACCCCAGCCCAGCCTCTCACCAATGGTGTCTGCCTTGCTGAAATGGCAACTCAGCACATTGGTGGGGTCGCTGTTCTCACAGAGCTTCAGTTCCAGCAAATACACCTCGACTTTGCAGTGCTTGACAAACAGGCCATGCTCCACGACCTATGAACAAGAGGCAGGGGTGAAGGTATAGCGGTTTTGCAGCTGGGCAGTCTTGAAGCACATCTTATCAGAAGCAAAAACCAGAAAACTCATGATAATCAGTTTCCTTTACTGATCAAGGGATCAAAAGAACAGATTTTTAAAGCCACCAGTGCTGGACCAGGAGTTTAAAAATCTTTTTTCTGGCCGGGTGTGGTAGCTCACGCCTGTATTCCCAATACTCTGGGAAGCCGAGGTGGGTGGATCATTTGAGGTCAGGAATTCGAGACCAGCCTGACCAACATGGTTAAACCCCATTTCTACTAAAAATACAAAAATTAGTCGGACATGGTGGCATGTGCCTGTAATCCCAACTACTCAGGAAGCTAAGACAGGGGAATCGCTTGAACCTGGGAGGCAGAAGTTGCAGTGAGCCAAGATCACTCCACCGCACTCCAATGTGGGCGACACAGCGAGACTCTGTCCCCCGCAAAAAAAAAATATATATATATTTTCTACCCACTAAGACCAAGAGTATCTTGATGAAATCAGAGAGAAGCCTATTCTTCATTGTTTTTTGTTTTTGAGACGGAGTCTTGCTCTGTCGCCAGCCTGGAATGCAGTGGCGGGATCTCGGCTCACTACAACCTGCATCTCCTAGGTTCAAGAGATTCTCCTGCCTCAGCCTCCCGAGTAGCTGGAACTACAGGGGCCCACCAACATGCCCAGCTAATTTTTGTATTTTTAGTAGAGACGGGGGTTTCACCATATTAGCCAGGATGGTCTCGATCTCCTGACCTTGTGATCCGCCCGTCTCGGCCTCCCAAAGTGCTGGGATTACAGATGTAAGCCACCGCGCCTGGCCAAGACTCTTTTTTTTTTTTTTTTGAGACGGAGTCTCGCTCTGTTGCCAGGCTGGAGTACAGTGGCGCCATCTTGGCTGACTGCAACCTCCGCCTCCTGGGTTCAAGCAATTCTCTTGCCTCAGCCTCCTGAGTAGCTGGGACTACAGGCATGTGCCACCACGCATAGTTAATTTTTGTATTTTTAGTAAAGATGAGGTTTCACCATGTTGGCCAGGATGGTCTTGATCTCCTGACCTCGTGATCTGCCTGCCTCAGTCTCCCAAAGTGCTGAGATTATAGGTGTGAGCCACTGCACCTGGCTCAAAGACTCTTAAGCATAGAGGGAAAAGCAGTATCATAAAGGTTTTCTAAGATAAACAAGACGCAGGACATTAATTATGTCCATATGCCCCCAGTGAACTTTCTCTCATAGAATTTTCCAGAAAGTGCTCTCACAGCACTGCTGGGCACATTCCAAGCCACTGGGCAGCTCTGATGTTCAGAGGCCACTCATAACATCCTGAATGAGCAACTTTGCTCACAACCACAATTTCCTAAAGAGAATCAGAAACAGGCCAGGCGTGGTGGCTCATACCTGTAATCCCAGCACTTTGGGAGGCCGAGTCAGGCGGATCACAAGGTCAGGAGTTTGAGACCAGACTGGCCAACATGGCGAAACCCTGTCTCTACTAAAAATACAAAAATTGGCCGGGCATAGTGGCAGGCGCCTGTAATCCCAGCTACTCTGGAGGCTGAGGCAGGAGAATCACTTGAACCCAGGCAGCAAGGCTGCAGTGAGCCAAGATCGTGCTGTTGCACTCCAGCCTTGGCAACAAGAGACTCCATTTCAAAAAAAAAAAAAAAAAGAGATCCTGAAACAAGGCCTCAAGCATCACTATTCAACCACTGAGGTATGTTCATTTTCCTAGCAAATACTAGTCAGTGTCCAACAGAAAGCACCTGCAGACAGTGAAGAGCAGGTGGGACAATTCACATAACTCACTTTTCTGACGATGGGTTGCTGCCCTTCTACACAGCCGTACCAGTTTAGTAATTTATTCCAGGCCTCGGTGGGGACCAATACATAGTCCAATTCATCAATTAAGTGTTCTTTCAAGGTCTGACTCTCAGGATCTAAAAAAGGAAAAGAGCACGTAAGTCACTGCTCTTCACCCCAGAAATGATGGTTTTACATATTTCCATGTACTTTTCAGAAATAAAAAAATTATTCACAGAAAGAAACAGGTATGACATTCCAAAATTCTGTCACTGGTCATTACACAGAGCAGACTTTTGTCTTTATCCATGTTTTGTCTTTATCCATGAACATTTTATGAGGAATTTGTATTTCTTCTATAATTAGAGGGAGAGAAGAGGATAAAAATGAAAAACTCAGTCGGGCGCGGTGGCTCACGCCTGTAATCCCAGCACCTTCTGAGTCCGAGGCAGGCGGATCACGAGGTCAGGAGATTGAGACCATCCTGGCTAACATGGTGAAACCCCGTCTCTACTAAAAATACAAAAAAATAGCTGGGCATGGTGGCGAGCACCTGTAGTCGCAGTTACTTGGGAGACTGAGGCAGGAGAACGGTGTGAACCCAGGAGGCAGAGCTTGCAGTGAGCTGAGATTGTGCCACTGCACTCCAGCCTGGATGACAGAGCTAGACTCCGTCTCAAAAAACAAAGAAAAAGAAAAGAAAAACTCCAGGCCGGGTAAGGTGCTCACGTCTGCAATCCCAGCACTTTGGGAGGCTGAGGTGGGTGGATCACAAGGTCAGGAGTTTGAGACCAGCCTGGCCAACGTGGTGAAAC
>NW_012102254.1:849084-853885 GCF_000951045.1 Mandrillus leucophaeus | reverse complement strand
ATGATCTCAGCTCACTGCAACCTCTGCCTCCTGGGTTCAAGCAATTCTCCTGCCTGAGCCTCAAGAGTAGCTGGGACTACAGGCATATGCCACCATGCCCGGCTGATTTTTCATATTTTTAGTAGAGACAGGGTTTCACCGTGTTAGCCAGGATGGTCTCAATCTCCTGCCCTTGTGATCCACCCATCTTGGCCTCCCAAAGTGCTGGGATGACAGGCATAAGCCACTGCGCCTGGACTAATTTTTGTATTTTTAATAGAGATGGGGTTTCACCAGGTTGGCCAGGCTGGTCTCAAACTCCCAACCTCAGGTGATCCACCCACCTCAGCCTCCCAAAGTGCTGGGATTACAGGAGTGAGCCACCACACCCGGATGTCAAAATATTCTTTTTTTTTTTTGAGATGGAGTCTTGCTCTGTTGCCCAGGCTAGAGTGCAGCGATGTTGGCTCACTGAAACCTCCACCTCCCAAGTTCAAGCAATTCTCCTGCCTCAGCCTCCCAAGTAACTGGGATTACAGGCGCCTGCCACTGGGCCTGGCTAATTTTTGTATTTTTAGTAGAGAAAGGGTTTCACCATCTTGGCCAGGCTGATCTCAAACTCCTGACCTCATGATCCACCCACCTTGGCCTCCCAAAGTATTGGGAAACAGGTGTGAGCAACTGCACCCAGCCAAAATATTCTTAATGATAACACATTAAAATCAGAAATTGTCTTCCTCTGAAAGATTTCTTAAGAAACTAAACAAGGCACTGAAGTTAAATTCATTTAACCAACAGTCAATTAGCATTTTTAGCTTTAAACACTCTAAATCAAAGCCTAACTGCATAATCCCCTGTGGAGTGGAGAGAGAACATATGCAACATGCTAAACATTCATCTTACACCCACCAGACAGGCAATAGTACTCAGAGTCAGAACTGAACACCCATGGTCTGAAACACACTTGCTCAAAGAAAGGGAGACTGATCACCTGCCAAGTGTGATGGGAGCTTCCCTGCCAAGTCTATGCCCATCAACACCCACTCAGAGAACAGTGGAAGCCACTGTTCTCCCGATGACCAGTGAGGCCATGAAACTGTAAAAGTAAAATATACCCGCTATGGTGCAACTTATCTGTAACTCAAGGCAAAACAATGTTAAAAAAAAAAAAAAAAAATTGGCTGGGCACAGTGACTCACGCCTGTAATCCCAGTACTTTGGGAGGCTGAGGCGGGTGGATCATGAGGTTAAGGGATCAAGACCATCCTGGCCAACATGGTGAAACTCCGTCTCTACTAAAAATACAAAAACTAGCTGGGCGTGGTAGCACGCACCTATAGTCCCAGCTACTTGGGAGGCTGAGACAGGAGAATTGCTTGAATCCGGGAGGCAGAGGTTGCAGTGAGCCAAGATTGCACCACTGCACTCCAGCCTGGTGACAGAGTGAGACTCCATCTCAAAAATAAATAAATAAATCACACATGAGGTGGTTAGGGTTTCCCACCATCCCTCTGACTAGTTTACAAGCCTTTTTCAGGGCAGGGTTCCTTTGTTGTCATTTCAACAATGCTCATAACATCTTCACCAGATGTAGATTCCATCTCAAGAAACCATTTTCTTTGCTCACCCACAAGAATCAACTCCTCATCCATTCAAGTTTTATCATAAGACTAAAGCAATTCAGGCCAGGCAAGTTGGCTCATGCCTATAATTCCAGCACTTTGGGAGGCCAAAGCAGGCTGATCACTTGAGGTCAGGAATTCAAGATCAGCCTGGCCAACATGGTGAAACCCTGTTTCTAGTAAACATACAAAAATTAGCTGGCCGTGGTGACGTGTGCCTGCAGTCCAGCTACTCAGGAGGCTGAGGCATAAGAATTGCTTGAACCCAGGAGGTGGAGACTGCAGGGAGCTGAGATTACCCCACTGTACTCAAGCCTGGGTGACAGAGCAAGACTCTGTCTCAAAAGAAATAAAAATAAGTTAAAATTAAAATTAGAAAGAGGCCAGGCACAGTGGCTCACGCCTGTAATCCCAGCACTTTCAGAGGCCAAGGTGGGCAGATCATGAGGTCAGGAGTTTGAGACCAGTCTGGCCAGCACGGTGAAACCCCATCTCTACTACAAATACAAAAATTAGCTGGGTGTGGTGGTGCACACCTGTAGTCCCAGCTACTCGGGAGGCTGAGGCAAGAGAATTGCTTAAACCCAGGAGGCAGAGGTTGCAGTGAGCCAAGATTGCCCTTCTGCACTCCAGCCTGGGCGACAGAGTGAGACTCCATCTCAAAAAAATAAAAATAAAAATAAAAATAAAAAATAAAGCAATTCAGTCACATCTTCAGGCTTCACTTCTAATTCTAGTTCTCTTGCTATTTCCACTTTTGCAGTTACTTCCCCGACTGATGTCTTGAACCCCTTGAAGTCATCTGTAAGTGTTGGAATGAACTTCTTCCAAACTCTTATTAATGTTGATTTCAACCTCCTCCCATGAATCATGAATGTTTTTGTGCATGTGTGTGGGCAGGTGGGAGTGGCAGGCCTTACTCTATAACCCAGGCTGGAGTGCAATGGCATGATCACAGCTCACTGCAGCTTCGACCTCCCAGACTCAAGCAATCCTCCTGCCTTAGTCTCCCAAGTAGCTAGAACTACAGGTGCATGCCACCACACCTAGCTAGTTTTTGTAATTTTTATAGTGATGGGGTTTTGCCAAGTTGCCCACCCTAGTCTCCAACTCCTGGGTTCAAAGGATCCACTCACTTCAGCCTACCAAAGTGCTGGGATTACAGGTGTAAGCCACTGCACCAGGTGGAATCATGAATATTTTTAATGGCATCTAGAATGGCAAATCCTTTCCCAAAGGTTTTTAATTTAATTTGCTCAGATCCTTCAGGAGAATCACTATCTATGGCAGATAAAGTCTTATAAAATGTGTTTCTTAAATAATAAGACTTGAAAGTTGAAATCAAATCAGGCACGATGGCTCACACCTGTAATCCCAGCACTTTGGCAGGCTGAGGTGGGAGGATCACTTGAGGTCAGGAGTTCGAGACCAGCCTGGCCAACATGGTGAAACCCAGTCTCTACTAAAAATACAAAAATTAGCCGGGCAGAGGGAATGGGCGCCTGTAATCCCAGCTACTCGGGAGGCTGAGGCAGGAGAATCACTTGAACCTGGGAGGAGGAGGCAGGAAAATCGCTTCAACCTGGGAGGGAGAGGCTGCAGGGAGCCGAGATTGAGCCACTGCACTCCAGCCCGGACAACAGAATGAGACTCTGTCTCAAAAAAAAGAGAAAGGTGAAATTACTTCTTGACTCACAGGCTGCAGAATGGATGTTTTTAGTAGGCATGAAACAACATTAATCTCCTCATGCATCTCCATCAGAGCTCTTCGGTAACTAGGTACATTGCAATGAAGCAGTAACTTTTTTTTTTTTTTTTGAGATGGAGTCTCGCACGTTCCCCAGGCTGGAGTGCAGTGGCACGATCTCAGCTCACTGTAAGCTCCATCTCTCAGATTCATGCTATTCTCCCACCTCAGCCTCCTGAGTAGCTGGGACTACAGGCGCCCGCCACCACACCCCGCTAATTTTGTTTTTGTATTTTTAGTAGAGACGGGGTTTCACCGTGTTAGCCAGGATGGTCTTGATCTCCTGACCTCGTGATCTGCCCGCCTTGGCCTCCCAAAGTGCTGGGATTACAGGCCTGAGCTACCACGCCCAGCAGCAGTAACATTTTGATAAGACTAGCTCAGTGCTTTTTCTGAGCAGTAGGTCTCAACACTGAGCTAAAAATATTGGGAGGCTAGAGGCCAGGCACAGTGGCTCAGCCTGTAATCCCAGCACTTTGGGAAGCCAAGATGGGCAGATCACAAGGTCAGGAGATCGAGACCATCCTGGCTAACACGGTGAAACCCTGTCTCTACTAAAAATACAAAAAAATTAGCCAGGGGTGGTGGCAGGCGCCTGTGGTCCCAGCTACTCGGGAGGCTGAGGCAGGAGAATCACATGAACCCAGGAGGTGGAGCTTGCAGTGAGCCAAGATCATACCACTGCACTCCAGCCTGGGTGACAGAGCAAGACTAGGTCTCAAAAAAAAAAAATATTGGGAGGCCGGGTGCAGTGGTTCATGCCTGTAATCCCAGCACTTGGGGAGGCGCAGAGGTGGGCAGATGACCTGAGGTCGAGAGTTCAAGACCAGCCTGACCAACATGGATAAACCCCATCTCTACTACAAATACAAAATTAGCTGGGCATGGTGGCACATGCCTGTAATCCCAGCTACTCAGGGGCTGAGGCAGGAGAATTGCTTGAACCCGGGAGGCAGAGGTTGTCGTGAGCCAAGATCGCACCATTGCACTCTAGCCTGGGCAAAAGAGCGAAACTCTGACTCAAAAAAAAAAAAAAAACAAAACAAAAATCGGTAAACTTGTTGTGGTGGCTCATGCCTGTAGTCCCAGCACTTTGGGAGGTTGATGCGGGTGGATTGCTTGAGGCCAGGAATTTGAGACCAGCCTGGCCAACACGGTGAAACCCCATCTCTACTAAAAATACAAAAATTAGCCAGACCTGGTGGTGCATGTATGTAATCTCAGCTACTTGGGAGGCTGAGCCATGAGAATAACTTGAACCCGGGAAGCAGAGGTTGCAGTGAACCGAGAGTGCGCCACTGCATTCCAGCCTGGGTGACGCAGTGAGACTCTGTCCCAGAAAAATAAAATAAAAACAAAAATATTCATTATACCATGCTGTAAATAAATATGCTATCATGCAGGCTTTGTTGTTGCATGTGTAGGGCACACGCAGAGCAGATTTAGCCTAATT
>NW_012102254.1:848378-848813 GCF_000951045.1 Mandrillus leucophaeus | reverse complement strand
AGTAGCTGGGACTACAGGCACCCGCCACCTCACCCGGCTAGTTTTTTGTATTTTTTAGTAGAGACGGGGTTTCACCGTATTAGCCAGGCTGGTCTCGATCTCCCGACCTTGTGATCCGCCCGTCTCGGCCTCCCAAAGTGCTGGGATTACAGGCTTGAGCCACCGCGCCCAGCCGATTTAGCCTAATTCTTAAGGGCCTTGGGATTTTTGGAATGATAAATGAGCGTTAGCTTCAACCTAAAGTTATCATCTGCAGTATCCCTTAACAGGAGAGTCAGCCTGTCCTTCAAGGCTCTGAATCTGGCTGGACGGAGTGGCTCATGCCTATAATCCCAGCACTTTGAGAAGTCAAGGCAGACAGATCACTTGAGCCCAGGAGTTGGGAGACCAGTCTGGGCAACATGGCAAAATCCCATCTCTACAAAAAAAAAAAAA
>NW_012102254.1:837010-847988 GCF_000951045.1 Mandrillus leucophaeus | reverse complement strand
GTAGTCCTAGCTACCCAGGAGGCTGAGGTGGGAGGATCACTTGAGCCCAGGAGGTTAAGGCTGCAGTGAGCTGTGATCACATACTACAGCCTGGGTGACAGGGCAAGACCCTGTCTCAAAAAAAAACCAAAAGAAAGGTGGGGGGGCTCTGAACCCAGGCACTGACTTTCCCCTCTAGCTAGCAAAGAGGTAGATGGATGGCATTTTCCCAATAGAAGGGTGTCTTGTCTACATTTAAAATCTGTGGTTTAGGCCAGGCACAGTGGCTCATGCCTGTAATCCCAGCACTTTGAGAGGCCGAGGCAGGCAGATCACTTGAGGTCAGGAGTGTGAGACAAGACTGGCCAACATGGTGAAAACCCATGGTGAGGCTCTGTCTCCAAAAAATAATAATAAATAAAAATAAAAGAAAACAAAATCTGTTGTTTAGGCCGGGCACAGTGACACACCCGTGAACCCAGCACTCTGGGATGTCAAGGTGGGAGGATCACTTGAGCCCAGGAATTCAAGACCAGCCTAAGCAACGTGACAAAACCTACAAAAAATCTCCGCAAAAAATACAATAATTAGTCGGGTGTGGTGGTGGCACCTGTAGTTCCAGTTACTTGGGAGGCTAAGGTGGGAGGATCACCTGAGCCTGGGAAGGTCAAGGTTGTAGTGAGCCATGATTGTGCTACTGCATGAGGTAGCAGTAGCTACCTTTTTTTTCTTGAGACAAGGTGGCACCTTGTCTCAAAAAAAAATAAATGAATAAACAACTTTCTCCATATCAGCAATAAGGCTGTTTCAGTCTCTTATCATTCATGTGTTCACTAGAGTAGCACTTTTTATTTTTTTAAGATGCAGTCTCACTTCTGTCACCCAGGCTGGAGTGCAGTGGTGCAATCTCAGCTCACTGAAACCACCATTTCCTGGGTTCCTCCATCTCCCAAGCAACATGAAAAAAACCCAACTCTACAAAAAAAAAAAAAAACACATACAAAAATATACAAAAATGAGTCACACATGCTGGCAAGCACCTGTAATCCTAGCTACTCAGGAGGCTGAGGTGGGAGGATCACTTAAGTCCAGGAGGTTCACATTTACATTCACAACTTGGCTAGCTATATGGCACAAGAGGCCTAGCTTACAACCTATTTCGGCTTCCTTTGCCAAACTCAATCATTTCTAGCTTTGATTTGAAGTGAGAGATATGCAATTCTCCTTTTCACTTTAACATTTAGAAGGTGTTGTTAGGGTTACTAAGCTGCCTAATTTCAATATCATTGTGTCTCAGGCAATAGCAAAGCCTGAGGAGAGAGAGAGATGGAATGGCTGGTTGGTGAAGCAGTGACAATACACACAATAAGTTCGCTGTCTTACATGGGCTCCCTTCATGATGCCCCAAAACAATTACAATAGCAACATGAAAGACCCCTGTTGGTTGGGCGCGGTGTCTCACACCTGTAATCACAGCACTTTGGGAGGCTGAGGTGGGCAGATCACCTGAGGTTGGGAGTTCAAGACCAGCTTGACCAACTCTCCTAAAAATACAAAATTGGCGGCACATGCCTGTAGTCCCAGCTACTCGGGAGGCTGAGGCAGGAGAATTGCTTGAACCCAAGAGGCGGAGGTTGCCAACAGCCAAGATTGTGCCACTGCACTCCTGCCTAGGCAACAAGAGCAAAACTCCATCTCAAAAAAAAAAAAAAAGAGAAAAAAAGAAAGCTCCCTGATCACTGATCACCATAACAAATAATAATGAAAAACTCTGAAGTATTTTGAGAATTACCAAAATGTGATAACAGAGACATGAAGTGAGCACATGCTGTTGTAAAAATGGCACTGACAGATTTTCAAGGCAGGGCTGCCAAATACCTAGATAATTTGCTAAAAATGCACTACCTGCAACATAAAATAAAGCAAAGCACAACAAGCCAAAGTATACCTGAATTTAAAACCTTAAGAATTCTCCATTTCACAAAAATGAGAAACAGAACAAAATGTGAACATAATGAAATGATTCCTTAGGGCAACTTCGTGGCATAGTGCCACCATCTGACCTATTTCAGGAAACAAAGTAAATGATATTGTTTATATCATGACCTCTCCTAAAACAAGGTCTGAGCTGAAGCATTGCTCATTTTTAAAAATATCCAAGTTAGGCCAGGCACGGTGGCTCACACCAACACTCTGGGAAGCCAAGTGGCAGGATGGCTTGAGGCCAGGAGTTCAACCAGCCTGGGCAACATAGCAAGACCCTGTCTCTACCAAAAAACTTAAAAAACAGCTGAGAGTGATAGAACACTATAGTCTCAGCGACTAAGGAGGCTGAGGCAGGAAGATAGCTTGAGCCCAGGAGCTCAACGCCAGCCTAGGCAACATGGTAGAGATGGGGTTTCACCATGTTGGCCAGGCTGGTCTTGAACTCCTGACCTCAGGTGATCCACCTGCCTCGGCCTCCCAGAGTGCTGAGATTACAGGCAGAGACATCAGGCCTGGCACTGCCTTGATTTTTGACACCCATGATAGATCACCTCTATCATGACTATAAAGAGGTCAGAAGTCAAGCAGAAGAAAGCCTGGGAAAAGCTGACTCTGTCATCTCAGTGCATGTACAAGTGCAAGCAAAGCTCTAGTGTGTTACATGTCAGTTTTTCCACAGTTCTCACTGGGAGCTGACTACAGTCTACTCTGTCTACTGACCTTCAACCTCGCCTCACACTAGTTATATGATAAAAACAGCTATCACAGGAATTCCCGTTGAAAGTTCACAGGTTTACAATTTGTTCCACTGCAAAGGTAACAAAAAATTCTGGTTCTTAAATTTTAGATATAATTTCAAAATGACATCCTATTTCTTTCAATTCCATATACTAACTTAAAATGTGAAATAGCTAGCAGAACTAATTTGCAAAGAGAGATAGTTAAGATGTTAGAAGCATGCTCTTATGAGACGCAGTTAATTTAAGGAAATAAAAGTAGCTTAACTTCTCATTAAGGGTTTGCAAAGACTTCTGCTATAGATGCAAATTGAGGGTACTTGTTTCTATCTCCTCACACTAGGAAAGTTCACAATGTCCATGTTATAGATGCACATAGTATCAGGCCACTGCCCAGGTGAATGTTTAGCTGGAAAAGCAACATTTACTATACCTGAAAATAGCCCAGAGTTGTCTATTGGACCAGGAAATAGGTTATGTTCGCCCACGTTGTACATGTCCCAGCTGTCAAAGCCCACATATTTCTTCCACTGCTTGAACCACCGGCTGTCAATAAGATACCTAGAGAGAGAGACAAAAATTTACTGTAGCAGAAAAGCTGAGATTATAAATGTCTGCAGCTGCTTCCTTAATCTTTTTTATGGTCCTTCCACTTGAGGCATATGCAATCCCCACTAAAAAACACTGTCACAAGAGCAGGAGCAGGGCCTAGGCCCCACATGGCACAGAGAGTCTGGCCCCAGCGTATGCATCCATTAAGTGAAATGATTGTTCAAAGAGTGAATAAAAGAAAGAAAACAAGTGGCTTCAAAATGCTTATTTAAATGGAGTCTTTCTTTTTTTTTTTTTTGAGACCGATACTTTCTTTTTTTTTTTTGAGACCGAGTCTTATTCTGTCGCCCAGGCTGGAGTGCAGTGCCATGATCTTGGCTCACTGCAACCTCTGCCTCCTGGGTTCCAGTGATTCTCCTGCCTCAGCCTCCCAACTAACTGGGATTACAGGCACCCACCACCACGCCCAGCTAATTTTTGTATTTTTGGTAAAGATGGGGTTTCACCATATTGGGCAGGCTGGTCTCGAACTCCTGACCTCAGGTGATCCACCCACTTCGGCCTCCCAAAGTGCTGGGATTACAGTGCCTGGCCTTTTTTTTTGAGACAGAGTTTCTCTCCTGTCACCCACGCTGGAGTGCAACAGTGTGATCTCGGCTCTCCGCAACCTCCACTTCCCGGGTCCAAGCGACTCTCCTGCCTCAGCCTCCCATAGCTGGGATTACAGGTGTGTGCCACCACGCCCGGCTAATTTTGTATTTTTAGTAGAGACAGGGTTTCTCCGTGTTGGTCAGGATGGTCTCAAACTCCTGACCTCAGGTAATCTGCCCACCTCAGCCTCCCAAATTGCTGGGATTACAGGCGTGAGCCACCGCACCCTACCACAAGTCATTAATTTCATAATGATCTTTATAGAGGTCCCAGTCCAGGCAGACAGTTTGGTTACACTGTTTTACTTGACATGAACAGCACTAAACTAATGCTCTTTCTGAAAATGGGTTAGAAACACCATCCACTTCAGTTTTCTTTTAAGGACCAAATGAGTTCCAAAAATGTACACACAAGGCCAGGCACAGTGGCTCACACCTATAATCCCAACACTTTGGGGGGCTGAGGCGGATGGTCACTTGAGCTCAGGAGTTCAAGACCAGCCTGGGCAACAAACCCCATCTACTAAAAATACAAAAATTAGCTGAGTGTGGTGGCACATGCCTATAGTCCCAGCTGCTCGGGAGGCTGAGGCACAAGAATCACTTGAACCCGGGAGACAGAAGTTGCAATGAGCTGAGATCACGCCATTGCATTCTAGCCTGGGTGACAGGAATAAAAACCTGTCTCAAAAAAAAAAGTATATAACATGCGTGTACATATATAAATATACACATACACATGTACATATAATAGCATTTAGGTATGTTCATCTTGTCAAAAAGCATTAAGTTGTGCTTCATATTCAACTTACCACTTTTTTACTTAAATGTAAGCAAATGTGGTATTTTATTTATCTATTTATTTCCTTAGAGAGAGGGTCACCCAGGCTAGAGTGCAGTGGCACAATCATAGCTCTCTGTAGCCTCAAAATCCTGGGCTCAAGTGATCCTCCTGCCTCAGCCTCTGAGTAGCTATGACTATAGGTACATACCACCATGTCTGGCTAATTTAATTTTTTATTTTTATTTTGTAGAGGCTAGGTCTTGCTATGTTGCCCAGGCTGATCTTGAACTCCTGGCCTCAAGTGATCTTCCTGCTTCAGCCTCCCAAAGTGCTGGGATTACAGACATGAGACATTGTGCCAGACCTATTTATATTTTTAAAGTATCACTATGCTGGCTGGGAGAGGTGGCTCATGTCTGTAATCCCAGCACTTTGGGAGGCTGAGGCAGGTGGATCAAGACCATCCTGGTCAGGAGATCAAGACCATCCTGGCCAACATGGTGAAACCCCGTCTCTACTAAACACACAAAAATTAGCTGGGCGTGGTGGTGCGTGCCTATAATCTCAGTTACTAGGGAGGCTGAAGCAGGAGAATCGCTTGAACCCAGAAGGCAGAGATTGCAGTGAGCTGAGATCATGCCACTGCACTCCTCCAGCCTGGCAACACAGCGAGACTCCGTCTCAAAAAAAAAAAAAAAAAAAGTATCACTATGCTGTTTTACAATTAAAACAGAATCTCTGTGGAGCAACAAAGCATCAACAATTATATTGGTGCATCCTTAAAATTGTATAACCAACAAATGTGAGAGGAGTTCAGGCAACTTCCCAGAGGTCACAAGGATCCATAAACACATCCGTCTCGAAAATGCTATTTTTCTTCCAAATCCCTTGAGCAATACTTTCCATACAATTTTACTGTATGATTTTAGTCTTAAACTTCCTCTGCTTCTGCTGAGTATTCTTTATGAGCCCTATACAGGTTAACTTGAGAAGTACCTCTGCTAGGCCAGGCGTGGTAGCTCTCGCCTATAATCCCAGCACTTTGGGAGGCCAAGGCAGGTGAATCACTTGAGGTCAGGAGTTTGAGACAAGCCTGACCAAAACGGAGAAACCCTGTCTCTACTAAAAATACAAAAAAAAATTAGCCGGGCATAGTGGCGCATGCCTGTAATCCTAGCTACTGGGGAGGCTGAGGCAGGAGAATCACTTGAACCCTGGAGGCACAGGTTGCCGTGAGCCGAGATCACGCCATTGCACACCAGCCTGGGCAACAAGAGCGAAATTCCTCAAAAAAAAAAAAAAAAACCCCACAAAAAAAGTACCTGTTTACTCTGACTTTCACAAACTGGCTAGCTCAAGGTGAATACATAAGCTGTTATCTGTACTCCTCATAACCCCAATTTTTCTATCCTCCCGCTCAATTCCTCTGTAGGTCATCACCACAATGGTTTCTTAAAGATGGGTAACACTCGGGCCGGGCACGGTGGCTCCCACCTGTAATGGGAGGCAGAGGCGGCTGGATCACAAGGTCAGGAGTTCGAGACCAGCCTGCCCAGCATGGTGAAACCCGGTCTGTACTAAAAATACAAAAAATTAGCTGGGCATGGTGGTGTGAGACTGTAATCCCAGCTACTCGGGAGACTGAGGCAGGAGAATCGCTTGAACCCGGGAGGCTGAAGTTGCCGTGAGCCGAGATGGCGCCACTGCACTCCAGCCTGGGCAATAACAGTGAAACTCTGTCTCAAAAAAACAAACAAACAAAAAAACAAGATGGGTAACACTCAATCATACTAAATGCAAAGTCTAGCCTTAGTTTTTGTACTACACAATAATACCACCCAGGAATCTCTCCAGTAGTACAAAGTATTGTCCCCTCCACCAAACAATCTGTTAAGATGCCCAATAACTCAGCCTGGGTCTTCTAAATTCTGGACTCTTCATCTTCTATCTAGCTCCAGGACCTAGGCTATCCCCCTCTCCCACTCCGAGATACTGCTGCCACAAATATTTTTGACACTTGCTACCAAAATAATCTGGGGCTCTCAGACATTTGTTCAGCTTCTGACCTTGACATCTGTTGGCAGTTTACAAGTTACAAAGTACTTCTGATTTTCGCCTCAACCCACTGAGGGCGGAGAGCCAAATATTGCTATCCTGGTTTTAACAGTGAGGAATCCAGGTCTGTGACACCTTCGCCCAAGGTCACACGGCGAGTCCTCACGGTAAAGGGCTCTCCCCACCCTCAGGGTCCCCGCCAACATTCCCCTTCTCCACATCCATCCCCCTGGCCCCCGCCGGGCCCACCCACTGGGGCTCCAAATGAGCCGAGGCGACCCTCAGGCCCCGCCTGCGCTTTCCCAGAGCTGATCCTGGAGTTCTCCCGAGGGGCAGGTGTCAGGCTACTCTTCCAGGGTCACTACATACCATCCCCGCCCAGCCCCTACTGTAGCCGAGAAAAAGGGGGCTGGCCTAAGGGCCAGATACTCGGCCCCTGGTTCTGCACAGAGGAAGAGCGAGCCGGATGCTCACCACTGCGCGCCGCGTTGGAGTGTGGTCCTCATTAAGGCTCCAAGCTCCGACTTCTGAGTCTCCGCATCCGGTCGCTCACGACAGCCTCCACCTTCCGCCATCTCGTCCGCGGCCCCGGCCCAGCCGGCCCGGACATCCGCCCCGCGCGCGGCGTGCTATAGACCGCGCCCACGCACGCACGCACGCTCGCGTGCCCGCCCCTGCCCCACCTCGTGCCGCGGCCTTCGGCTCCTGCAGTCGCTGTCTTTTATCCCCTCCAGTCTCGCGCCACTTCGCTCACCGGCAAACAGTGGAGCGAAAAGGCAGATGCGAGAGGGGTGGGTGGGGAGCAGCAGCTGCTACTTCCTCCCGCCCTGCCGCCTGCTACGCGGTCGTGGGGCGCCCCTTCCTCTGCTCAGGATGGCGCTACAGGATGAAGCTCTGTTCAGCCCGCCGATCTCAGGGAGTCAGACAGCAAGCCCACGACCCATCGGGCACCCTAGCCCGGCCTTCGAGGTTATCCTGGTCCTAAATAAATGCAGGCCAGGTGCGAGAAGCCCCGTAGTTAGGTCTGTTCATTCTCACCCCTGCCATTCCGCTTTCAGCTGGAGGCCTTAGGCGAATCAGCTGCCCAAACGTGGGATCCGGGCTCCTGCTCCAGCGGCCCTACAGGGATTTCAGGAAGTACCACGTGCATCAGCGCCTTGGGACCAAGACTGAACGGTGTGCTGTAGTTATTAACAGTCGCCTTAAACAATCTGGACGCCAGAGCCACCTGGCCCACCGGAGAATTCCGTCAGCTCTTCATACTGAGCTACTTGCCAAGCAGCCACAGAGGGGCGATAGCAACAGGGGAAGGAGAGTTATTCCACATTAGTTACCCAGGCATGTACTTAGTTCCTGAAACAAGATACAACGTCCTGAACACTGTGTTTTCCAGTCGCTCCGGTCACACAAACACACAACCCTCTTCCTGGAGGGAGAAATAAACCCAGAGGAAAGAGGAAGTCAGGCCTAGATGAGTCTCCATACACTTGTCTAACAGTTCTTGTCCTCAGAAAAATAAGACCTAGTTCCTGCCCTCATAGAATCTAGTGGAAGAGTAGAGATGTTTCAGAAATAACCTCAATGCCTAGCAGTATGTGGTAAGTGCAATTAAAGGGTGTGAACCAGGCCAGGTGCGGTGGTTCAAGCCTGTCGTCCCAGCACTTTGGAAGGCTGAGGCGGGAGGATAGCTTTAGCCCAGGAGTTAGAGACCAGCCTCGGCAACATGGCGAAATCCTGTCTCTACAAAAAATAGCCGGGAGGTGGCGCGCGTCTGTGGTCCCAGGTACTCGGGAGGCTGAGGTAGGAGGATCCCTTGAGCCCAGGAGGTCGAAGTTGCAGAGAGTCGAGATGGTGCCACTTCTCTCGAGACTGGATGGCAAAGTGAGACCCTCTCTCAAAAAAACAGTAAATACAAATAAGGGGTGTGAACCGGCCAGGCGCGGTGGCTCACGCCTGTAATCCTAGCACTTTGGGAGGCCGAGGCAGGCAGATCACCTGAGGTCGGGAGTTCGAGACCAGCCTGACCAACTTGGAGACGGAAATGTCCTCTAAAAAAAAGTGCTGGGCGCCCGGCACGGCAGTTCATGCTTGTAATCCCAGGACTTTGGGAGGCCAAGGCGGGCAGATCACGAGGTTAGGAGTTCGAGACCAGCATGGCTAATATGGTGAAACCCCATCTCTACCAAAAATACAAAAAAATGTTAGCCAGGTGTGGTGGCGCATGTCTATAGTCTGAGCTACTCGGGAGGCAGAGGCAGAAGAATTGCTTGAACCCAGGAGGCGGAGGTTGCAGTGAGCCAAGATTGCACCACTGTACTCCAGCCTGGGCGACAGAGCGAGACCCCCTCTAAAAAAAAACAAAAAAAGGGTGTGAACCAAAGGCTGTAGAACACCAGGCACAACCCCTGCTCTCATAGGAAACCTTTGACTTGAGTAACATTTGAGTGTGGTATTGAAAAAAAATGCTGGCAGAATAAAGATGAGGATGCATGTAACAGGAGGGGAGACTCAAGGGACCAGAAGAGAATTTCTGGAACAGGCAGGACAGTATTAGAGAGTGGGGATTAGGCCAGTTGAGCCGGGCACTACAACACTACTACAACCTAAGGGGATCTAAAGCTAGAAAGGAGGCCAGACAGACCATATATCCTGCCTTAAAAGGCAGGCAGGCATTGTAGGAAGTTTTGGAGCAGAGACAAAATGACTGAGGGTGCTTCACGCCCACGATGGTGTAACTCAGACACAGAACCATTAGGACCCTCTCACTACGGAGGTGGCTGTGAGGGAGAAGAGGAGAAACAGATGAGCCATGTCTATTTTATTTTTTTATTCTTATTTTTCTACCCTATTCCTGTTGAAAAGATGAGCTATGTTTTGTGTCAGGGGTGAAGGAAGGGGAACTGGCCCAGTGAAAATATGGTAGGTCATTTGAACAGATTTACTATTTTTATGTTGTGTTTGGCCAACTGAAATTAATTTGCACTCCCTGGGACATCCATCACACACCATCTGATAAGAAAGGCCTCTTGGCAGTTGGGTAGATTAGTAGGGGAAAGTAAATGTGGAATTAAAACTGCCTCAAATAACCACATAGCAATTAATCCCCTGTAGATAAGAGTTACCACCACATGATGATTCTACATCTGCAGAGCCAACCCTAACAAGTCCCCTTCTATGAAAGTTCTTTGAAACTCTTCTGTTTTGTTTTGTTTCATTTTGTTGTTTTTTCTGAGACAGAGTCTCGCTCAGTCCCCCAGGCTGGAGTGCAGTGGGGGAATCCGAGCTCACTGCAACCTCTGCCTCCCTGAATCAAGCGATTCTCCTGCCTCAGCCTCCTGAGTAGTTAGAATTACAGGCGTGCACCACCACGCCTGGCTAATTTTTGTATTTTTAGTAGAGATAGGTTTCACCATCTTGGGCAGGCTGGTCTCAAACTCCTGACCTCATGATCCACCAGCCTCAGCCTCCCAAAGTGTTGGGATTAAAGGTGTGCGCCACCGTGCCCAGCTGAAACTCTTACAAATGTTATCAAAAAAGAAACACTACCTTTAGTCCTGTTATTTATGGAAAAAGAAAGTTGGGGCCGGGCACAGTGGCTCAGGCCTGTAATCCCAGCACTTTGGCTTTGGAAGGCCGAGGCAGGCGGATCACCTGAAGTCAGGAGTTCGAGACCAGCCTGGCTGATGTGGTGAAACCCTGTCATTACTAAAAATGCAAAAATTAGCTGGGCATGGTGGCGGCACCTGTAATCCCAGCTACTCAGGAGGCTGAGGTAGGAGAATCACTTGAACCCAGGAGATGGAGGTAGCAGTGAGTCAAGATCGTACTACTGCACTCCAGGCTGGGTGACAGAGTGAGACTCTGTCTCAAAAAAAAAAAAAAGTTGGTTACTGACATCGGTTCAGAATCTACATTTCAGGGTGTCTGCTTCCCTCTTCTTTTTTTAGCAGTTTCTCCTACACCATTTATGGCAGTCTTAAGGAGGACAAGTAGGACAAGTCCTCAGCACCACTAGAAAAGGGGACAAAACCAGGCCGGGCGCGGTGGCTCAAGCCTGTAATCCCAGCACTTTGGGAGGCCGAGACAGGCAGATCACGAGGTCAGGAGATCGAAACCATCCTGGCTAACATGGTGAAACCCCGTCTCTACCAAAAAATACAAGAAAACTAGCCGGGCAAGGTGGCGGGCGCCTGTAGTCCCAGCTACTCGGGAGGCTGAGGCAGGAGAATGGCGTA
>NW_012102254.1:832638-834995 GCF_000951045.1 Mandrillus leucophaeus | reverse complement strand
AGCTACTTGGGAGACTGAGGCAGGAGAATCACTTGAACCCAGGAGGTGGAGGTTGCAGTGAGCCAAGATCATGCCACAGCCCTCTAGCCTGGGCAACGAGAGCAAAACCTCATCTCAAAGCAAGGAAAAAAAAAAATTAAAAATTTTAAAATTAAAATAAAATAATTAGCCTGGCATGGTGACGTGCACCTGTAATCCTAGCTATTAAGTAGGCCAAGGCGGGAGGACCTTTTTAGCCCAGGAGTTTGAAATTGCAGAGAGCTGTGATCCTATGATCGTGCCACTGCACTCCAGCCTGGGTGACAGAGCAAGATCCTGTCTCAAAAATAAAAAAGAGAACTGGAAACAATGAACATCTGCGTCCGTGTTCCTGTTGTGGTAGTGACCTAGGGACCCGGGAGGAGATGACAAGAGTGACTGATTCAGCTCAGGAGATACCTTGGCCCCAGGGCTGTTTTCTATGTTGAGCCACTTTATCCTAGAGAGACCCCGTAGGCCCGGTAGGACACCAAGATCCCAGAAGTGGACAATCCATCCATTACCAGAGGACCTTGGGCGACAAGAACAGAAGAAAAATCAGGAAGGGAACTAGAGGAAAACCTGGCTTATTGGTCACATACTGGTTGATCTTGGACTGTGATGTCTAATTAAAGATTCATAATGTTGGGCCACGCACAGTGGCTCACGCATGTAATCCCAGCACTTTGGGAGGCCAAGGCAGGTGGTTCACCTGAGGTCAGGGGTTTGAGACCAGCCTGACCAACATGGTGAAACCCAGTCTCTATTGAAAGTACAAAATTAACTGGGCATGGTGGTGCATTCCCATAGTCCCACCTACTTGGGAGGCTGAGGCAGGAGAATTGCTTGAACCCAGGAGGCGGAAGTTGCGGTGAGCCAAGATCATGCCACTGCACTTCAGCCTGGGCAACAAGAGCAAAACTCTGTCTCAAAAAAAAAAAAAAGATGAATAATGTCTGGGTGTGTGAACTTTAAGCTTTTTTTTTTTTTTTTGAGACAAGATCTTACTCTGTCGCCCAGCCTGGAATGCAGTGGTATCATCTCGGCTCACTGCCACCTCTACCTCCTGGGTTCAAGGGATTCTCCTGCCTCAGCCTCCCTAGTAGCTGGTATTACAGGCACCCGCTACTGCGCCTGGCTGATTTTTGTATTTTTAGTAGAAACGGGGTTTCACCATGTTGGCCAGGCTGTTCCTGAACTCCTGACGTCAGGTGATCCACCCGCCTCGGCCTCCCAAAGTGCTGGGATTACAGGCTGAATCACCGCACCTGGCCCTTTAAGCTTTATTTGATTCCGAATCATAAAGTTTTTGTCTTAGCTGCTACCACAGTTTTCTCTACACATGACAGGACTTGGCTCTCCCAAGTTATTCTTGGCCCACACTTGACCTGCACTAACAGAGCACACATGGCAGTATTCACAAATATTAGACATACTTTCATTGGAGGTGGCAGCAGGGGAGAAATATTTTTGGTTCCTTCTCACCTGTGCCTCCTTAACCTGCCCAGGGGACTGTGAAAAGAAAAAGACTCTAGAAGTATGCTTTAGAAGAATTAAATGTCTTCTCAGTGATTTCTAACCTCTGTTATATAAGGATTAGGTTATTGTGGAACAAGTCTCACAGAGAGGAAGTGGGATCACTTTTTTTTATACGGGGGAGTTGTGCCAATGGACAGATTCCATTCTGGTTATGCCACTTGTGTTGATGGCCAGCCCTCTTTGGGCAGAGGGTGTGGCAGCCTGGGCCCAGGTGCCGCCAGTGTCTTGTCTTCTTCCTGTAATTCTATTATCATCACTGTCTTAACCACGAACCAGTATTTAATGTTAACTTGCGTGTATCCTTTGCCTTTTCTACAGTGCAAATTCTCAGTAGGCATTTCTTGCATAAATGAAAGAAAGAATTATCCAGCTATTAGTCATTTCTTCACTGGACTAATAGTACTTGAGTATTATGTGCTCATGGTCCCTACCCTCCAGGGGTTCACAGTGTGGTTAGGGATGGAGGATGGTTACATATGTAATACAGTGTTGTATGCTGTGTGACAAAAGTGTCACAAGGGCCGGGTGCAGTAGCTCACGCCTGGAATCCCAGACTTTGGGAGGCGGAGGTGGACAGATCATGAGGTCAGAAGATCGAGACCATCCTGGCTAACATGGTGAAACCCTGTCTCTACTAAAAATACAAAAAGATTAGCCAGGCGTGGTAGCAGGCGCCTGTAGTCCCAGCTACTTGGGAAGCTGAGGCAGGAGAATGGTGTGAACTCGGGAGGTGGAGCTTGCAGTGAGCCGAGATCGCGCCACTGCACTCCAGCCTGGGTGACAGAGTGAAACTCTGTCTC
>NW_012102254.1:829837-831693 GCF_000951045.1 Mandrillus leucophaeus | reverse complement strand
GAAATTCCATCTCTACTAAAAATACAAAAAATTAGCCAGGCATGGTGGCAGATGCCTGTAATCCCAGCCACTCAGGAGCCTGAGGCAGGAGAATCACTTGAACCCAGGAGGCGGAGGTTGCAGTGAGCTGAGATCACACCAGTGCACTCCAGCCTGGGTAACAAGAGCAAAACTTCAAAAAAAAAGAAAAAGAAAAAGATAAGTGATTTTGCCATGTTGGATGTTGGCCAGGCTGGTCTTGAACTCCTTACCTCAGGTGATCCACCCGCCTCAACCTCCCAAAGTGCTGGGATTATAGGCGTGAGCCACTGCACCCAGCCTGAAACCAGGACTTTAGATTCACACACAGGTACATGCATACACACACAGTCACATGCTGGGGACAAAGGTGACTGGGGTATTCTGCTGCAGGGAGATTTAGATTCCCTTCACTTGCCTCCCATGAAACCAGGTGGTCTTCAGAACTGTAGGTCACTACTGAGGGTAAGCTACATGTGCTCCTGAATGCTGCTAGAGCTCTAGGAATTTGGATCAAGTGGGCTTGCTTTATGGTCTCCTCTACTGGTCTCGAGGGCCACAACTACACTGGACCTGGGAGGGGCACTAAGAGTGGGTCTCCCAGGAGCCTCTGTGTCTCTTCACAGTCAAGATCAGGTCACCTGCCCTTACCTTTACAACAGGTAAGGCTGGCTAGGAAAATATTCTGCCGGCCAGTTATGGGCAACAAGTTGCCTAGTACCCCTGCCCAACACACCACTGTCATGTCATGTCAGTCTCAATGCTTCTAGATACAGCTAACAGAATCCCCAGCAGCAATTGGTCCACCCATTTGGTGGTTCTTGTTTTTTCACATGACACGTCTGGAGTTGAGTTCTTGGGAAGGTCAAAGCTGAAAGACATCAGTTTGTTTCTTCGGGGCCTTCTAGTTCTTTGCCTTCAAAGCTCCAACGTGGTTGCCTTGCTCCCAGAACTCTGGGTACCCTCAAGAACACTCACCAGTGAGAAGGGAGAGAGGAACATTCCCTTCTGTTGTTCCCTGGGATCATGGGGGCTTTCCCAGGAGCCTCTGCATCTCTTTGTAGCCAATTAGGTCACCTGCCCCTATCTTGACAGAGGAAAGTAGATTCTGCCAGCCAGCCAGGAGGAAAGACTTGGGAATGACTATTGAGTAGAGATCAGCAATGTCTCTGTACATAGCCTCACTGAGAGGCAGTGAGAATTACACCATTTCAGGGCCAAGGCCTATGAGACCTCATTCCTTGTACAAGGACTTCTGACATTTTTCCCCCTCAGCTCCCAATCAATCAGTGTTTGATGTGAGGCAATACCCATTAATTTCTGTGGCTGGCTGAAGCTGGGCTTTATTTTAGTGCCTGCCCAGGTGTGTCACACCTGTATGTGAATGCATACTCTTCCCCTTACTTGATGAGTACAATAACAAAAACATGTCAATTCAGAGTACTCTGACAGGGATCATGGCCTGCTCTTTATAAACCCATGCTGTGTTTTCTTGGGAAATTTTTTTGTTTTGTTTTGTTTTTTGTTTTTTGAGACAGGGTCTCTCTCTGTCGCCCAGGTTGGAGGGCAGTGGCACTATCTCAGCTCACTGCAACCCCCGCCTCCTGGGTTCAAGCAATTCACCCACCTCAGCCTCTCAAGTAGCTGGGACTACAGGCACATGCCACCATGCCTGGCTAATTTTGTTTTTGTTTTTTTGTTTTTTTGTTTTTGAGACGGAGCCTCGCTCTGTCCTCCAGGCTGGAGTGCAGTGGCCGGATCTCAGCTCACTGCAAGCTCCGCCTTCTGGGTTTACGCCATTCTCCTGCCTCAGCCTCCCGAGTAGCTGGGACTACAGG
>NW_012102254.1:826933-827573 GCF_000951045.1 Mandrillus leucophaeus | reverse complement strand
ACAGAGCGAGACTCCGTCTCAAAAAAAAAAAAAAAAAAAAAAGAAACGACTTCTAGTTGAGAGAGGAGGCATACAGCTTAAAGTCTGAGGAGGAATGTTCCCCAGCCAGGATCAGGCATACTGGGAGTTCAGAAGTTCCCTTTATTGAAGCTGAGTAATTTCAGGGGAAACCAAAAAAGTTCCCTTCACTGGTAGCCCAAGGCATAAACTGAGGGGGTCGGGGTGGCACGGGGCAAGGAGGGGTGAATCACCAAGCATCCTGGAGAGAAGAAGTTAGAGGCTGTTGGAAAGTTCTGGGTGCCCATCCTGTAGCCTAACCTGAGAGTGTGGCATAGGCCACACTGACCCTGTATGGGAAAGGGGAGAGTTGAAGTGGGATGTCTCTTCTCACAGGTCCAGCTGGTAGAACACTGAGTAGGAGCTTAGGTCCCTAGACTTTCCACTTCAGCATCCCTGGAGGTGGGCCGTGGAACATATATTTTCACAAGTACCTGGGTGACTCCTGGGCACTGTATATTCATCTACTAGAATAGGACCTGGTACCTCCTAGACACATGGGTTTCTAGCTTTGGTTCCAGCTGCCCCCTGAGACTGCAGGCGGTCCAGAAGCATGGGTTCCAACTATTTTTTTTTTTTTTTT
>NW_012102254.1:820295-822358 GCF_000951045.1 Mandrillus leucophaeus | reverse complement strand
GCCGGATCTCAGCTCACTGCAAGCTCCGCCTTCTGGGTTTACGCCATTCTCCTGCCTCAGCCTCCCGAGTAGCTGGGACTACAGGTGCCCGCCACCTTGCCTGGCTAGTTTTTTGTATTTTTTAGTAGAGATGGGGTTTCACTGTGTTAGCCAGGATGGTCTTGATCTGCTGATCTTGTGATCCGCCCGTCTCAGCCTCCCAAAGTGCTGGGATTACAGGCTTGAGCCGCCGCGCCCGGCCTTGTTTTTGTTTTTGTGATAGAGTCTCACTCTGTTGCCTAGGCTGGAGTGCAGTGGCACAATCTTGGCTTCTGTAACCTCCATCTCCCAGGTTCAAGCAATTCTCCTACCTCAGCCTCCCAAGTAGCTGGGATTACAGGAGGACACCATCATGCCCACCTAATTTTTGTATTCTTAGTAGAGATGGGGTTTGACCATGTTGGCCAGGCTGGTCTCAAACTCCTGACCTCAAATGATCCGCGTGCCTCACACTTGGCTAATTTTTGTATTTTTTCATAGAGACAAGGTTTCACCTTGTTGGCCAGGTTGGTTTTTGGGGGGGTTGTTTGTTTGTTTGTTTGTTTTGAGACAGCCCAGGCTGGAGTCATACAGACTGGTGTGAAGTGGCACAATCTCAGTTTACTGCAGCCTTGACCCTCTGGGCTCAAGTGATTCCCCCACCTCAACCTCCTGAGTAGATGGAACCACAGGTGCATGCAACCATGCCTAGCCCCTTGGGAAAATCTTTAACCAGTGCTTTTTACTCTATCTTATCTAAAAGTTAAAATGTAAGAGATTTATTAGACTTATCAGGCCAGGAATGCTTTTCTGAAAATAAACTTATTTAATTTATTTTGAGACAGGGTCTCACTCTGTCTCCCTGGCTGGAGTACAGTGGCGCAATCATGGCTGACTGCGGCCTCGACCTCCTGGGCTTAAGCAATCCTCTGACCTCAGCTGCCCAAGTAACTGGGACCACAGTCATGTGCCACCAACCTTGGCTCTTTTTTTTTTGAGACAGAGTCTTGCTCTATCACCCAGGCTTGAGTGTAGTGGCGCAATCTCAGCTCACTGCAACCTCCACCTCTCGGGTTCAAGCGATTCTCCTGCCTCAGCCTTCAGAGCAGCTGGGACTATAGGCATGCGCCACCACGCCCAGTTAATTTTTGTATTTTTAGTAGAGACGGGGTTTCACCATATTGGCTGGACTCCTGACCTCATGATCCACCCGCCTTTGCCTCCCAAAGTGCTGGGATTACAAGCATGAGCCACTGCGACTGGCCAGTATTTTTTTTGTAGAAACAGTGTTTCGCCATGTTGCCCAGGCTGTTCTCAAACTCCTGAGCTCAAACAATCTGCCCACTTTAGCCTCCCAAAGTGCTTGGATTATAGGTGTGAGCCACTGCTCTGAGCCTGAAAATAAACTTGTTTTAAATGTTGTTTATAGGACTACATTGAGTCAGAATAAGGAAGTCATTTGATCAACTGCTAATTGTGCAAGAAATGCCTGACCTAATTTTATCAGATTTAATGTTTGAAAAAAAAACCCAAAAGCAGCCATTCTGCAAGAACTGCTGAAATGGAAATTTCTGAACCTAGGTCAGTGGCCTAAATGCTGTATGTGTTTTCTGTGCAAACAATGCTCTGCAGCCATTTCTGCTTTTAAAGCCAGGACTTCACAGGCTGAATGTGATTTCTGGTCTTTTACTTGTTCATTTGAGCTGCTGATTCACAATGGGGTGGGGTGGGTACCCGTCAGAGCAGTAGCAGTTGCATGGTTGAATGAAAAGAATGTGTATGTGTGAGAGTGTGTCTGTGTGTGTTGGGGGAAGATAGTGAAGTCCTAACTGGCTTTACTCTGAAACTTCCTGGAGAAGAGAGAGTTAGAAAGGACTGGCCAGGGACGGTTGCTCACGCCTGTAATCCCAGCACTTTTGGAGGCCCAGGTGGGTGGATCATTTGAAATCAGGAGTTCAAGACCAGCCTGGCCAACATGGTAAAACCCTGCCTCTACTAAAAATACAAAAAAATTAGCTGGGTGTTGTGGCGGGCGCCTGTAGTCC
>NW_012102254.1:812037-818155 GCF_000951045.1 Mandrillus leucophaeus | reverse complement strand
TCTCGATCTCCAGACCTCGTGATCTGCCTGCCTCGACCTCCCAAAGTGCTGGGATTACAGGAGTGAGCCACCGCACCCAGCCTAATTTTCATATTTTTAATAGAGACGTGGTTTCACCATGTTGGCCAGGCTCGTCTTGAACTCCTGACCTCAAGCCATCAAGCCGTCCACCCACCTCGACCTCCCAAAGTGCTGTGATCACAGGTGTGAGCCACTGCACGTGGCCTCACTGTCACTTTTTCCAGGAGGTGTGCATGATCCTCCCTACTGGGCCTGGTCCTCTTATTCTTTTTTTTTTTTTAAACCAGTGTAAGGTACACAATTTTTTGTTTTTCCTATTCTCAAAGCACAAAACATGCTTTTTTGATAATTATATACTGTCCTTCTGACTTCTTCAGGCACTTGGCAGAGCACATGGCACAGGACTGGATTATGAAAGAATAAGGGAGCAAAGTGCTTTTGGGGAAGAGACATGTAGGACATTAGGGGTCACAGGTAATCTGGTTCTACCCAGATTTACAGGTTGCTACTCTCCATTCCAGGAGTCAGATTTGAAGTCTACAAATGTCAAAAAGCCTTGGTCCCATTTGAGTGGAGTTTTGTTTTGTTTTTGAAAAAGAGTCTCGCTCTGTTGCCCAGGCTGAAGTGCAATGGCGTGATCTCGGCTCACTGCAACCTCTGCCTCCAAGGTTCAGGCAATTCTCCCTGCCTCAGCCACCCAAGTAGCTGGGATTACAGGCGCCCGACACCACACCTGGCTAATTTTTGTATTTTTAGTAGAGACAGGAGTTTCACCATATTTTGGTCAGGCTGGTCTCCAACTCCTAGCCTCAAGTGATTTGCCCACCTCGGATTACTTGGGATTATAAAGTGCTGGGATCATAGGCGTGAGCCACCGTGACTGGCCACTCAGGAGTCTTGATTGCATTTGTGAATGACTAATCTTCTTCCCCAGAGGTTAACAGTCTAAGAGGAGTACTGGGGCTGGCCATCTCAGGGCCCCCAGGGCCCGGCATATGATATTCATCACAAATATTGGTCTACTAATATAAAAACATTCCACTCTGGCAGGGCTCAGTGGCTCACGCCTGTAATCCCAGCACTTTGGGAGGCCTAGGCGGGCAGATCACCTGAGCTCAGGAGTTCGAGACCAGCCTGGTCAACATGGCGAAACCCTGTCTCTTCTAAAAATATAAAAAGTAGCCAGGCATGGTGGCAGGCACCTGTAATCCCAGCCACTGGGGTGGCTGAGGCAGAATTGCTTGAACTCGGGAGGTGGAGGCTGCAGTGAGCTGAGATCATGCCACTGCACCCCAGCCTGGGCAACAGAGCATGAGACTCCTGAGAGTTCCAAGGAACAACACAGGTAGAGTGAGGTCCAAAGGGGAAGCTGATAGTTCTGCCTGGGTCACCTCAAGGGGGACTCAAAGGCTGGGGTGGAGAGAAGCAGAGGGAGGTGGGCCTGTTTAGGAGTTCTGAGGATGGAGCCAGAGCAGGTCCAGAAGGCCCTACAATCCTTAGTGACCTAAGGGCAGACAAAGGGGGAGAGCAGCAGCAAAGATCACTGCTTAGAGCAAGAGGAAAAGTCCTTGAGAGTTCGCTCAGACGTAAGGACCTTGAGTCACCAATTTGAACGCAAATGCTGGGACTTAAGAACAGCACTGCCATGTCTCTGGGCACCTGTTTGCACAAGCAGAAGCTACACCCAGGCCCTGCAGTCCCCCGCACTGCGTTAGGAAATGGCTTCAAATCTGTCTTGAAAGATTGGCAGCAGGGTCAACAGATGGAGAAGCTGGACCTGAGTGGTGCCTGAAAAGCAGCAGCTGGCTTCAAAGACAAGCCCTTATCCTGGGCCTGAATGTGAGATTGCATGTAAGTGTTGGGCAGGGCATAGTCAGAAGGGCCAGTTAAATTGTAGTTTTCTCACTCTTAAATACATGAGGCAGAAACTTGTAAGATCAGCATCACAGCAGATACAAGCACTTGGTAGCAACATGGAAAGATCTAGCCAAGTAACAGAATTTATAACATTGCATGAGCTTCCAACTGTGTAAAATGGGCTTCTGTGAGCCTAACAATTGGAGCGGCCATAGACTCCAAATGTGAGTGGGGGCTCATGTTATTTCGTGACAGTCATTTCAGTGGGCAGCAAGTAGTCGTAAGTCTGTTAGAGTTAGGCAGTCAACCCTTGCCTTGTGTCTTCTTTTTTAAGTACGGACTTTGTTTTAACTGGGTCTTGGGATGGCCCTTTGCATGTTCTGGTGAAGGCAGAAATTCAGGCCAAGAGCCAGACTTCCCACAAAAGAAATAGTGGACCCTACACACTGCAGACAAAAGGACAGAAAGTTCAGACTTGGCTAGGATAAGGGCAGGAGGGTTAAGTTCCCACCACTATGACAATGAGATTAGAAAAAGTATCCCCCAAATGACACAGGACATACACACAGTTCTGCTGACAACTGGCACTTTATTAGTGGGGAAATTCGCCTTGGTCCGGCAGAGACCGGGATGGACAGGACGAGCGCCCGTCTCGAGGGGGTATTTTCTGTATTATCAGGTGTTCCTCCTTGTAGGTTTAGAGGAAACACCCTCATAGATGAAAACCCCCCAGAGAGCAGCGCTGCAACTGCCAAGCAGCCGGGGTAGGAAAGGGGCCCTAGGCACTGCTGGGACCTTGAGACAGCAGGGCTTCGATGTCAGGCTCGATGTCAATAGTCTGGAAGCGGCGGCTGTACCTGCGTACGGGCACACCGTCAGGGCCCACCAGGAACTTCTCGAAGTTCCAGGCAACATCGTTGCGGCACACCGGAGACCAGGTGATGAGCTTGGGGTCGGTCATGAGCGCAGTGGCATCGTCGCTGGGGGCTGGCAGGGCCTCCCGCAGGAAGGCGAAGAGAGGGTGCGCCCCTGCACCGTTCACCTCGCACTTCTCGAAGAGCATGAAGTTGGGCTCGAACCCACCACCAGGTCGGACGTACTTGAGGGAATTCAGAATCTCTTCGTTCTTGGCGTTCTCCTACGGGAGAGAAGGGCAGCTGGGACCCGGGGTCAAGAGGGGGAGGGAAATGTTCTAACCACTAACAAGGGAGTTTTTCTATGAGTCACCGGGATTTTGCCATCCATGCGCAATCCCAGGGCGGACAAGAATTCCAGCAGCTACAAGCACAAGGGAAGCGAGAGGGTAACCAGACTCTCTGCGCATAGAGCCTATGGCACCCCCCAGCACCCTGCCGGCACCCCCAGCCACCACGCCCCGCCCGGCGCACCTGATGCCCAAACTGGTTGCACGGGAAGCCGAGCACCACCAGGCCCCGGGGCCCAAGGCGCCGCTGCAGCTCGTTCATCTGGGTGTAGTCCCGGACCGTGGTGCCTCAGAGGGACGCCACATTCTCGATAAGTAGCACCTTGCCCCTTAGGGAGCCCAGGCTCACAGGCTCCCCGCCGGCCAGCGGGCGCGCCGAGAAGGCGTACACCGCTGCCGCCGCTAGCCGAGCAGCACACATGGCGCAACTGTCCGAGCAGCTACGAGAGCGTCCCGAACAAGCACGGTGAGGAGAGGCCAGGAGGCGCCTCCTTTTAACTGGCCGGCGGCAGCTCACGTGGCGCAGGCAGTTTTTTGGACCCGAGGGTCCCGCCTCATCCTGTCCCCGCCCTATCCGGAGGGCTCGGCCCCTCCTTCAGCCGGGAAAAGGCTGAAGGGTGCGCCCGAGCGGGACGCGGGCTCCGCCCAAGCCGGGAGGAGCCGCGGGCATGTCTTGTCTGGCCCAGGCAACCAGGCGGCAGCGGTCCAGGTTACCCTTACGAGGGCTGGGGCCCTCGAGGGCTCCGTTTTCTTTCTCAAAGGCTCCTCAATTAGGATGTGGGGTTCGGCATATAAGGCTGGTGGGCGGCGGCAGCAGCTGCCGGTGCGCAAACAGCCCTCCTCTCCTGTGCCATGTTACCGGCAGTGCAGGGGACAGCCAGAGGGATATGGGCTTCCGGTCTCCCTCCTCCCTGTCTTCAAAGCGGCACCGCCCTTGTGCGGGTTTTCTAACAGGGCAGAGTCCTGGAAGCTCTGCCCCAGCTTCCTGAAGTGGAGCCCAAAAGCTCGTCAGGGCCAAGGAAACGCGGCCTGAGTCCTCCCTCTCTGGCCTCCCCAGTAGGCTGCATTCACCCTCCCCCCAAATCTGAACTAGAATGCGGTACAGGGTAATCATTTCCATATTGTTGGGAGGGACCAGGTTAGCTGCTGGGTGGGTGGGAGGTGGGGCACAACCTAGTCTTTTGCACCCTGAACAAACCTCTCCAGGGTGAGCTAGGCCAGGAAGTCCTTGCATCCTCCTGCCCCCAGCCCTGGAGAGAGCAACACAAACAACAGGATACAGGAAGTTTAGAAAACTGCCTTTATTCTATTAGTAGTTGGAAAAATTAACTGGTACAGAAAAAAAGTTTAGTCAGCTGGAGAGAAGAGAGACTGAGTGCCACCCATGAGAACTGGTGGCTCCTCTGGGAGGGAACCTGGATACAGTGAGGAGAAGAGCACTGTGAATTAGAGCCAGATGCTGAAGTCCAGGTGAGACAGGTTATGCCACCTTCCAAAGTGTCTAATTGCCTCAGGCGTGAAACCAATTCCTATTTACTTAGCCCAGCTCCAGACAGGGGTACTGAGATACATGGGGCCGAAAAGGGGTAATATGGCCATCTTTTATCAGAAAAAGTGACAAAATGGGAATTTAAAAAATGAATTTTCCATCTGACTTTATTTCCAAATACACTTTCTTTTTTAAAAAACCAATACACTTTCTTTGGGGATGACAAATATCAGTATTAGGAAATCCAATTATACAAAAAATACTACATCTAGTCTGGGGTAGATATATTTATTTTTGGTAACATACATTAAGTGGCACTAATTACACAGTAACTATAAGGTAACTAACATGAAACCACAGAACTGTAACTCTGCCACAGCTGCATGAACTTGGGCTTTTCTGGTTGAGCCCATTTTCAAAAAACTGCCCACCCCAGAGCTATGCCAACAAAATCTGTTAATGAGTAAAGCCCTGAAGTGGTGACTCACCAGAGTACCTTGCAGCTGACAGATAATAGGCAGGACATGTTAGTTATAAAGTAGTTACAGCCTAATTCACAAAAGTTACCAACTGTTTCTCTTTCTAGAAAGAAGCAAGAAGTTAAGAAATTCCTTGAATTAGCGCCTGGTGTGTCAGGTGGGAGTGCAGAGGAGGGCTGTTAGAGCAGTGTCAAAAGGACCCTGGTGGGCCAGACGGGTTGGACATCATTAATAATCATAGTTGGCTTCTAAATACTGGTAGCAAGATGACTTCTGATTTGTAATCTTAGGTAAATTATAGATAAATGAAAAAGGCCAGTAATCATACACTAAGATTAATAAACAGCACTTCAAAATTAACCGCATAAGGGCTGTGCTTGCAGCAAGGTTTCACAAGACAAGGCACCCAGATTTTTTCTTCCCACGTCTAGCTTGCAGAGCAGCTCTCGTAGCCATTTCAAAAACCTCTCTCACTCCATCTTTGGTCTTTGCTGAACACTCCATGTACCCAAAAGCACCAATCCTGTTTGCCATATCTCTGCCTTCTTCAGGTTTTACCGGCTCCTAGCAAAAAGAAAAAACAGTCCTTTTAGCTAATAGTGTGGCATACATATAGTAAGTAAAGAGTATTCAAATTCAGCTTAAAGACTTTTTTTTTCTTGTTTTGCAACAGTTTTACTCTTGTCAGTCGCCCAGGCTGGACTGCAATGGTATGATCTCAGCTCACTGCAACCTCCATCTCCTGGGTTCAAGCGATTCTCCTGCCTCAGCCTCCTGAGTGGCTGGGACTACAGGTGCCCACCACCACGCCCAGCTAATTTTTTAGTAGAGATGGGGTTTCACCAGTTTGGCCAGGCTGGTCTCGAACTCCTGACCACGTGATCTGCCCACCCCGGCCTCCCAAAGAGCTGGGATTACAGGCATGAGACACTGTGCCCAGTCTTAAAAAAAGACTTTTTTTTTTTTTTGAGACAAAGTCTGGCTCTGTCGCCCAGGCTGGAGTACAGTGGCGCAATCTCGGCTCACTGCAACCTCTGCCTCCCGGGTTCACGCCATTCTCCTGCCTCA
>NW_012102254.1:801058-810902 GCF_000951045.1 Mandrillus leucophaeus | reverse complement strand
TGTAGTCCCAGCTACTCGGGAGGCTGAGGCAGGAGAATGGCGTAAACCCGGGAGGCGGAGCTTGCAGTGAGCTGAGATCCGGCCACTGCAGTCCAGCCTGGGCGACAGAGCGAGACTCCGTCTTAAAAAAAAAAAACCAAAAAACAAAACAAAAAAAAAAACATGGTATACACTGGGAAGTAGAAAGAGGGAAGAGGTCAGAGGAGGCCTGGAAGGTTAAGGAGTCAATCAAGGGCAAAATTACTTAAGCTACCAATCCAGGACTAAATGCCCTGAAAGAAATACAGCCTACCCTTGACATTCAGACAAAGAAACCTGAGTAAGAGAACTTAGGTTGAAGATCTCAGTGCCTCTCCAGTGAGGAAGCCCTGCCATTACGTCAGCTGGTTTCTGAGAGGCCAAGATGCCATATCCATCATCACTTTTAAAAAGGCATTGGGAGTGGTAGAGCGGGAAGGCATTAGGGCTTTCTATCTGGACTCCCAGCCTTCATGATTTCCTTATCTTTCAGTTGCCACTAATTTATCTTTGGCCTCACATGTACCAAAGTAATAGCTGGGGAAGGCAATCAAGAGTCTAACAGGGGCAGGCGTGGTAGCTCACGCCTGTAATCCCAGTACTTTGGGAGGTCAAGGCGGGTGGATCACCTGAGGTTGGGAGTTTGAGACCAGCCTGACCAACATGGAGAAAACTTATCTCTACTAAAAATACAAAAATTAGCCAGGCGTGGTGGCACATGCCTATAATCCCAGCTTTTCGGGAGGCTGAGGCAGGAGAATCGCTTAAACCTGGGAGGCAGAGGTTGCAATGAGCCGAGATAGCACCACTGCACTCCAGCCTGGGCAACAAAAGCAAAACTGCGTCTCAAAGAATAAAAATTAAGGGTCTAACAGACGCCAGGCACAGTGGCTCACACATGTAATCCCTGCACTTTGGAAAGCAAAAACAGGCAGATCATTTGAGGTCAGGAGTTCAAGACCAGCCTGGCCAACATGGTGAAACCCCATCTCTACTTAAAACAAACAAACAAACAAACAAAAAAACTAGCCAGGCATGGTGGAGGGCGCCTGTAAGTCCCAGCTACTCGGGAGTCTGAGGCAGAAGAATCGCTTGAACCCCAGAGGCGGAGGTTGCAGTGAGCTGAGATTGCACCAATGCACTCTAGCCTGGGTGACAGAATGAGACTCCATATCAAAAAAAAGAAAGTTCCTACATCTAAAGCCACTGACTACTTGCTACTGATGAAATGGTTCATTCTCAGGCCAGCAGTCCTTATGGGCATAGCACTACCTCATAAAAAACATTCCATCTCACAGAACTAGTGAACTATTTTAGGGATCTTCTGTGAAGATCCCAATCAATGAGGGTCAGAGGGCCAGAGAGGGGCTTCTGAGCCTCTAAAACAACCTGGCCTGTGAAGGTTTCTGCTGGGCTCCCCAAACCTCCAACCTTGGGGCCATAGTTCAAGAATACTACAAGACAGTCCTGCCCCAGATCATGCCTGCTTCATCTTGGCTAGCTCCCGCCTTGTGTGCTCATCATTCCGAAGATCCTTCTTATTCCCAACCAGGATGATGGGCACGTTGGGACAGAAATGCTTGACTTCCGGGGTCCACTTTTCTGGGATGTTTTCTGAAAAAAAAAATGTAGAGAATTTGGGGATACATACAATTCTATCTTGAAGACTTTCCAAGAACCTCAGTGAAATTCAGAGACACTTTCTTTGTGGCTTCAGAAGAATGCTAGACATTTAATGAAACCCACTAGTTTCAAAACCATAAAAAAGGGCAAATATAATCCCTTTCCTTTAAACAGAGAACCACCAGCTTTTTCTCAGTATAGCCAAGAAGGGTGCTGAGCATCTCTGTAGGTGGGGCCCAAGGAAGGGCTCTGGAGGAGCAAAAGATCCACAACACAAGGTAGCTTCACGGGGGTACTTCCTGCCCCACAAAGGCAGGCACTTTACAGGACATCCGTTACTGCTGGTAGATGATTCTGACATAGCTTACAGAAGGGGTGCCCATTCTAGGGCAGCAGCTGACCCAGGGTCTATATGCTCCTTTTCTAACTTGTTCATGGACTCTCAGCATAACTTCTACCCTATGGGTTTACTGGTATTTCAAATGGCTCAAGAGTGACTTTTGGCCAAGCGCAGTGGCTCACACCTGCAATCCCAGCACTTTGGGACGCCGAGGCAGGCAGATCACGAGGTCAGGAGATCAAGACCACCCTGGCTAACACGGTGAAACCCCATGTCTACTAAAAATACAAAAAATTAGCTGGGCGTGGTGGTGGGTGCCTGTAGTCCCAGCTACTCGGGAGGCTGAGGCAGGAGAATGCCGTGAACCCGGGAGGCAGAGTTTGCAGTGAGCCGAGATCGCGCCACTGCACTACTGGGTGGCAGAGCAAGACTCCATCTCAAAAAAAAAAGAATGACTTTTGAAAATAACCAAACGAGGCTGGGTGTGGTGACTCGCACTTGTAATCCCAGCACTTTTGAGAGGCTAAGGCAAGTAGACAGCTTGGGCCTAGGAGCTCAAGAACAGCCTGTGCAACATGGCTAAACCCCATCTCCGGCCAGCACGGTGGCTCACGTCTGTAAGCCCAGCACTTTGGGAGGCTGAGGTGGGTGGATCACCAGAGGTCAGGAGTTCGAGATCAGCCTGGCCAACATGGCAAAACCTCATCTCTACTAAAACTACAAAAATTAGCCAGGTGCGGTGGCATGCACCTGTAGTCTCAGTTACTTGGGAGGCTGAGGCAGAAGAATCATTTGAACCCAGGAGGTGGAGGTTGTGGTGAGTCGAGATCTTGCCACTATACTCACTACAGCCTGGGCAACAGAGTGAGACTCTGTCTCAAAAAAAATCAAGAACCCCATCTCCACAAAAACATACAAATACTGAGTTTACTCTCAGGTGGGCAGATTGCCTGAGGTCAGGAGTTCGAGACCAGTCTGGCCAACATGGTGAAACCCCATCTCTATTAAAAATACAAAAAAATTGCTGGGCGCGGTGCCTCACGCCTGTAATCCCAGCACTTTGGGAGGCCAGGGCAGGCGGACCACTTGAGGTCGGGAGTTGGAGACCAGCATGACCAACATGGAGAAACCCCATCTCTTCTAAAAATACAGAATTAACCGGACTTGGTGTCTTGCATGCCTACAATCCCAGCTACTCAGGAGGCTGAGGCTGGAGAATCGCTTGAACCTGGGAAGCAGAGGTTGTGGTGAGCCAAGATCGTGCCATTGCACTCCAGCCTGGGCAACAAGAGCGAAACTCCGTCTCAAACAAAACAAAACAAAACAAAAAAACTAACCGCGCATGGTGGTGCGTTCCTGTAATCCCAGCTACTGGGAGGCTGAGGCAGGGGAATTCCTTGAACCAGGGAGGCAGAGGTTGCAGTGAGCCAAGATCGTGCCACTGCCCTCCAGCCTGGGCGACAAAGCGAGACTCCCTCTCAAAAAAAAAAGAAAAAAAAAAAAAAGAATACTGACTTCTGAATTATGCGGCTGTGTTTAGGCTAATGAAATGATCACATTCAAGCTTCTATCAGTTAGTTAAGATACTCCAGAAAAAGGCTAAGCCAGGGCAACCAAAAAAAAGAAAAAAAGTCTTTCCCCAAAAGAGATGGCTTTACATTTGGAACTCATCTGGTATACTTCTTTTTTTTTTTTTTTTGGGGGGGGAGATAGTCTGGAGTGCGGTGGCCCGATCTTAGCTCACTGCAACTTCCGCTTCCCAGGCTCAAGTGATTCTCCTGCCTCAGCCCCTGGAGCAGCTGGGATTACAGGCGCACACCACCACACCCAGCTAGTTTTTGTATTTTAGTAGAGACAGGGGTTTACCATGTTGCCTAGGCTGGTCTAGAACTCCTGACCTCAAGTGATCTGCCAGCCTCAGCCTCCCAAAGTGCTAGGATTATAGGCATCAGCCATCGCGCCCGGCCTTAGTTTATTCATCTTTGTATTTGGAATTCATCTAGTTTACTCATCTAGTTTACAAGGCAGTTACATTTTTAAATAACATTTAATATTATTTAGTAATAATAATATTATTTTTGAGATGGAGTCTTCCTCTGTTGCTTAGTCTGGAATGCAGTGCCATAATCTCGGTTCACTGCCATCTCCACCTACAAGGTTCAAACCATTCTCCTGCCTCAGCCTCCAAGCACCTGGGACTACAGGTGTGTGCCACCATGCCTGGCTAATTTTTTTTAACTTTTAGTAAAGACAGGGTTTTGCCATGTTGGCCAGGCTGTTCTCGAACTCCTGACCCTCAGGTGATCTACCCGTCTGGGCCTCCCAAAGTGCAGAGATTATAGGTGTGAGCCACTGTGCCCTGCCTAGGTGGATACATTTTAAATAAAGTAGCCATGGGAAACCTAGGCTGAAAGGGACCCAAGGCCCACACTCTACAGTCCTAAACTCCGCCTAGGTGGATACATTTTAAATAAAGTAGCCATGGGAAACCTAGGCTGAAAGGGACCCAAGGCCCACACTCTACAGTCCTAAACTCCAGGACTCTTGGCCACTGATGATTGCTTCTCTGAAGATCATGTCTGCTTTTCAGCCACTTGATGCCCAGAAACCAGATGCCAACCAGTTACATAGGCAAATGCAGGGCCACTCACCTAAACTATCAGGGCTGTCGATGGAAAAACACATCAGTATAACATCGGTATCTGGGTAGGAGAGGGGCCTCAGGCGATCATAATCTTCCTGCCCAGCTGTGTCCCACAAAGCCAACTCTACCTGTAATGGGAAAAACAACCACAAAAATGCAAGGTTAATCCCCCTACCCACTTTTAGAAAAAGTGACACTTACCATAGTACACTGAAATGGCAGACGGTCTAAAACAGTAAAACACAGGAGTATTTACATTTTTTCTTTTTTTTTTGAGACGGAGTCTCGCTCTGTTGCCCAGGCTGGAGTGCAGTGGCACAATCTTGGCTCAAGCAAGCTTCGCCCCCGGGTTCACAACATTCTCCTACCTCAGCCTCTTAAGTAGCTGGGACTACAGGCACCCGCCACCACGCCCGGCTAACTTTTTGTATTTTTAGTAGAGACAGGGTTTCACCGTGTTAGCCAGGATGGTCTCGTTCTCCTGACCTCGTGATCTGCCCGCCTTGGCCTCCCAAACTGCTGGGATTACAGGCGTGAGCCACTGTGCCCAGCTGAGTATTTACTTTTATGAGCATCAAGCTCAAATGAGAGTATATTTAAATTATTTTACGTTGAAATTTCTCAAAATTGAAAATCTGAGAGCCTATCTCTACAAAAAAACCTTAAAAATTAGCTGAGTGTGGCCACGCGCAGTAGCTCACGCCTGTAATCCCAGCACTTTGGGAGGCCGAGGCAGGCTGATTGCCTGAGCTCAGGAGTTTGAGACCAGCCTGGGCAACACGGTGAAACCCTGTCCCTACTAAAATACAAAAGAAATTAGCTGGGCATGGCAGCGTGCGCCTGTAGTCCCAGCTACTCAGGAGGCTGAGGCAGGAGAACTGCTTGAACTCGAGAGGCGGAGGTTGCAGTGAGCCGAGATCGCGCCACTGCACTCCAGCACTCTAGCCTGGACGACAGAGCGAGCCTCTGTCTCTAGAAAAAAATAAATATAAAATAAATAAAAATTAGCTGAGTGTGGGCCGGGCGTGGTAGCTCACACCTGTAATCCCAGCACTCTGGGAGGCCAAGGTAGGCAGATCACCTGATGTCGGAAGTTTGAGACCAGCCTGACCAACATGGAGAACCTCCATCTCTACTAAAAATACAAAATTACCCGGGCATGGTGAAGCATGCCTGTAATCCCAGCTACTCAGGAGGCTGAGGCAGGAGAACCGCTTGAACCCGGGAGGCGGAGGTTGCAATGAGCCGAGATTGCGCCGTTGCACTCTAGCCTGGCCAACAGGAGCGAAAGTCCGTCTCAAAAAAAAAAAAAAAAAAAAAAAAATTAGCTGACTGTGGTGGTGCATGCCTGTAGTCCCAGCTACTTGGGAGACTGAGATGGGAGGGCTGCTTGAGCCCGGGAGGCGGAGGTTGTAGTAAGCAGAGATTGTGTACTCCATCCTAGGCAGGGAGACCTTGTCTCAATTAGGAAAAAAACAAAACAGATACTAGAACTGAACCAAGTGGCATAATTCAAAATGTCAAATCAAAAATAACTTTGTAACTTATAAAAGTGTTTAATTATAAGTAACACTGTACTAGGAAAGAAAGCAGACAGGAGGGAAGAAGTCAAATTTTAAATAACATTCCACCAGGCATACAGGCAAGAGAGGAAGATACAAGACTAAGTAAATTTTCTGCTATAATGTGGAAACCATGGAGACAAATCTGTATTTTGAGTTGGTAGGCAGGAAAAGACACCATGCTGGGTGTTAGGCAAGGCCTGAGATGCCTGAGATGACAGCAAAGTCCTTTTGGCTATGCCTTTACTACTCAAGAAATGGCTGAAATAATGCATCACATAAGGTGAGAGAGTACTCCTTTCACATCCAGGTACATCCTCACCCTTCTGTGGTACAAGGGTAAACTAATGCCTGGGCTCTGAACACAAGTCCCATTCAACACTGTCCAGCACTGCAGCCAGCTCTGCTACCCCTTCTTATCACCAAACTCCATGTTAAACTTTGTTAAACATCCTCTGTACAGAGGCCCTTTGAGGCCCAAGAGGTTTCCCTCCAATACTTGGAACACATCTTTCTTCTCTTAGCACCTCCACAGCCCAAATTTCAGTTTCTAAATGATTTCTTCCCTAAAACTGACAGTTCTTCTACCCCCCAACTTTTGCCCCAGGATGCATCATCACAAAGAACCGCCACAAGGCCCACTGTACTTCTGTCATGCACACCATCATGTGTAACAAAGATACACTGATGCCCAATTATCACAATCTGTCTGTCCTCACAATAATGGAGCTCATTTACTCCCTGGCAAATCCCACTCTCCCAGCCCCCTCCACCCCACGGTGTTCAGTCATACATTCAGCCTCTATTGGCGCCTGATAAAATGCTTCCAAGGTGTTGAGCCTGTCTCATATCAAAAGGAGCCTTTTCATTGTGAGCAGGCCTACTCTTGGTACCATGATCACCTACAATCTTGTATGGTTCCCTAGGCTGTCCTACTGCATACTGTTTTTTTTTTGTGTTTTTTTTCCTGTTTGTTTTGCTTTTAGTTTTTTTTTTAAACAGAGTTTCGCTCTTGTCGCCCAGGCTGGAGTGCAGTGGCGCAGTCTCAGCTCACTGCAACCTCTGCCTCCCAGGTTCAAGTGAATCTCCTGCCTCAGCCTAAGGCACACCCAGCTAATTTTTTGTATTTTTAGTAGAGATGGGGTTTTGCCATGTTGGGCAGGCTGGTCTCAAACTCCTGACCTCTGGTGATCCTCCCACATCAGCCTCCCAAGGTGCTGGGATTACAGGTGTGAGCTACGGTGTCCAGCCTTGTACTATTACATACTGTTAAATGAATATTCCTACACAGTACCCTCTCCCATCTTGGGGACTCTTGAGTCGCTCTGAGGCAGGCAGGTAGCCTGTGATATGCTCTTTAATCAAACACTTTTATTCCGGGGGACTCTCCTCAATTGAGGACCTCCCCCTATCTTGCGAGGGTCAGTGATGTCCAACGTTTGCAGCACAAGATACTCACAGACCATGCCTCAAGGTTTTAAGTCAAGATCTCTAAATTTCTTATGGGCAAGATTCTGGTTGTTCCAAGATGCCCAGGCAGAGATGATGTTTCCAAGAGAACCTAAGAGCTGCTTCCAAAACATACATACTGCCACAGGTGGAAAAGACTCTTCCAGTTCATGCTCACAGACATGCAGCAACTAACGGCCACTCTCTGGAGAAAATGTTAGGATACAACCAGTAATACACATTCACTAGGCTTTTGAGAAATGAGCTATGAAAATGCCAACCTACCATTGCTTCCCCAAGCCAATGGATCTTTCTATGTATGGTGTATCAATCTAAGATAAGAGGGCTATTACTTGACACCAATCCTGAAGATGTCATCACATTTCTACCTAGTTTGTCACAACTGGTCCCTGTGTCCACATAAAACCAGTATTCCTATCAGGACCACAAAAAGACCTATGTCCAAGCAAACATGAAGAAGACTGAGGCTGAACTAACACTCTGTATTGGTTTGCCATCTGCAGGGTACATCCCAAAATTCTGTTAGGATAGTATTTGTTGTATTTTTTCCAACTATACTTGGGCCAAAAAGTATCTTAGAGGTCCTATTAGCGTAAGAGCAATCATCCTGGCTCACTTTTATTTGAATAAAAAAGACTACAAAATATAGGCCGGGCACGGTGGCTCACACCTGTAATCCCAGCACTTTGGGAGGCCAAGGTGGGCAGATCACAAGGTCTGGAGATCAAGACCATCCGGGCTAACATGATGAAACCCCATCTCTACTAAAAAAAATACAAAAAATTAGCCGAGTGTGGTGGCGGGCGCCTGTAGTCCCAGCTACTCGGGAGGCTGAGGAAGGAGAATGGTGGGAGGCAGAGCTTGCAGTGAGCAGAGATCGCACCACTGTACTCCAGCCTGGGCAACAGAGAGAGACTCCGTCTCAAAAAATAAATAAATAAATAAATAAGACTACAAACTATAAAAGAGGTTTTTGAGCATGGAAGTACTCATCTCTTAGAAAACGCTTTGGTGCTTCCAAACATTTTCCGTTACTTCACAGAATTTGATGTCACCTATAAAAACCGTTTTACAAAGAAGGAAGGCTCAAAGGTCAGGCAGCTTATTGATGGTCAAACAACTATCAGGAAGCCCTACAATGAGGGACCCTGGAGTTCTGAGCAGCTGGTCTAACCCACATTCCTCCCACAGTGCCACAAAAGGAGGCTAGGTAACCCTGGGACAGAAAGAAATAAGTAATGTAGCCAAGTGAGAAGTGGCCAGGCGCAGTGGCTCATGGGTGTAATCCCAGCACTTTGGGAGGCCACGGCGGGTGGATCACCTGAGGTCAAAAGTTCGAGACCAGCCTGGCCAACATGGCGAAACCTCATCTCTACTAAAAATACAAAAATTAGCCGGGCTTGGTAGCGGGCACCTGTAACCCCAGTTGCTCGGGAGGCTTGATAGGAGAATAGCTTGAACCTGGGAGGCAGAGGTTGTTGTAAACCAAGATCGTGCCACTGCACTCAGCCTGGGCGACGGAGTGAGACTCTGTCTCCAAACAAACAAAAACAAAGTAAGAAAGGAGAAAGGGGATGAATTAATGGAAGGTAAAATATCAAGTGTTAGCAGCATATAAGACATATAACTGAATGCCCAATAAAAATGAGGATGTTGGAGAAGAGCATCTCATTCTAGTTTCAGGGATTTTTTTTCTTTCAGCTGACCCACTTCAAAAGATGTACAGGAGAGCTGGGCACACTGGCTTACACCTCTAAGTCCAGCCACTTGGGGGCGGAGGTGGGAAAACTTGAGCCCAGTTGTTTGAAACCAGCTGGATCAACACATGAAGACCTCATCTCTAAAAGCATAAATTACCCAGATATGGTGGCACATACCTACAGTGCCAGCTATTTGGGAGGCTGAGGTGGAAGGATCACTTCAGCCCAGGAGTTCAAGGCTGCGGTGAACTATGATCATATCACTGTACTCCAGGCCTGGGAGACAAAGTAAAATCCCTGTCTATTTAAAAACAAAAACAAACAAACAAAAAAAGAACAAAAAAAAGTATGGGAGGCCAAGTAAGGCATTACTTAGACAACAAAAGGAAGAAGATTAAAAAAAAAAAAAACTAAAACCAAAAAAACCCCTCCAATTCCCTAAGAGTTTTGTTCCAGTCTTGCCAGAGGGCTTTTAGGACAGAAATGG
>NW_012102254.1:793948-799992 GCF_000951045.1 Mandrillus leucophaeus | reverse complement strand
AAAAAAAAAAAAAAAAAAAAAAAAAGGCCAACCATACAAAGAGGTTCACCTGAGCCTTATCTATATGGCAATGAACTGAACTTCAAATATATGTAAACTTGAAAACAGCACATATGGCTGGGCAAGGTGGCTCATGCCTGTAATCCCAGCACTTTGGGAGGCTGAGGCGTGTGGATCACCTGAGGTCAGGAGTTTGAGACCAGCCTGGTCAACGTGGAGAAACTGCATCTTTACAAAATACAAATATTAGCCAGGCATGGTGGCGTGCGCCTGTAATCCCAGCTACTCTACTCTGGAGGCTGAGGCAAAAGAATTGCTTGAACCCGGGAGGTTGCAGCGAGCCAAGACTGCGCCACTGCACTCCAGCCTGGGCAACAGAGCAAGACTCTGTCTCAAAAAACAAAACAACAAAACAAACAAAAAACCAACAACACATAAGCTAAGGATGCCATGTGAAATACATATGATGTAAACAAAGTCTGCATGAGTAGCAGTTAAAAATGAAAAAACAGCCAGATCACCTGAGGTCAGGAGTTCATGACCAGCCTGGCCAATGTAGTGAAACCCCATTTCTACTAAAAATACAAAAATCAGCCAGGCGTGGTGGCGCATTCCCATAATCCCAGCTATTGGGGAGGGTGAGGCAGGAGAATCCTTTAAACCTGGAGGAAGGCTGAGCACACTGGCTCACTCCTATAATCCCAGCACTTTGGGAGGCTGAGGCGGGTGGATCACCTGAGGTCAGGAGTTCGAGACCAGCTTGGTGAAACCCATCTCTACCAAATACAAAAAATTAGCTGAGCATGGTGGCACATGCCTGTAATTCCTGCTACTTGGGAGGCTGAGGTAGGAGAATCGCTTGAACCTGGGAGGCAGAGGTTGCAGTGAGCCAAGATCGAGCCACTGCACTCTAGCCTGGGCGACAGAATGAGACTCCATCTCAAAAAAAAAAAAAAAGGAAAAAAAGAACAAATCTGGACTAAGATGGCAGGATGAAAATGGATTATTCTTTTCAACATTTTTGTTATATAGTATACTGAAGAGGCAAAAAGCTCTAATTCTCTACATGCTTCATAAATATTCTAACGTGGAAAATGGCATCAGTTGTTATGAAAAGTATACTCACCTGTTTTCCATCCACCTCGATATCTGCCACATAGTTCTCAAACACTGTGGGCACATACACCTCTGGGAACTGGTCCTTGCTGAAGACTATGAGCAAGCATGTCTTTCCACAGGCTCCATCACCAACAATCACTAGTTTCTTCCGGATGGCAGCCATTGCTGAAACACAAAACACAGATGTTACCTGCAATGCACAAGAAGCCATAGGTAGCTTACAGGCTATGACACATGCTTTGGTAACCACAGGGCATAAGCCTGTATTAGCATACTCAAATTCAAACTTCTAGTACACTGATTCCACCTGGCACCAAAAGGTTATACATCAAAAACTCATAACTAACTTTATACTTAATGGTAAAACACTGAAAAGAAGTCTGCCTCCTAAGATCAGAAACAAGAAAATAATGTATGTTCTTGCTACTTCTTTTTAGATGCAATCTCACTCTGTCGCCCAACCTGGAGTGCACTGGCCCAATCTTGGCTCACTGTAACCTCCAGCCTCCCGGGTTCAAGTGATTCTCCTGCCTCAGCCTCCCAAGTAGCTGGGATTATAGGCATGCACCACCACATGCAGCTAATTTTTGAATTTTTGGTAGAGACGGGGTTTCACCTTGTTGGCCAGGCAAGTCCTGACCTCAGGCGATCCACCTGCCTCAGCCTCCCAAAGTGCTGGGATTACAGGCATCAGCCACCCCGCCTGGCTTGTTTTTGCCACTTCTATCCAGCACGATATTGGAGGTCCTAGCCAGGGCAGTAAGATAAGAAAATGAAATAAAAGACATCCAAATTGGAAAGGAAGAAGTAAAACTATCTCAATTCATACATGAGATGATTTTGTAATGTGGGAAATCCTAAAGAAAACTTTTAGAATAAACAAGTTCAGTAAGGTTGCAGGATACAATATTAACACTGAAAAAATCAACTGAGCCAGGCACAGTGGCTCACGCCTGTAATCCTAGCACTTTGGGAGGCTGAGGTGGACAGATCACCTGAGGTCGGGAGTTTGAGACCAGCATGACCAACATGGAGAAACCCCGTCTCAACTAAAAACACAAACTTAGCCGGGCGTGGTGGCGCGTGCCTGTAATGCCAGCTACTTGGGAGCACAAGGCAGGAGAATCGCTTGAACCTGGTAGGCGGAAGTTGTGGTGAGCCGAGATCACGCCATTGCACTCCAGCCTGGACAACAAGAGTGAGACTCCATCTCAAAAAAAAAAAAAAAAAAAATCGATGCCGAACACAGTGGTTCATGTCTGTAATCCCAACACTTTGGGAGGCTGAAGCAGGAGGAATGTTCAGGCCCAGGAGTTAGGGACCAGCCCTGGCAACGTAGTGAGATACTGAGAAAGGAAGGACAGAAGCATGAGAGGGGAGGGGAGAAAGAAAAGAAACAAAAGGGCCGGGCGCAGTGGCTCACACCTGTAATCCCAGCACTCTAGGAGGCTGGGATTACAGGTGGAGTGCTTGAGAATCCAGGAGTTCAAGACCAGTCTGAGAAACATAGTGAAACCCTGTCTCTACCAAAAATACAAAAAGATTAGCCAGGAGCGGTGGTGCACGCTAATCACAGCTACCTGGGAGGCTCAGGTGGGATAATCGCCTGAGTCCAGGAGATGGAGGCTGCAGTGAGCTGAGATTGCATCACTACATTCCAGCCTGGGGAACCACAGTTGAGACATGGTCTCTAAAAAAAGAAAGAAAAGAAAAAAAAAAATCAGCCAGGTATGGTAGCATGCACCTCTGGTCCCAGCTACCAAAGAGGCTGAGGTGGGAGGATTGCTTGAGCCCAGGAGGTGGAAGATGCCGTGAGCTACGATTGCACCACTGCACTCCAGCCTGGAGTGACAGAGTGAACCTTGTATCTCAAACTCTTACGACTCAACTACAAAAAAGTAGCTTAGGTTGGTGGTCTGGCTCAGGATCTCTTGCAAGGTTGAAGTCATAAAGAATTCTTTTTGGGCCGGGCACGGTAGCTTATGGCTGTCATCCCAGTACTTTGGGAGGCTGAGGTGAGCAGAACACTTGAAGTCAGGAGTTCGAGACCAGCCTGACCAATCCAGCAAAACCCTGTTTCTACAAAAAATGCAAAACTTAGCGGGGTGTGGTGGCGGACACTTGTAATCCCAGTTACTTGAGAGACTGAGGCAGAAGAATTGCTTGAACCTGGGAGGCAGAGATTGCAGTGAGCCCAGATTGCATCACTGTACTCCAGTCTGTGCAACAGAGTGAAACTGTGTCTAAAAAACAAACAAACAACAAAAAAAACCAAACAAACTCTTTCCAGCATGAAGTACAGCATGCTATTTATCTATCCATCTATTTTTTTTTTTTTTTTTTCTGAGATGAGGTCTCAGTCTGTCACCCAGGCTGGAATGCAGTGGTGTGATCTCAGCTCAATGCAACCTCTGCCTCAGAGGCTCAAGTGATCCTCCCACCTCAGATTCCCCAGGACCAGGACCACAGGCATGCGCCACCATGCTCAGCTAATTTTGTATTTTTGGCAGAGACGGGATTTCGCCATGTTGACCAGGCTGGTCTCCAGCTCCTGAGCTCAAGTGATCTACTCGCCTCAGCCTCTCACAGTGCTGAGGGATTGTAGGCATGAGCCACTGCCCATCTATCTATGCATCTATCCAATCTATGTATCTATCTAACCTATCTATGTATTTATCTATTACGTAGTTATTTTGAGAAAGGGTTTCATTCTGTCACCAAGGCTGGAAAGCAGTGGTGCAATACTGGCTCACTGCAGCCTCTGCCTCTCAGGCTCAACTCAAGTGATCCTCCCACCTCAACCTCCCAAGTAGTAGGGACTACCAGGCTCCTGCCACCACGGGTGACTGATTTTTATACCGATGGGGTTTCACTATATTACCCAGGCTGGTCTCAAACTCCTGGGCTCATGCAGTCCTCCCGATTCAGCCTCCCAAAGTGCTGGGATTACAAGCATAAGCCACTTCACCAGGCCTAAATACAGTATACAGAAAAAATTAAAAAATAAGGAACTTTTACAATTCAATAATAAAAAGACAATCTAATCCAATTCAAAGGATGTGAGTAGGTATGACCCTGCAATTCTATTCCTAGGTATATATCTAAGAGAAACAAAAACATATGTCCACATAACAACTTGTACTTCTACATGAATATTCATAGCAGGATTATTCATAACAGTCAAAAAATGTAAAGAACCCAAATATCCAACAACTGATGTATCAATACAATGGAATGGAACACTGTTCAGCGATAAAGGATAAAGTACTGATATATGCTATAATATGTTATATAAGTAGAAAATGTTATATAAGCAGAAGAACCCAGTCATAAAAACCAACATGCATGATTCCATTTACATAAAATTGTCCAGAATAAACAAATCCAGAAACAGAAAATAGACTGGTAGTTGCCTAGGGCAGGGACTTGGGGGTAGAGAGAAATGGAAAATGACTAATGGAATAGTGGAGTTTCTCAGGTAACGAGATTTTTCCAAAATTATTGTGGTGATGGCTGCACAACTCTATGAATATACTATAAACTACTTATTATAGTATACATAATTCACACATTTTATTTATTTTGAGACAGGGTCTCACTCTGTTGCCCAGGCTGGAGTGTAGTGGTGCGATCACTGCTCACTGCAACCTTAGCCTCCCCAGGCTCAAGTGATCCTCCTATCTCAGTCTCCCTAGTAGTTGGGACTACAGGTGCATGCCGACACACCTGGCTAATTTTTTGTATTTTTAGTAGTGACCGGGTTTCACCACGTTGCCCCAGCCGCTCTCAAACTCTTGAGGTCAAGCGATCCTCCCGCCTCTGCCTCTCCCCCAGTGTGTTGGGATTACAGGCGTGAGCCACCGCACCCAGCCCACAGTATATATAATTCACACTTTAAATAGGTGAATTGTAAGGTATGTAGATTATATTTCAATAAAGCTGTTACCACCACTCTTGCCCCCAGTGGGGGGAAAAAAAAAAAGAAATCTACAGATTCCTTCCATCTGGCAGACAGTGATGGTCAACCACCCCAATTCCCACCCTTCCCTCTTAGACTATACTTCAATTTTTAGCTATGTACTTTGTTGTAGACTACACTTCCTAACTTCCCTTGGAGACATGGCCATGTACCATGAGATGTGAATCAGCAGTATGTTGTGGGACTTCCAGAAAGTCTTTCTTAAAAAAGTGAAGTCACATGCTCTTCTTCATTCTCTTTCTCCTTTCCTACTCCTTACATCTGAAGTAAGGGCTGATTTCTAAGTAGCCATCCTGTTATGTGAGAATGAATGCCATACCATGGGGCTGGAGGAACCAAAAGGTAAAAAGGAGCCTGGATTTCAGGTGATCTTGGGGAGCCATCATCTCAGCCCCAAGACAACCTACCTTCCATGTTGTTTCCGTATGAATGAGAAATAACTGACTCTCTCGTTTAAGATGGTATTTTTCAAGTCTCTGTTACCTGTAGTCAAACTAATCCTAAATAATATATACTTGGCTGGGCATGGTGGTTCACGCCTGAAATCCCAGCACTCTGGGAGGCCGAGGTGAGTAAATCACAAGGTCAGGAGTTTGAGACCAGCCTGGCCAACATAATGAAACCCCATCACTACTAAAAATATAAAAATTAGCTGGGTGTGGTAGCACGTGCCTGTAGTCCCAGCTACTCAGGAGGGTGAGGCAGGAGAATCGCTTGAACCCTGGAGGTGGAGGCTGCAGTAAGCTGAGATCACCCCACTGCATTCCATCCTGGGTGAGAGACTGTCTCAAAAAAAAAAAAAACAAACAGGCCGGGCGTGGTGGCTCACGCCTGTAATCCTGGCACTTCGAGAGGCTGAGGTGGGCGGATCACGAGGTCAGGAGATCAAGACCATCCTGGCTAACACGGTGAAACCCCGTCTCTACTAAAGAATACAAAAAATTAG
>NW_012102254.1:791875-793318 GCF_000951045.1 Mandrillus leucophaeus | reverse complement strand
CCCCACTGCCCATTTTTAAACTCAGTTGCTTTTTTACTTTCTTGATGGTGTCCCTTTTTTATTTTGTTGAAGTCAAATTTATCTATTTCTCCCTTTGGTTACTGATGGTTTGGTGGCATATCTAAGATACCACTGCCAAATTCAAGGTCATAAAAAAATATATATATGCTTCTTTCTATAGTTTTAAGTCTTACACTTTAGGCCTTTGATTCATTTTGAGTTAATTTTTATACAAGATATGAGGTAGGGGGTCCAACTTCATTCTTTTTCATTTGGAAATCCAGTTACCTCAGCATTATTTACTGAAAAGACTATTCCCCCCTCCCCCCCACTGGATGCTCCTGGCACACTTGAGAAATCAACTGATTATCAACTGAGGGTTTACTTTTAGATTAATTCTATTCCATCGGTCTATATTGTCTATCCTTATACTACTACCACACAGTCTTGATTACTGTTGCTTTGCAGTAAATTTTAAAATCTGCAGGTGTGAGTCCTCCAGCTTTCTTTTTTTCCAAGATTATTTTGGCTTTTCTGGGTCCTCCGAATTTCTGTATGTATTTTAGGAACAGTTTGTCAATTTCTGCTAAAAAGCCAGCTAGAATTTTGATAGGAATTATACTGAATCCATACATCAATTTGGGGAGTATTGCCATCTTTACAATGTTAAGTCTTCTGAAATGTACATGGACGTCTTTCCATTTATTTAGGTCATCTTTCATGCTTTTACTTCCTCTTTCCTCCCTTCTGTTTTCTCCTTATACTTAGAACCATAGACATCAAACTAAAGGTAGGGAAGCCTTGTCTTCCACCACCACTTTGTAGAAGAGAAAAAATGTAAGAAACAGCTAACAAATAATGCAGTTATAAACTTTGTATTAACAGACATTCCTCGCAATAGTCCTCCTATAAGGTAAGTTCTAATACTCTCATTTACAGATGAAGAAACTGAGTACGGGAAGGCTAATTTGTTCAATGTCAGTCACACTGCTAGCCAGTGACAGGCAGAACTGGACACTGAAGTAAATTAAGCAATCTGTTTCATAGTCTGCATTTCTAAACATTCCACTGTCTTACCCTCCTTCCTTCCCCGCATCAAGATAAGTGATTCTACAGCTTTAGCGTATTATTCTGCTTTGCCTACTCAGGCAAACCTTGGTGACACTGTGAAAGACTTGATTAATTAATATGTAACTTAGAGCAATTAACTAGTTTGTATATTTTTCCTTAACTTCACAAACTCGGTCTCTGATGTATTTCATTAAATCTTAACGTTAAGAAATTTTTCACCTATTTTTGTCTATATCCCGTGTGACCATATGGGCTTTTAAAAACTGTTATATGACCAGGTGTGGCAGCTCACGCCTATAATCCCAGCACTTTGGGAGGCTGAGGCAAGTGGATCACCCGAGGTCAGGAATTCGAGACCAGTCTGGTCAACAT
>NW_012102254.1:789087-790415 GCF_000951045.1 Mandrillus leucophaeus | reverse complement strand
ACTCCGTCTCAAAAAAAAAAAAAAAAAAAAAAAACAAAGTAGTGGGATTATAATAGGTGGAGCCACCACACCCAGCCAGCTGTGGCATTCTGAGCTTTAGGGAGCTCTGCTATAGGAAGAATGTAAGTGAAGGTCGGTCCTTTTCACATTTCACAAGTCAATGTGATTTCCTGGGGTAACTACAGCTCATCTGCACTGCTGCCTGCCTTGCTTATCTGGGTGCCAAGTGTGGGAGTGGTGTGTCCATCATATGTTCTTTAGATGCTACAGTGGCTACTGGCTATGCTTCAGTAGGTAAATTACAACCATGCATTAATGAGCAATTCTCTGCATTTCACATAGCACTCTTTGGTAATTTTCTCACGTTTGTGTGACCATGATGCTTACTCACATTTGTGTGGACAACTTCCTGAAGGCCTTCTGGAGCCGTTCAATGGGCCAGCCTACTAATGACTAATTTAATATCTTACATTTTGAAATCTGGAGCTGTTCAATGGCCAGCCTACTAATATCTCACACTTTGAAATCATTGTTCATTAGCTTTTAATTAACAAAATAATCCTATCTAAGCTACATATCTAACCATGTGGTATAGCCATACAGTGGAGTACTACTCAGCAATAAGGAACGAAGTACACTACTGTACCGAAACATGCTACAACATGGATGAACCCTGAAAATACTATGCTCAGTAAAAAAAAAACCAGTCACAAAGAACCACATATTTCATACCATATTTGTATGAAATATCCAGAATAGGTAAATCTACAGAGACAGAAAGTAGCTGCTGGGCATGGTGGCTCATGTCTGTAATCCCAGCACTTCGGGAGGCCGAGGCAGGTGGAATACCTGAGGTCAGGAGTTCAAGACCAACCTGGCCAACATGGTGAAGCCCCATCTTGACAAAAATACAAAAAAAAAAAAAAAATATCAGCCAGGCCTGGTGGCGTCCACCTGTAATCCCAGCTACTCGAGAGGCTGAGGCAAAAGAATCGTTTGACCCCAAGAAGCAGAGGTTGCAGTGAGTGGAGATTGTGCCATTGCACTCCAGCCTGGGTGACAGAGCGAGACTGTCTCCAGAAAAAGAGCGTAGTGGTTGCTTAAGGATGAGGGTAATGGGGACTCTCCAGGCAGAACCCAAGAAAAATGTATGATCTTAGTTTGGGGTTCAGCAGCACTTGCTGAGAGGAAGCTGCTATGCTTCTCAGATGCCCTAGGCCCATCTTGGAATGACTTACTCCAGAATAGGTTCTGAGTGGCATATTTGGAGCCACATGTCCTTAATAGACTTCTTCCTCTGCTGAAAAGTCATGACACTTCTTACTTCT
>NW_012102254.1:782447-783671 GCF_000951045.1 Mandrillus leucophaeus | reverse complement strand
ACCTGTAATCCCAGCTACTCGGGAGGCTAAGGCAGGAGAATGACATGAACCTGGGAGGCAGAGCTTACAGTGAGCCAAGATCGCACCACAGCACTCCAACCTGGGCAACAGAGTGAGACTGTCTCAAAAAATAAATAAATAAATAAATAAATAAATAAAGTTACAGGAAAAACAGTAAGACTTGATTAGTAGGCCCAAGTCCACACACTGATTTAGAAGACAGAAGCAAATCAGTTTCACAAAAGGAGGCTTCCCCTCCTTCATTGGTGGGTCCCCGTCCATCTATAGTACCCGCAGACTGTGAGAAGCAAACAGCTTTGACAGTCCATACCAGGATTTTTTTTTAGATGGAGTCTCACTCTGTCACCCAGGCTAGAGTGCAGTGGCACGATCTCAGCTCACTGCAGCCTCCACCTCCCAGGTTCAAGTGATTCTCATGTCTCAGCCTCCCAAGTGGCTGGGACTACAGGCACCTGGCACCGTGCCCAGTTAATTTTTTGTAATTTTAGTAGAGACGGGGAACTCCTTGGCCAGGCTGGTCTTAAACAACTGACCGTAGGTAATCCGCCTGCCTTGGCCTCTCAAAGTGCTGGGATTACAGGTATGAGCCACCATGCCTGGCCCCATATCAGGATTTAATTCACACCTTACTTGGGATGCTAGTCAGTTTGAACCAGTCAACATGTAAAAGGAAAATACAGATGTAACAAAAGATGGACTGGAAAAACACGTGGCTTAATCCTCTGTCTAGGATTACAAGGAAAATTTACAAATTTTGACAGAGTGACACTAAAGAAACTGAAAAAATCTATTTCAGAAAAGGTAAAAGGAGTCATGGATAAAGATTAAGGGGCCAGGTGTGCTGGCTCTCGCCTATAATCCCAGCATTCTGGGAAGCCGAAAGGCAGGCAGATTACCTGAGGTCAGGATTTTGAGACCAGCCTGGCCAACACGGTGAAACCCCAACTCTACTAAAAATACAAAGATTAGGCTGGGCGTGGTGGCTCATGCCTGTAATCCCAGCACTTTGGGAGGCTGAGGCGTGAGGATCATGAGGTCAGGAGATCAAGACCATTCTGGCTAACACGGTGAAACCCCGTCTCTACTAAAAATACAAAAAACTAGCCAGGCATGGCGGCACGCACCTGTAGTCTCAGCTACTGGGGAGGCTGAGGCAGGAGAATCGCTTGAACCCGGGAAGCAGAGTTGCAGTGAGCCGAGATC
>NW_012102254.1:777945-782397 GCF_000951045.1 Mandrillus leucophaeus | reverse complement strand
GAGATCGTGCCACTGCACTCCAGTCTGGGTGACAGAGCGACTCTGTCTCAAAAAAAAAAAAAAAAAAAATACAAAAATTAGCCAGGCGCAGTAGTACACACCTGCAGTTCCAGCTACTAGTGAGGCTGAGGTGGGAAGATCAGTTGAACCCAGGAGACAGAGGTTGCAGTGAGCCAAGATAGTGCCGCTGCACTCCAGCTTGAGTGACAGAGTGAGAGTTCCTCAAAAACAAAAAAAGTAAAAATCACATATACTTAGGGAGCAGAGTCACTGCTTCAAGTGTGAACACAACAGACAGAAAGTCTGGATTGCATTCAATCCTAAAACTGGTAACGTCATAGCTTCACTGCCCAACATGGTAGCCATCAGTCACTTGTGACTTTTTTTTTAAGACAGAGTGTCACTCTTGTTGCCCAGAATGGAGTGTAATGGCGCGACTCCAACTCACGACAACCTCTGCCTTCCAGGTTCAAGCGATTCTCCTGCCTCAGCCTCCCAAGTAGCTGGGATTACAGGCATGCACCACCATGCCCGGGTAATTTTGTATTTTTAGTAGAAATGAGGTTTCTCCATGTTGGTCAGGCTGGTCTTGAACTTCCCAACCTCAGGTGATCTACCCGCCCTGGCCTCCGAAAGTGCTGGGATTACAGAGGTGAGCCACCATGACCGGCCTAATTTATCTTTTTTTTTTTTTTGAGACAGAGTTTTGATCTTGTACCCCAGGCTAGAGTGTAATGATGCGATCTCAGCTCACTGCAATCCTGCCTCCCAGGTTCAAGCAATTCTGCCTCAGCTTCCCAAGTAGCTGGGATTACAGGCACCCACCACTACGCCCAGTTAATTTTGTATTTGTAGTAGAGATGGGGTTTTGCCTTCTTGGCAAGGTTGGTCTCGAACTCCTGACCTCAGGTGATCCACCAGCCTCAGTCCCTGCAAAGCACTGGGATTACAAGCGTGAGCCACCGCACATGGCCAATTAATTTATTTTTTTTAAAAAAACAAAAAACAAAAAATAATGCTGGTCAGGCACAGTGACTCCCGCCTGTAATCCCAGGATGTTTCAGGCTAGGAGCTCGAGACCAGCCTGGGCAATACAGTGAGACTTCATTTCTACAAAAAAATAAAAATTAGCCAGGCGTGTTGCTGAGTGTCTGTAATCCCAGCTACTCGGTGGGAAAGGACGGAAAACTGAGAGGTGAGAGGATAGCTTGAGCTAGTAGGTCAAGTCTACAGTAAGCCATGATCATACCACTGCACTCCAGCCTGGGTGCCAGAGTGAGACCCTGTGTCAAAAACAAGAACAACAAAATGTTTAAATTTTAAAAATGTTCTTCCTTTTTATCAAATAAGCAAAAATTTTAAAGTATTGAATAAAAGACAGGTCCTGCCATGTTACCCAGGCTGGTCTCAAACTCCTGAGCTCAAGCCATCCGCCTGCCTCAGCCTTCCAAACTGCTGGATTACAGGCGTGAACTACTGCACTAGGCCTAAAAATTTTCATTTTCAAATTGAGTTCCTTGGTCACACTGACCATATTCAACGCTCAGTAGCCACATGTGGCTGGGAGCTATGGTACTGGATAGTGCAGATATAGAGCATGTCCACCATCACAAAAAGACAGTGCTGTTCTAAACATATCTCCCACAGCTGCTGGATCTGTCAAAGAAAACATATCCACAATTTAGTGTTACAGATTTTTCTAGAAAATGGTCACCACAAACATCAGATATTTTAGAGGCCGGACATGATGACTCACATCTGTAATCCTAGCACTTTGGGAGGCCAAGTGGGGGCAGATCAGCTGAGGTCAGGAGTTCAAGACCAGCCTGGTCAACCCCCATTGACCCCAACATGGTCAAACCCCGTCTCTACTAAAGATACAAAAATTATCGAGACATGGTGAGTGTGCCTGTAATCCCAGCTACCTGGGAAGCTGAGGCAGGAGAATCGCTGGAACCTGGGAGGTGGAGGCTGCAGTGAGCCAAGATCATACCATTGCACTCCAACTTGGGCAACAGAGCAAGACTCTGTTTCAAAAAAAAAAAAAAAAATCAGGTATTTTAAAGATAAATTCTAAGTGCTCCCATCCATCTTTTATGCTTCCTTCTTAGTCACTCTACCACCTACTACTACAGTGTAACAGTGACCTTTTCCTTGCCAGGCCCAGTGGCCTTGTGTCAACTTTATTTTTCAGACAGGGTCTGTCTCTGTCACCCAGACTGGAGTACAGTGGTGTGATCACAGCTCACTGCAGCCTCAACCTCCCAGGCTCAATCAGTTCTCCCACCTCTGTACCCCGAGTAGCTGAGACCACAGGCGCACACCACCATATCTGGCTAATTGCTGTAGAGATGGGGTTCCATCATACGGGCCAGGCTGGTCTCAAATGATCTACCTGCCTTGGCCTCCCAAAGTGCTGAGATTATGGGAGTGGGCCACCGCATTGGCCTTTTTTTAAGAGACAGGCTCAGCCTCAAGAACAGTTGGGACCACAGGTCCCTTGTCTCAATTCTTTGTGTGTGTGTGTGTGTGTGTGCGCGCGCGCGTGTGTGAGAGAGAGAGAATCTCACTGTGTCGCCCAGGCTAGATGGCAGTGGCACAATCTCACTGCAACCTCTGCCTCCCGGGTTCAAGCAGTTCTCCTGCCTCAGCCTCCTGAGTAGCTGGGATTACAGGCGTGCACCACTACGCCCGGCTAACTTCTGTATTTTTAGTAGAGACGGGGTTTTACCATGTTGGTCAGGCTGGTCTTAAACTCCTGACCTCACAATCCGTCCATCTCGGCCTCCTGAAGTGCTGGGATTACAGGCGTGAGCCACTGCGTCCCACCCCTTGTCTCAATTCTTATTACCCCAATCAGTCTCATACAAACCACTTTTTTGTTTTTGTTTTTTTGAGACAGAGTCTCTCTCTGTTGCCCGGGCTGGAGTGCAGTGGCGTGATCTCAGCTCACTACAACCTCTGCCTCTCGGGTTCCAGTAATTCTCCTGCATCAGCCTCACAAGTAACTAAAATTACAGGTGCCCACCACCACGCCCAGCTAATTTTTGTATTTTTAGTAGAGATGAGGTTTGACCATATTGGCCAGGCTGGTCTCTAACTCCTGACCTCAAGTGATCTACCTGCCTCGGCCTCCCAAAATGCTGGGATTTCAGGTGTGAGCCACTGCGTCCAGCCCCAAACCACTGTCTTCTATGGGTCACTCCTTGTTCTAGGTGCTAGAGATGTAGCTTTTTCAGGAAAACAGTACAATGTAATTAAGTGCTCTAACAAAAGCTTATCTTCTCTGGTATGAAATCAGAGAAAAAGTGATTCTGCCAGAGGGCTTCCAATAAAGTGGTATCTGACATGGACCTTGAAGAACCAGGACAAGTCCCCTGGAAAGAGTGGTAATGATAGTTCAGGAATACTTTCTAAGGTTAAGAAACAGCTTGAGCAAATAACCTCAATGACCTATAATACAAGAATTTGGAAAGGAGATTTTTGAAAATAAGGCTGGAAAGATGGGGTGATGGTTAGACTGGAGGACATGGTATGTTATGCAGAGCAATTTGCATTCTATTCTGTAAGGAAAGGAAAGCCACTAGACCAGCATGATCAGGTCTGTGATTAACAGAGAAACAAAGACTGGCTGGACGCGGTTGTTCACACCTGTAATCCCAGCACTTTGGGAGACTGAGGGAGGTGCGGATCACCTGAGGTCAGGAGTTCAAGACCAGCCTAGCCAATATGGTGAAATCCCATCTCTACTAAAAATACAAAAATTAGCCAGGCCTGGTGGTGGGAGCCTATAATTTCAGCTACTCAGGAGGCTGAGGCAGGAGAATTACTTGAACCCAGAAGGCGGAGGTTGCACTGAGTCAAGATCAAGCCACTGCACTCCAACCTGGACAAGAGAGCGAGACTCTGTCTCCAAACAAAAACAAAAACAAAAAAAAAAAAAAGAAGAAGAAGAAACAGAGTCTTGGCAGGGCACAAAAAGTGACCGAGTGGTTAACTGGATAGGTATGAGAAAACTATGGTGAGGGTCTGAGGGTGCCCAGAAGAACGAACTCTAATGGAAGGGGAGGTGGAATGGGCACAATCTAAGGAGGTGTTTTCTAAACCTTACAAACATTTCCCCACAGTCAGCTGAAAAATATCAGCACCCAGGTAAGCCGTTATTACAGGTAAAAACAGCATAGGCTTCAAGTGTGTGGAATGGAGAGGGGCAATGATCTAGCCAGAGCATGCCAGCAACACAAAGGAAGTGGTGGTCATGAAGGAGCCAGAGATAACTGAAATGCTCAAAAAGGTATGATGATAATGAACACCAAGAAAAAGGAAGAATACATTACAAGGAAGAGTCCAAACTACATGCTTGCAAAAAGAACACAGATCTATGAGGAGGTCTCCAACAAAAGGAGAAAACCTTTTCATATGGCCACAGGGAAGAGTAGATGGCTGTGAACT
>NW_012102254.1:775823-777724 GCF_000951045.1 Mandrillus leucophaeus | reverse complement strand
CTCCAGCCTGGGTGACAGAGCAAGACTCCGTCTCAAAAAAAAAAAAAAAGAAAATGTTCTTTCAAGAAGTCAGCCCGGGGTTGGGCCCAGTGGCTCACACCTGTAATCCCAGCACTTTGGAAGCTGAGGTGGGCGGATCACGAGGTCAGGAGTTCGAGACCAGCCTGGCCAACATAGGGAAACCCTACCTCTACCAAAAATACAAAAATTAGCCAGGCATGATGGTGCACGTCTGTAATCCCATCTACTCGGGAGGCTGAGGCAGGAGAATCGCTTGAACCCAGGAGGCAGAGGTTTCAGTGAGCCGAGATTGTACCACTGCACTCCAGACTGGGCAACAAGAGCAAAACTCCATTACGAAAAGAAAAAAAAAAAAAGTCAGCACTCAGGGAGGCTGAGGTGGGAGAATTGCTTAAGCAGGAGTTCAAGATCAGCCTGGGCAACATAGTGAGACCACATCTTTATTAAAAAAAAAATTTTTTTAAAGTAGTCAGCTGGGGTTTGGTGGCTCATGCCTATAATCCCAGCACTTTGGGAGGCTGAGGTGAGAGCATCACTTGAGCCCAGGAGTTCAAGACTACTCTGGTCAACATAGTGAGAGCTCCTCTCTACAAAAAAATAAAAATATTACCCAGGCGTGGTGGCAAATACCTGTGGTCCCACCTACTCAGCAGGCTGAGGTGGCAGGATCGCTTGGGCCCAGGAGGGCAAAGTGGCAGTGAGTAGCAATCAAGACACTGCACTCCAGCCTGGATGACAGAGCAAAATCCTATCTCACAGAAAAAAAAAAAAAAACAACTCAGAAAATAAATGTTACAACATGGATGAACCTTTAAAACATCACATAAGTGAAAGAAGCCAGTCACAAAAGACAATATATTATATGATTCCATTACACGAAATATCCAGAACCGGCAAATCTATAGAGGCATAAAGTAGACTAGTGGTTGCCTAAGGCTGGGAGTGGTGATAGGGAGATTGAAGATGACAGTTGAAGAGCACAGGGTTTCTTTTGGGGTGACAATAATGTTCCAACATTGACTGTAGTGATACATGTGTTCTACATGTATCTGTGAATATCTAAAGTCCACTGAACTGTTCATTTTAAATGAATGGTGTGATATATGAATTATATCTCAGTACAACTGTTACCAAAAGAGTTGGCTTTTGGTTTTTTTAAAAAATAAGTGTTGACAGTATGGCAGAGACTGCCTGCTTATCTGCCTCAATAGCTTTCCCCTTCATAGTCACATGGCTGCCAGTTATAAAGACTACATTTCCCAGCATTCACTGCAGCTAGGTGAGGTATTAAGATCTGACCAAGGCCAGGCGCGATGGCTCACGCCTGTAATCTCAGCACTTTGGGAGGCCGAGGCAGGCGGATCACAAGATCAGGAGATCGAGACCATCCTGGCTAACACAGTGAAACCCTGTCTCTACTAAAAATACAAAAAATTAGCTGGGCCTGGTGGCGGGCACCTGTAGTCCCAGCTACTCGGGAGGCTGAGGCAGGAGAATGGCATGAACCCAGGGGACGGAGCATGCAGTGAGCAGATGTGGCATCACTGCACTCCAGCCTGGGCTACAGACCAAGACTCCATCTCAATAAAAAAGAAAAAAATAATAAATAAATCTGACAGACTATATGCAGAAAATGATGCAGGAGAGATGAGAACTGCTAGAGCAACATTACGAGATTAGAGGGGAAGGAGATTTTGCTCGCAAGTGGAAGGGCTGACCCTAGATAGAACAATGGACTCCAAAGGGACTGATCCACAGACATAGAGGAAGAGGCACGAGAATCACTTGAACCCAGAAGGCGGAGGTTGCAGTGAGTCTCCACAACAGCCAAATGTAACTAAGTCAATAGATATAGTGATAGACTTTTATTACTACTTCCA
>NW_012102254.1:773983-774809 GCF_000951045.1 Mandrillus leucophaeus | reverse complement strand
AAAAAAAAAAAAAAAAAAAAAAAAAAAGTGTTAACAAATGATGTCTGAGACAAGATTATTAAATGAAAAGAGTGAGGTGCCAAGTATGTCATATGCTATCAGACCATAGTGTAATAGCGGGATGCACAGACATACAAAACAGGGCCTGACAGAGGTGCACAATATTCACTGAGGAACAATAAACACTGGCATATGTAGAGACTGTCTCTAGAATAATACACAGGACTTTTTTTTTTTTTCTTCCAGAAAGGGTCTCGCTTTGTCACTGAGGCTGGAGTGCTGGAGCACAGTGGAGTGATCATGACTCATTGCGGCCTAGAACTCCTGGGCTCACCTCAGCTGCCCCAAGTGCTGGGATTTTATGCGCTGGTCCACAAGAAACACAACAGGTACCTTTAGGGGCCATATATCCTTTTGCACTGTTTGAATTTACCATATAAAACTACTATGTTTTCGAACAAAATACATTCTAAAATGTATGAACTTTGAAAGATTTATATAGTAGATTACATCAAGGGGGTAAGAAATAAAGCAACACATATGCAAAAATCCATCTTGGAATCTGATCTCCAGAAACTACAGAAGCATACTGCCTCACTCTCCCCCAACATCTTCCCTAGTCTAACCAAAACTAGCCACCTCCACCTTCTGTTTCTATAAGGAGATAAAACAAGATTATCTGTGTTCAGGCCAAGGGTTGATTCCCACTACTCATAGTATTTCCCCTCTACCTCATTTTAAAGGCCAAGAGTTACACCCTCACTACCAGAGGCCTCTGTGGCTCCCTGGCTACTCTACCACAAATTCTTTTTTTTTTTTTTTTTTT
>NW_012102254.1:768011-769018 GCF_000951045.1 Mandrillus leucophaeus | reverse complement strand
TTTCTCAATTAACAAAGAAGCAAGAGCATAACAGCTGATAGAGGTAAGGAAAGGGAACAAGAGATTTGAGCCAAACGAGATGGTGCTATATTATCCTAAAAGCAGGAGAATAAGTGGACTAAGGAATCTTAGTGGGACTGCTAGGCAGTGCTAAAAGCAGCCACCTTTGAGGTCAAGGGTCCATGAGTTCAAAGAGAGATAAGTCAGTGAATTTTTTCTTTCACTACATTCAGTCATAAGCACAGAATAGGTAAAAAGTAGGATTCAGGCTGGGCGTGGTGGCTCACACCTGTAGTCCCAGCACTTGAGGAGGCCGAGGTGGGCAGATCACTTGAGGTCAGGGGTTCGAGACCACCCCGGCCAGCATGGTGAAACCTCGTCTCTACCTTACTCTAAATTAGCCAGGTGTGGTGGTATGCTCCTGTGGTCCCGTCTACTCGGGAGGCTGAGGCACGAGAATCGCTTGAACCCAGAAGGCGGAGGTTGAAGTGAGTCTCCAGATCGTACCACTGCACTCCACCCTGGGTAACACAGCAAGACTTTGTCTTGGGAAAAAAAAAAAGTAAGACTTAAACCAGGGCTGAGATTTTGCCAGGTAAGATAAAATGAGAGACAGAACAGGGAGTGGAGAATACATAAAAGGGGGTAATTACAGTGATAAACTAAAGGTGAGGGTTAGTGAAAAGGTAGGCAGTAGGATCAATAGATTTTAAGCCCCAGTGGGGGCTTAAAGAATTTTGCTGGCTGGGCCCAGCGCGGTGGCTCACACCTGTAATCCCAGCACTCTGGGAGGCCGAGGCGGGCGGATCACGAGGTCAGGAGATCAAGACCAACCTGGCTAACACGGTGAAACTCCGTCTCTACCAAAAATACAAAAAATTAGCCGGGCGTGGTGGTGGGCACCTGTAGTCCCAGCTACTTGGGAGGCTGAGGCAGGAGAATTACTTGAACCCAGAAGGCGGAGGTTGCACTGAGTCAAGATCAAGCCACTGCACTCCAACCTGGAC
>NW_012102254.1:764171-764981 GCF_000951045.1 Mandrillus leucophaeus | reverse complement strand
CTCAAAAAAAAAAAAAAAAAAAAAATTACTAATTCGGCTGAGCACGGTGCCTCACACCTGTAATCCCAGCACTCTGGGAGGCTGAGGAGGGCAGATCACCCGAGCTCAGGAGTTCGAGATGAGCCTGACCAACATGGAGTAACCCCACCTCTACTGAAAATAGAAAATTAGCTGGGCATGGTGGCAAAAGAAAAATTAAAAAATTTAAAAATAAAACCCCAAAACTGTTTCAGTACAATTGGTAGAAACCTGCCCTATCAACCCCAACTTTACCCACACCCAAGACTGTGCGTAGCACACAAGAAACACCATTAAACTTTTGGGAAATAGAGCCGGGCGCCGTGGCTCATGTCTGTAATCCTAGCACTATGGGAGGCCGAGGTGGGTGGATTGCCTGAGGTCAGGAGTTCAAGACCATCCTGGCCAACATGGTGAAAACCCATCTCTACTAAAAATACAAAAAAAAATTAGCCAGGCGTGGTGGCACATGCCTGTAATCCCAGCCACTGGGGAGGCACATGCAGGAGAATGGCTTGGGCCTGGGAGGCAAAGGTTGCAGTGAGTGGAGATCAGGCCACTGCACTCCAGCCTGGGTGACAAGAACGAAACTCCATCTCAAAAAAAAAAAAAAAAAAAAAAAATTGGAGAAATAAAGTTGAAAACATAAAGCTGTTTACTTTGTTTACTGACTGCATGCGAAATTCCTGATGAAAGGGCCAAACTACCATCCATCCATCTGTCCATAATGAACTTGAGCCTGGTATAGGTTGAGTACTACTTATCCAAAACGCTTGGGCCCAGAAGTGTTTC
>NW_012102254.1:762327-764121 GCF_000951045.1 Mandrillus leucophaeus | reverse complement strand
TATGGCCACAGGGAAGAGTAGATGGCTGTGAACTCGGGTTCAAGCAGTTCTCCTGCCTCAGCCTCCTGAGTAGCTGGGACTACAGGCGCCCGCCACCTCGCCCGGCTAGTTTTTTGTATTTTTGAGTAGAGACGGGGTTTCACCGGGTTAGCCAGGATGGTCTCGATCTCCTGACCTTGCGATCCGCCCGACTCGGCCTCCCAAAGTGCTGGGATTACAGGCTTGAGCCACCGCGCCCGGCCCTCTACCACAAATTCTTCTTCATCCCTGAACTCCTACAGCACTTCGTCTATTCAGTGCCGTTTCATGCCTATGTGAGCTTGAATCACTTAATACTTTGCTCTGGTATACAGAAGGCTGTATCAGGACTTGGTGCCATGCATCTGTAATCCTAGCTACTCACGAGGCTGAGGTAGCTGGATCCCCCGAGCCGAGAAGTTCAAGGCTGCAGTGAGCTATGATCATGCCACTGCACTCCAACCTGGGTGACAGAGTAAGACTGTCGCCAAAAAGGTGAGGTGGGGGGGGATGGTATATGAAATAGTTAATTTCCTACCTTTTAGAAAGGAAACTTTCAAAAACCCAAATTACTAATACTAATATTAGACTAACCAGAGCCTTCAAATTTACTTCCTCTAAGTTACTACCCTTCTTTTCTGAATTGGCCTTAGGAAGTTACTTCTTTCCAAACAGGACCTACAAGTAACAATGCATAGTATGTAAAACTCCTAACCAGGTGCGGTGGCTCACACCTGCAATCCTAGCACTTTCAGAAGCAGGAGGACTGCTTGAAGCCAAGGGTTGGAGAACAGTCTGGGCAACATAGTGAGACCTCATCTCTTAAAAAAATATGAAAACGGACAGGCAAGGTAGCTTATGTCTATAATCCTAGCACTTTGGGAGGCTAAGGCGGATGGATCACTGGAGCCTAAGAGTTTGAGACCAGCCTGGGCAACATGGCAAAACCTTGTCTCTGTAACATACACAAAACTTAGCCAATCGAGCGTGGTGGCTTGCGCCTGTAGTCCCAGCTACTGGGGACGCTGAGGTTGAATAATCACCTGAGCCCAGGAAGTCAAGGCTGCAGTGAGCTGTGATCGTGCCACTGCACTCCAACCTGGGTGTCAGAGTGAGATCCTGTCTCAAAAACCAAATGAATAGCCGGGTCCAGTAGTGTATACCTGCAGTGCCAATCACTTAGGAGGCTGAAGAGGGAGAATCATTTGAGCCCAAGAGTTGGACGCTGCTGTGAGCTATGATGGTGCCACTGCACTCCAGGCTGAGTGATAGAGCAAGACCCTGACAGTAAAAAAAAAAAAAAAAAAAAATTCTTACAAACCAAATTAGCTGAGTAATTTGGTAACTTGCTTATGCACTACATATTTTACAATACTTATTTTCTTACACTCATAGCAAATCTCCCTCTCTGCACAATTTTCAGCTTACTTTTGGCATATAATAAACCACAAAAGATGTTTTGAGGCGGTGCTAGGTTATAATGAAGACATTATAAACACATTATCAGTCAAACAATCACTATAAGCAAATACAAAACAATTCTCCAGCCAAGAAACAGAAGTAGAAATAATTCAACTGAATAACTATGCTCCTTCTACCAGATCAAGATCTTTACAATATTTTGGAAGGATAATGAATAAATTTCCATGGAGATAAAATAATCACGGCCTTAAAAATTGGCCGGGCGTGGTGGCTCACGCCTGTAATCCCAGCACTTTGGGAAGCCGAGGCGGGCGGATCACGAGGTCAGGAGATCGAGACCATCCTGGCTAACAT
>NW_012102254.1:759100-761447 GCF_000951045.1 Mandrillus leucophaeus | reverse complement strand
GCCAAACTACCATCCATCCATCTGTCCATAATGAACTTGAGCCTGGTATAGGTTGAGTACTACTTATCCAAAACGCTTGGGCCCAGAAGTGTTTCAGATTTCAGAATTTCTTCAGATTTTGGACTATCTGCATTATACTTACTGGTTCAGTATCCCAAATTCAAAAATTCAAAGTCTGAAATGCACCACTAGACATTTCCTTTGAATTCATGCCAGTGCCCAAAAAGGATCTTGAAGCATTTCAGATGCTCAACCTGTACTGCCATTATTTGGCCATCCTGATCAAGTGGCTGCCAAGCATTGGTGTTAGTTCAAGAGCTTTCCTCTCTGTAGCAGTAAAGGCACTCAGAGATCAAGAGTAGCAGGCCTAAGACACATGGTGGTAAGCAACGAAGAAAACCTTCAATTTACTGCCAAGTGAAAATCACTTCAAACTCAAGTTCTTTGGGGAAAAACAGGCAAGGAACAATCCCTGAGGTAACACACCTTCAAGTTTCCTAAATAAGAGCATGAAATCATTTATCTCAAAATGTAAATATTGTAAGGTTAACCTTCAATGGATGCACAGAATCAGGATTTGACCTTGTTTGGCCTAATTCCGAACTTACATGGCCTCCAAGACAATACTTATCTAGTAAAACTAACAGAGAAAAATGAACCATTAGGTACCTCCCAGTGAGCTAAGAATTTACATATGCTTATTGTAAACCTTACTGCTGGATTTTACTTTTACCAAGTATATATATTTCTTAAAATAAAAAACTAGGCTGGGTGCAGCGGTTCACGCCTATAATCCCACCACTTTGGGAGGCCTGAGCTTAGGAGTTGGAGACCAGACTGGACAACATGGCAAAACGTCATCTCTATAAAAAATAAATTAACCAGGTATGGTGGTGCTTGCCCGTAGTCCCAGATGCTCGCGAGGCTGAGGCAGAAGCATTACTTGGGCACGAGAGTTAGAGGCTGCAGTAAGCCATGACAGCATCACTGCACTCCAGCCTGGGAAACAGATCAAGACTCTGTCTCAAAAACAAACCAAAACTTCTCATATTCCAGGAAGCCAAGCAAATAAAATGAATGAACAAAAAAATCCATATAAAAAATTTCAGGCCAGGCGCAGTGGCTCATGCCTGTAATTCCAGCACTTTGGGAAGCCAAGGCAGGCAGATCACGAGGTCAGGCCTTCGAGACCAGCCTGGCCAACATGGCGAAACCCCAAATCTACTAAAAACACAAAAAATTAGCTGGGTGTGGTGGCGGGTTCCTATAGTCCCAGCTACTCGGGAGGCTGAGGCAGGAGAATCACTTGAACCCAGGAGGCGGAGACTGCAGTGAGCCAAGATTGCGCCATTGCACTCCAGCCTAGATGACAGAATAAGACTCTGTCTCAAAATAAATAAATAAATAAAAATTTAAAGCCTTGAGGAAATGCTCTTTAACTCAACTGCATGGCAATTACATGGGTATATATATTTATCAAAATTTATCAAACTGGTGGTTTGTGGTGGCTCGTGCCTACAATCCCAGGGCTTTGTGGGGCTGAGACGAGAGGATCACTTAAGGCCAGGAGTTCAAGACCAGCCTGAGCAACTTAGTGAGACCCCTCTCTCTACAAAAAAAAAAATTAAAAACTAAAAATGTAGCCAGGCGTGGTGGTGCATACCTGCAACCCTAGCTACTCAAGAGGCTGAAGTGGAGAATTCTTGGGCCTAGGAGGTTGAGGACGCAGTAAGCTATGATTCTGACACTGTACTTCAGAGCTGGGTGACAGAACAAGACCCTGTGTCTAAAAAAAAAATATCAAACTATCATTTAAAGTATATGCATTTTATTGTATGCAAATTATACCTCCATGAAGGTGATTAAAACAAACCTCAGGTGATTCCAACTTGGGGAACTGGATTCCAAGTCTGGAAACAGCCGAGTCTAGGAAACATGTTCTTAAGCACCAGGAACCAAGTAGTAAGCCCTGTTTTATTCCAAGAGATCTTAGGGCGCTACTCCCGCTACCCTTCCCCTGCCCTGCCAAAAAAAGGTACTACAAACTGTAACCTGAATAGTGAAAGTTGAAGATAGCTGGACTCAGTGGCTCACGCCCATACTTCCAGCACTTTGGGAGTCTGAGGTGGGAGGATTGTTTGAGCCCAGGAGTCTGAGACCAACCTGGGCAAGACATTGAGATTCCATCTCTACGAAAGGTAAAAATATTAGCTGGGCGCAGTTGCACACACACCTGTAGTCCCAGCTACTCGGGAGGCTGAGGTGGAAGGATACCCTGACACCAAAAGCTGGAGGCCACCATGAGCTAAGATTATGCCACTGCACTCCAGCCTGGATGACAAAACAA
>NW_012102254.1:754703-757981 GCF_000951045.1 Mandrillus leucophaeus | reverse complement strand
AAAAATAAAAAGACAAAAAATTAGCCGGGCATGGTGGCACATGCGTGTAATCCCAGCTACTCAGGAGGTTGAGGCAGGAGAATCGCTTGAACCTGGGGGGCAGAGGTTGCAGTGAGTCGAGATAGCTTCACTGCAGTTCAGCCTGGGCAACGAAGCGAGACTCCTTCTCAAAAACAAGAACACCAGAGGCGGAGCGTGCAGTAAGCCAACAAGGCGCCACTGCACTCCAGCCTGGGTGACAGAGTGAGACTCCGTCTCAAAAAAAAAAATTAGCTGGGCATGGTGACAGGTGCCTGTAACCCCAACTACTCAGGAGGCTGAAGTAGGAGAATCGCTTGAACCTGAGAGGTGGAGATTGCAGTAAGCTGGGATCGTGCCATTGCACTCCAGCCTGTGCAACAAGAGCAAAACTTCATCTCAAAAAATAAATAAATATAATAAGTTAGCTGAAGGGCTGCTGTCTGGCACTTGAGGTAAGTGCTTCTCTCTCACTGAAATCTCATAGTGCTCGCTTACCATTCCCTTTCTACAGAAGAAAAAAACTGAATCAAAAAGGAATCATATTACTGTCAAGGGTCTCAAGCCATCAAGTGTCAGAGCTAGTATTTAACTGTCAGCTTCTCTCCAGAATCCATGCTCTTAAATAAGATACTCTACTGCCTTCCTTTTCTTTGTGTTTGTGTTTGAGACAAAGTTGCCCGGGCTGGAGTGCTGTGATCTTGGCGCACTGCAACCTCCACCTCCCAAGTTCAAGCAATTCTCCTGCTTCAGCCTCCTGAGTAGCTGGGATTACAGTAACCCACTAACACACCTGGCTAATTTTTGTAGTTTTAGTAGAGATGGGGTTTCACCATGTTGGTCAGACTGGTTTTGAACTCCTAACCTCAGGTGATCCACCCACCTTGGCCTCCCAAAGTGCTGGAATAAAGGCATGAGCCACTGTATGCAGCTTGCCTTCCTTTTCCGAACTTAATATCTTCAAAAGATAAACAGCTTCATTATGAATAACTGGAGAAATTAAACAAGAGATTTCATCCAGAAAAGAAATTTTCCACACACACACAAAACACCTCTGAACAAAATTGCTGTATCACATAATAAAATTATCTTGTAGAAAAAAGGATTAACAAAGTGTTACAACATCAATATCCATCCTAAATTTACTTCCTTAACCTCTCAAAGCCTATATCCCAAACAACAAACGGAGTTACAAAAAAATATCCTGGTAACAGAGCATGTGATCTCTAAGTCCAGAGAATCACAACTCATCTGCAACATACAGAGTAGGATACAATGGCCACAAGAATACAGTAAAATAAAAATGTATATATAACAAAAGTGAGAATGTTCAACCATATACCTAAAGTCAAAATAAGCAACTTTTAAAAATTATGGAACTGAATTCTTGTGATTTAGAGCAGCTATAAGCTTCAGAAGTTAAAAATCTTGGCCAGGGTAGCTCACGCCCATAATTCCAGCAGGAAGCTGAGGTGGGTAGATTGCCTGAGGTCAGGAATTTGAGACCAGCCTGGCCGACATGGTATAATTCTTGTCTCTACTAAAATACAAAATACAAAAATTAGCCGGGGGTGGTGGGCAGGTGGTGGTTGGCACCTGTAATCGAGCTACTGGGGAGGCTGAGGCACGAGAATTGCTTGACTCACACCAGTAATCCTAGCACTTTGGGAGGCTGAGACAGGAGGACCACTTGAGCCCAGGAGTACAAGATCAGTCTGGGCAACATAGCAAGACCCCATCTCTAATACAAAAAAAAGAAGAAAAAAATAAAGCAAAAAAAAATTTTTTTTTTTTTAGACGGAGTCTCGCTCTGTCGCCCAGGCTGGGGTGCAGTGGCCTGATCTCAGCTCACTGCAAGCTCCACTTCCCGGGTTTACGCCATGCTCCTGCCTCAGCCTCCCGAGTAGCTGGGACTACATACAGACGCCCGCCACCTCGCCTGGCTAGTTTTTTGTATTTTTTAGTAGAGACGGGGTTTCACCGTGTTAGCCAGCCAGGATGGTCTCGATCCCCTGACCTCGTGATCCACCCGTCTCGGCCTCCCAAAGTGCTGGGATTACAGGCTTGAGCCACCGCGCCTGGCCAGCAAAAAAAATTTTAACACAAATCCTTGGTGGCTCACGCCTGTAATCCCAGCACTTTGGGAGGCCGAGGCAGGAGGATCACGAGGTCAGATCAAGACCACCCTGGTCAACACGGTGAAATCCCGTCTCTACTAAAAATACAAAAAATTAGCCAGGCGTGGTGGGGGGCGCCTGTAGTCCCAGCTACTCAGGAGGCTGAGGCAGGAGAATGGCCTGAACCTGGGAGGCGGAGCTTGCAGTGAGCCGAGATTGCGCCACTGCATTCCAGCCTGGGTGACAGAGCGAGACTCTATCTCAGAAAAAAAAAAAAAGAGGTCGAGACCAGCCTGGCGGCCAACATGGTGAAACCCCGTCTCTACTAAAAATACAAAAATTAGCCAAGTATAGAGGTGCATGCCGATAATCCCAACTACTCCAGAGACTGAGGCGTGAGAATCACTTCAACTGGGAAGCGGTGGTTGCAGTGAGCCAAGATCACGCTACTGCACTCCAGCCTGGACAATACAGTGAGACTCCATCTCGAAAGAGAAAAAAAAAAAAAATATATATATATATGTACACACACACACTCTTAAATATATTTACTCTTCCTCTTAAAAAATGAAATCAAGCTCAGTTTGGCATAAACTGCATACTGATTGCAATTCAGCAAGTGTATTTGATGTTTTTCAGTATTATTAGCTATAAAAATGTATTTGGCGGAAGTACCAATAAACTGAGACCAACACCCAGAATGAGCAGCTTCAGTGCCTGATTTTCAGTCACATGACTACCGTAATTATGAACATACCGAGGCCTTCACTTAATACTATAGCTCCACAGATTAAAGATGAAGGATTTTATAGTAATTACCAACTTCAAAATGTCTTGGAAATTTTAATCCCACAAATACTTAACAATTAGCATGTCCCCAAAGAGCCCCAAGTATAGCAAGACATGTAACATTAACAAGTTCAAAATTTAGTTATATTACTGTGTAGTTACAAACAAACAGTTACATTGGACAGGTAAATAAAGGAATAAACGAAACGGTAGAGTCGGACAAAATACTTAGGATCCTTTTAAAACTACAAATATGGGTGGGCGTGTGGGCTCACGCCTGTAATCCCAGCACTTTGGGAGGCCGAGGTGGGTGATCACCTGAGGTCAGGAGTTCAAGACCAGCCTGGCCAACAT
>NW_012102254.1:745757-747187 GCF_000951045.1 Mandrillus leucophaeus | reverse complement strand
TGTTAGCCAGGATGGTCTCGATCTCCTGACCTCGTGATCCGCCCGTCTCGGCCTCCCAAAGTGCTGGGATTACAGGCTTGAGCCACCGCGCCCGGCCTACAGTGAACATTTTAACGACTTGCTTCATCAAATTCCATCTCCTTTTTAACACAAGCATTACAGAGAGAGAAATTACAGGCTGAAAGGCAAGTGTCAGAAAATCAATGGTTTGGCTAGGCATGGTGGCTCACACCTATACTCCCAGCACTTGGGAGGCTAAGGCACGTGCATCACCTGAGGTCGGAGTTCGAGACCAGCCTGGCCAACATGGTGAAACACCATCTACTAAAAATACAAAAATTAGTCGGGCGTGGTCACACACACCTGTAGTCCCAGCTACTCTAGAGGTGAGGCACGAGAATCGCTTGAACCTGGGAAACAGAGGTTGAAGTGAACTGAGATGACTCACTGCACTCCAGCCTGGGTGACACAGTGAGACCCTGTCTGGGGTGGGGTAGGGTGGGGTGGGGTGCTGAGGGGAGGGATGACTTCAAATAAAACAGGCTGAAGTCATTAAGTCAAGGAAATTAATATTAGAAAATCTTTTCCTTTTTTTTTTTTTTTTTTTTTGAGACAGAGTCTTGCACCATCTCCCGGGCTGGAGTGCAATGGCGCGATCTCAGCTCACAGCAACCTCCGCCTCCCAGGTTAAGGTGATTCTCCTGTCTCAGCCTCCTGAAGAGCTGGGATTATAGGCGCCTACTGCCACGCCCAGGTAATTTTTTGTTTTTTTAGTAGAAATGGGGTTTCACCATGTTGGCCAGGCTGGTCTCAAACTCCTGACCTCAAGTGATCCACTTGCCTCAGCCTCCCAAAGTGCTGGGATTACAGGCGTGAGCCACCGCTCCCGGCCAGGAAATCCTTTCTCATATTTGTACAATTACCATATTGGTTTACTATTTGGTCAGAATGGAATTAGATCTACTCCTATTCACGGTGATTCTAGTTGTTTTTTGTTTTTTTTTTTAATATCAGATCATGTCATCCCCTTTCTAAAGAATATCTAAATGACTTCTAATGTCAGAACAAATCCAAAGAATTTCCCATGTCCTAAAGGCCCTATATGATCTGGACCCTGCCCACCTCTCTAACCTCTTTTTACCTCCAACTTTTCCTTTCACTCCACTTCGAACTTACTTCATTGGCTGTGTATGTTTTCCTCTTTCCCTTCACTTAAATTTAAGATACTATCATAAATATGCTTAAATGTGGCCAAGCGCAGTAGTGGCTCTCACCTGTAATCTCAACAATTTCAGAGGGGGGCAGATCACCTGAGGTCAAGAGTTCCAGGTCGGGCGCGGTGGCTCACGCCTGTAATCCCAGCACTTTGGGAGGCCGAGGCAGGAGGATCACGAGGTCAGATCAAGACCACCCTGGTCAACACGGTGAAA
>NW_012102254.1:742440-744762 GCF_000951045.1 Mandrillus leucophaeus | reverse complement strand
GGTGGGTGATCACCTGAGGTCAGGAGTTCAAGACCAGCCTGGCCAACATGGTGAAACCCCGTCTCTACTAAAAATACAAAAATTAGCCAGGAACGGTGGCTGGTGCTCGTAGTCCCAGCTACTCCAGGGGCTGAGGCAGGAGAATCGCTTGAACCCAGGAGGCAGACGATGCAGTGAGCTGAGATCGCGCCACTGCACTCCAGCCTAGGCAACAGAGTGAGACTCCATTTCAAAAATAAAAATAAAAGTATATGGCCAATTTTAAAATCCAGTGACTATGTACTATTTATCATAATCACTAGTAACCATAATGCAATTAAACCCAAGGTGCTGTCTACAGCAGGCTCAAATTAGCTCTCTTAGAAGCTGAACTATCAGTCTTTCAGAGTTAACATAAATCTTTCAGCGCTCTAAGACAATTAAGAAGACGCAAACTAGCACCTTCTCCCGTCACTGCAGGGCTCCACCCCATGGACAAGAAACACTTGAAGAGCTACCTCTTTTTAACTCTCCTAATAACTTACACCCCTATATGACCAGAATAAACTTTTAAAAAGGAGTTAACTGACAAATGGAAAGAAATCAAGACTACAAAAATACTCCACCACCACCACCACATACATGTGCACAGGGAATTGTTTACTTGACACATGCAGTACCCCAAATTAATAGTCAAAAGTGCCCACAGTTACCTAAAAATATGTTAGCCTGACCTAAATATCTTGGTTTTGAAGCAGTAAAAGTGTAGGCCTTGCTCTAGAAGTTGGACCCTTTAAAAAAAAAAAAAAATCCGAACACTTAAAGCCATGATTAGGTCAGCCAGGGACCCTTGTACATTCATCTAGCTCCCTCAATTGAAGGCAGGACCATCCAGTTAACAAAGGGAGAGTGCTATGTAAGCTAATGAACTGAATTTTTTTTGGCAAATGAATTTTTCAGATTCTCCCAAACTATTCACCATCAACAAGGTTTAAAAGAAGAAACAATGGAATAAGCTGGAAGTCCTGAATTTTAGCTGACTCTAGAGGTCAGATGTTTGGGAGTAAATGGAGAATACCTTAACAGAGCAGACAGTTCTGGTCTGCTTCTGACTAGATAGATAATCCTGGGAAATTTACTTAAGTCTCTGGGACTCAGTTTGCTCATCTGCAAATGGGGTTAGACAACCACACCTGAAAGATTCCTCTTAGATCTAAAATTCAGGAACTATACATTATTCCTACTCTCTCCTTCCCTGCAACGCAGATTTTTACAACAGAGAGAATAAATCTAGCATTAGACTTTAACTCAAACCAAGGTGCACCTTATATATTTAATGTCCCCAAGAGCCATCAGTGCTCCACAAAATTAGATGGAACCAATTAAGACAAGTTATCCAGAGATCCTTCAATAAGTCATCCTTTACAATTAAAAACTAGTCTTTTTTCAGTCCAATGTCACTTGTGCCAAACGCTCAAAACAGTATCTCCGCCTATTTAGCCACATCTCAAGGTGACAATCATCCACATGGTACATACACACTACACATCTGGGTGATACTAAGTGGTTGAAAAATTCTCATCACACACATTTTAAATTATGGAAGTTTTTCAGTTTTTCTGTTTTTCTCCTTCAGGAAGGCAGAGTGAAATATAATCTACTTACACACCTGCAAGAAACGTTTATTTTAAAAGACTTTCCTCAAGACAAAAAGAACCAAACAAGTCAACAGAGGTAAAAATTTAAAATCAAAACTATTAAAAAACACAAGTGGAACCAACTTTGAGGTAAAAAAGATTCCAGTTTTCCACCGTAAACTACTAAACAAGGTTTGCGAACAAATCAACTTGGATGCAAATAGCGCTATTCAATGAAGACGATCTGCAACTGTAGATCCAATCAGTAACTAAGGTACAGATGCTTAGGTGATTCCTAATCAATACAGCGACTTAGACTAACCAATATTGCATCTGTTTTCATGCAACATCGCTTAAATCATTTACAGTTTTGTGGTTTTGTTTTTTTTTTCAACTGGAAAATACCCCTTTTCCACTCAATACAGACCCCAAAGCTTTCAGACGAGTTAGGGCGCGTTCGGGGTGGTATGGCCGTAGATCATACCTCTAAGCTTTCAATACAATCTTTTACTTACTTACACAGTCTCCAACATATCTGCATTAAAAGAAAACCTACCCAAAGTGTAACTGGACTTTAATCAATATAAAACAGTGATTCACGTTTCTCGGTAAACGTAAAAAGCAAAATGGAGTTGTAAAGAGTTTCTTTCCCATTTCAACTCCGACAGCCACGCGCGCTTTCAGCAGCCGGCCACACTGCGCGGTC
>NW_012102254.1:722536-741941 GCF_000951045.1 Mandrillus leucophaeus | reverse complement strand
CGGGAGGGCCTGGGGCCCCGCGGCGCCTGGAGGGAACCCTTCCGCTCACCTCAGGCAACGAATCCGAGTCCAGCCTCTTCGCGCCGGGGACGCCGGTCCGCGAGTCGCAAGCTCGGAGACGAAGACGGGTAGCTGAAGACCAGACCGCGGACTAACGAGAGAACCGACGGAGGACCGCGGGCGGCGGGAGGGGAGCGCGAGAGAGCGAGGGCGGGCGGCGGCGGGAGGGCGGAGAACGACGTGCGCGCCCCCGAGTGCCCAGCGGGCTCGAGCCGACCCAGGTCGCGGCCCCGCGCACGCGCGCGCACTCACAGCTCATCCACTATTGCTCAGGAGCGCGGCCACGCCCTAAAAGCAAAACCCTTAACCAATCATTGCAGCCGCGTGGGGCATCACGGGAACTCCGGGGCTATAAAAGACCTGGTTGCTATTTTGTACTCCCGGAGTCACTCATCCCTTAACCAAGCAGGGTGGGGCTAGGTGCGCGTGCGCGGTTTTAATACTCCTCCCCAAACTGCCAGCACTTCACTCAAGCGAAGTAGGCCCCGCCCTGCCTAGATTTACGCGTGCGTACTAACGGGCCTGGCCCCGGAAGATCACACGCGTGCGTGGTAGGGACTACGGTGACAGTACCCCGGGTGGGGCGAGGGCCAGTCATGGCGGAGCCCTGGTCTGGGCAGGCCTTGCAGGCTCTACCGGCCACGGTACTGGATGCGCTGGGCGCGCTGGGCAGCGAATTCTTGAGGGAGTGGGAGGCGCAGGACATGCGCGTGACCCTTTTCAAGCTGTTGCTGCTGTGGTTGGTGTTAAGTCTCCTGGGCATCCAGCTGGCCTGGGGGTTCTACGGGAATACAGTGACCGGGTTGTATCACCGTCCAGGTGAGGCTTCCTACAAACTTCCGTGGGCTGGCCGCCCCCGCCCCCACCCTCTCCCGACTGTATCACTGGGTTCCCCAACTATCCTGCAAGAGGCTCATCAGAACTTAACATTGGTTCACGGCCTTACCACCCTGAACGCATCTGACCACGAAGCTAAGCCGGGTACTTGGATGAGAGAACTTAACGTTGTACCCTGACTCATGCCACCGTACTATTTTACGCCAGAATCTCCACCAGTCCACCCATCACATTGTATCTGTTCCTCAGAACTCTCACCTGGCAATACGATTAGTCCCTTAGGACCCTTACTAGACTTCACCAAACAATACCAGTGGTCTCTAACCTGACCTGGGCTGATGCCTGCTCAGATCCCCACCCCAGCCTGCTGCAGCTCTGGATGTGTTTTTGCCTCCAGGTCTGGGTGGTCAGAATGGATCCACGCCTGATGGCTCCACGCATTTCCCTTCGTGGTGAGTAAATCTGTCCATACCGCAACCCCATGCTTGGCATTCCAAGGACACTCCTGTGCTGGTGACAGAGAAGGGAGTTCTCAGGCTATAAGCCCACCAGCTTAATAGCCTTTGCAGCAAGCTTCAAGTCTGCACGTAGAGTTCAGGCTTTGAGTTAGGATGACATCAAGGTCTGGACAGTCCATCAGCATGTTGTTCAGCAGCCTGTAGGACAGGTGGTGGTATTGTCATAATTTCAGAGAGATGAAATGACATGTTTGTTGGATTCCACTCCGCACAATCCCCTCAGTTGGAAAGGCAGTAATCTCTGTCCTTAGCACATTGACCTCATCAGGGTCAGCCTCCTCTTCTGCAAAACATGCACTCACTAATCAGGGCATTCATTCAGACAATCTCTGGGCCCCTATCACATGATAGGGACCACACGAGGCCCAGAGAACAAAGAAAACCCGGGCCCTGCTCATGGGGAGCCAGGGATTTATTAGGGGTGCATGGGGCAGGGGTGGTCAGGGAAGGCATCTCCCAAGAAAGACACCTAAGCCGAGATCAAAGGCCACAGGGTGACAAAATGTACCTGGCAAAGGGAATGGATAGAGCAAGGCTAAGAGGGAAGGATAAGGGTGACATATTAGAATAGGTAAGACTTCGATGCTGGAGCTTGAACGTGAGAGCTTGTTGGACCCTGGGAGCCATTGAAAGACTAACTCAGCAAGGCTGTGATCTGATCTAATTTGCCTTTATAAATGCCTACTTCATGGCAAGTAGATAAAGGGGTCCAAGAGTTAGGGCTAGAGGTTAGAAAGGCTGCCACTGCCCAGATTTCTGTCTTGGAGAAGAGGCCAGGCCCCCTGGCTTATGCCTGTAATCCCAGCACTTTGGGAGGCCGAGATGGGCGGATCACTTGAGGTCAGGAGTTTGAGACCAGCCTGGTCAACATAGCAAAACCCCATATTTACTAAAAATAGAAAAAAGTAGCTGGCATGGTGGTGTACACCTGTAATCCCAGCTACTCGGGAGGCTGAGGCATGAGAGTCACTTGAACCCAGGAGGCAGAGGTTGCAGTGAGCCCAGATCACGCCACTGCACTCCAGCCTGGGCATCAGAGTGAGACTCTATCTCAAAAAAAATAATAGGCCGGGCATGGTGGCTCACGCTTGTTCCTAGAACTTTGGGAGACAGAGGAGGGTAGATTGCCTGAAGCCAGGAGTTTGAGACCAGGCTGGCCAACATGGCGAAACCCCATCTCACTAAATACAGAAACTAGCTGGGTGTGGTGACGTGCGCCTGTAATCCCAGCTACTTGGGAGGCTGAGGCAGGAGAATTGCTTGAACCCAGAAGGTAGAGGCTGCAGTGAGCTGAGATCTTACCATTGCACCCCAGCCTGGGCAACAAGAGTGAAACCCCTTCCCAAAAAAAGAAAAATAATAACAATAATAATAAATAAAAAGAATAATTAAAAAAAGAGAAGGATGGCAATGCCATACTAACATGGAGAACCAGGAAGAAGAATGGGTCTGCAGGGAGAAGGTGCTGGGCCCAGGGTGGGCTGTGGGAGATCAGCAGAGAGGTCTAGATTGTTATGTGACCTTACTGAGCCTAGCTCAACCCTCAAGAAGGAGCTTGGGAGAGCCAATTTCATCAACTGTTCTGCCCATGGAATAACCCCTCTCTCTTCTCTCTCTCCATCACTTTCAGGGAAATGGCAGCAAACGAACCTCTCAAAACCCACAGAGAATAAGGGAAGGCAGCAGAGGGTCTCCAAGGGCATCACTGGGTCTGCTGGCTTCTACACTGGGTTCTGCTACTCCCCAGACCTCAGGGACAACTGCCGGGGTTTCAGGGTTGGTAGCAGGGTACCCAGTGCCTGCAGGGCTGGGCCTGTTCTGCCTCTTGGCCCTACGCCCTCATCCAGGCACTGGGCAAGGGAAGAGTTTGCCTGTACCCTTATCTGGGTGCCTTAAGGAGAGAGATTGTGTTCCTCCTCTCTCAGGGGTGATAACTCAGGAAGCCTCTGGGTTGGGAAGGCCATCAGTTCTTTTGTCTTAGGTTTCTTTTCCTGTCCCTCTTCTCATCCCCGAGATATGATCCCATAAAAATATTTCCTGAGTTGGCCAGACGCGATGGCTCACGCCTGTAATCCCAACACTTTGGGAAGCTGAGGCAGGCGGATCACGAGGTCAGGAGTTCGAGACCAGCCTGACCAACATGGTGAAAACCCCATCTCTACTAAAAATACAAAAATTAGCCGGGTGTAGTGGTGCACACCTGTAATCCCAGCTACTCAGGGGGCTAAGGCAGGAGATTCGCTTGAACCTGGGAGGCAGAGGTTGCAGTGAGCTATGATTGCGCCGTTGTACTCCAACCTGGGTGACAGAGCGAGACTCCATTTCAAAAAAAAAAAAAAAAATTTTTTTCCTGAGAGGAAGCCTGAGGTTGACCAGCTCTGGGATTTGTAAGGCAGATCTGTTTTCTCCTAAGCCCTGAGTTTTCTGAATCCCTGGTTTTGCTTTATTGGCAAGGAGCCAGGGAGTCCTGACCTGAGCCAGACCTTAAGCTCTATGGTTATTTAGCTGGCCATTCAGGTGTAAGGCAGGGTGGTGTCCCTGCTGGCACCATCCAGATCCAGGCACCAAACGCCCACATCCCTGGCCCAATCAGATTTCTCCTGTGAGCCAGGCAAAGGAAATTGTCATCTGCCAACTGTCCTACTCATATTCCTCTCAGTCCTTCTTGGGGGTAAGCTGAGTACCTGAAGGAGCACAGCTGAACCGCTGGGGTAGCCTCCTACCCCCCACTGCTTAAGTGCCTATGGGAATGTGGGTCTGTACCTTGTCCCCTCATAGGATGGTAACAAGCATTTAGTGCACAGTGGCCCCATCATAGCCTGTAGCCTCATCATTACCCATCTGGACCTGGTACAAACGCATGTCACAGCCTCAGCTCCTCCCCACTAGCATCTTCTCTGCCTTCAAGAACCAGGCAGCCCTGCCATGTCACAATAGGCCAGAGGAGTTTCCAAAGGCGTGGGTGGCAAATGCCCCTATAGAAACACCAGTACCTGAAAGCACTGTAGCCCTGGACCTGCCTCCTTCCCTCATGGCCATACTTCTGCTTCCATCCGCTGGGCCACCAGCCACTTTAGTGACCCCTGCCTACTTCCTCCCTGTTGGATGTCACACTTCCATCTGGTTGCCTTTGCCTAAGCCATCTTTGTGGTAGAGGGGCACTGGAATTGCAGCTGTACTGAGGATGATGGTCTTCACAGCCCCAGGCCCACCCACTGATACTACTGCACAGAGTCAGGATCTCACATTTCACCCCAGGCTCAACTGAGGATGTGGCTTATTAAACACGGAAGTGCATCGGTTGTTGTGGTTATTCAGACAGAACAAGGGTATGCATGCATGGGGCAGTGAGAGAGGGAACATCCTGGAAGCTGCTGCCCCTTGGGACCCAGATGCAACAACTTGCAGGGAGGGGAGAGGTGATGCCAGCTCCCTGGAGGAGCAGGGATGGGGTGCCCAACAGGCAATATCTCCATTCTTATAGACTGGCCCCTTTCAAGGAGAACCTATTCCAAGCTTGTCTTGGAGGCCAGGAAGGCAGGCACTGGGTTGGCATTTCAGGAACCCTGTGAACAAAGAACAATGAAGCTAGAGACTGGCAAGTAAGAAGGAAGTTTAATTTTTTTTTCAGGATTCAGTGGAGTCCATTAATGCATACCAGGGGCAAAGGTCAGCCCAGGGTAAGGCAAGTCTGGGAGGAAGCCCACCCTGCCCTACAACAGCCCTGGAGCTCAGAATAGGTGGTGAGCCTGCCATGGTTTGCTACTGGGCAGCACACTAGACCAACTTGGGAATGTGGAAGAGTAAGTCTGTGTTCCCTCAGCCATTCCCAAGTTTACACACAGGCATAGCAGCCCTACTATGAGTCAGCAATCATTCCTGACTTGCAGTAGGGACAATTTGCATTTATGGAAAGCAAACTGGAGTGGGTGGCCTAAGTCCACACCGCCCATGTTATTACCCTTTGCAATGTGAAAAACCATTGTGAGGTAGGTTGGGCAGGTTTTATCCTCCCCACAAAGGTGAGCCTTTGCTCCACAGCCAGCACCTGGCAGAGTGGGAGAGATGGCAGAACCAAAGTTTCTCATTACCCTCCAGCAGGCAAGAGTGGGTCAGTGGGATCATGGACTCAAGACATTGTGTGAGCTGGTCCGTCACTCAGAAGCAGGGTCCTGAAGGAAGCTGGAGTGGCATGAGTTAGGTGGGGGGAATAGGTGGTATGACCCCTCAACCAGACAATTGGAATCAGCCTCCACCTTAGCTGCCCACCCCCAGTGAGTTCTGCCTCAGCTGATTGACTAACCCCTTGTAGGATGCCCTCCAAGGCAAGACTTCTGGAGGGGACAGCCCCACCCTGAGCCATCCTCACTTGAGGGTATAGTAGTTTGTGGGCACAAAGGGCATCTTGCTGACCACAGCCATCTGCTGCTTCCGCCGCACCTCTACCAGCAGCATTGTCCCTGGACGACTGTACTCGCAGGGCACATAACCCATTGCCACATTCTTCTTCAGAGAGGGCGAGGGGCAGCCACTAGTCACAGTACCTGTCAAGCAAGCATAAGCCATGCATTAGCACCACCTTGCAGTGCCCCCACCCTCCTGGGGAAGAGACAAGGGCTTCCCAGCTTCCCTGGTCCACCTACCAATCTTGGTACCCTCCATGTTCAGGATGGGACTGTGTGCCCGCATCGGGGCCCCCTCACACATCAACCCCACACGCCTCCGCTGCACCTTGCCCTTCAGCTGGGGAACAATGACCTTGGCTCCAGGGAAATCCATAGCAGCTCGGCGGCGCTTCCCTGGAGAATGACACATGAGACATAAGCCACAGCCCATAGAAGCCCTGGCCACAGGAGGTCCTTATGGAAGTCCTCAGGTAACACCCATCTAGCATCAAGGCCCCTTTGCTTGGGCTACTCCAGGTTCTATTCCTCCCTTCACTGCCGTCAGCCAAAAAACCACCTCCTACCCCCTAGAGGCCATGCTGCCCACCTGCTGAGCATCTTCAGTTTCTCTTTTCTTTTTTTTTCTTTTTTTTTTTTTTGAGATGGAGTCACTGTGTCGCCCAGGCCTAGAGTGCAGTGGCACGATCTCAGCTCACTGCGAACTCTGCCTCCCGGGTTCAAGCAGTTCACCTGCCTCAGTCTCCCAAGTAGCTGGGATTACAGGCATCCGCCGCCATGCCTGGCTAATTTTCATATTTTCAGTAGAGACGGGGTTTCACCATGTTGGCCAGGCTGTTCTTGAATTCCTGTCCTCGTGATCCACCCGCCTCGGCCTCCCAAAGTGCTGGGATTACAGGTGTGAGCCACCACACCCAGCAGCATCTTCAGTTTCTAATAGGCAAAGCCACAGTGGCACCTTCAGGAAATGGAGGCTCAGGAAGGCTGAGTCACTTGCTCCAGGCTACATAACCTTTGGAGGAGTCATGGGCTGGTTAGTCTTAATAAAGGTCACCCCAACCTCCAGGACCCCATCCTTGAGTGCTGGCCCAGCTCACCCAGTGTCCAGCTGAGGCTGCCCTCCACAGGTGTAGTGTGTTCATCAATGTCATTCCCGTACAGGCAGAGGCCTGCCTCCAGGCGCAGACTATCCCTGGCTGCCAGCCCTGCCAGCTTCACCTCTGGGTTTTTCAGAAGAGCTGTTGCCAGGTGAACTGCCTCCGCTGCCGGCACCGAGATCTGTATGAAACACCAGAGGGCAGATGGGAAGCTCCCTGTGCCACACACCTTCCACCCCTCATGTGCATCTTGTGCCCTGTACTGCCCCTTACACCACTTCTTGACACACCTCCACACCGTCTTCTCCTGTGTAGCCACAGCGGGTCACGCGGCAGCCAGACACGCCAAACACCTCCATCACAGCACTAGTCATGAAGGGCAGTTTCTTCAGGTCATCTGCCACGCTGGCCTGTAGTACTTGGGCTGCAGTGGGGCCTGGGCCCAGGGAGCCAGTGACCAAGAATTCAGGTCCCAGCACCCCTCAAAGCTGGACTAAAGCCTTATTCAGGGACCAGAACAAGCCCTGAGCAAGTCTTACTCTGCAAGTGGGAGAAGATGCCCTTGTCCCTAGCCCATGGAGCCTTGTAGTAGGTAGGAGGAGGGCAAGATACCAAACTTAAAATTATGGCACACAAATATCACACCTTCCACACCTTCTTCTTGGTATAGTCTCTGTGCTAAGCAGTCAATGAAGCCAGTAAGGCAAAGATTGGCTCCAACCCCAGCCCAGCCCTCTCACCTTGCAGAGCTAGCAGGGCATTATCCAACACCTCCAGGCCCACATCTCTGCCCTGGTTCTGAAGCTCCCTGACCTTGTCCTAAAAGACAGAAACACCACAAGAGCATCTGGGGCCACTTACTGAGCATCTACCATGGGCTGGACACTGCAGAGCTGGACAGTAGTAAGACAGTGGAGAGGAGGAGGAGGAAGGAAAAAAAAAAAAGGTAGTAGGCTGGTTCCCATCTTACAAGGTCACATAGCTACTAAGTGATAAGAGATGACCCAACCCCAGGTCTGCCACCTCACACCCTCACCAGAGGGGCCAAGCCCCCCTCCCCATGCCTAATCCCCCACCACCAAACCCTGGCATGCTCCAGAGTGGGCCTGCTCTTGAGTCTTATAGCTGTTCCTTCACTCAAAGAGCCACTGTCCGGGTCCCTTGTCTGCGCCAACCCTATCCTGGACAACAAGGATGATGCTCTATGAACAAGGAAGACAAGGTGTCTAGAACACAGAGGGGGTGTACCTGCATGAGGGCCAAATCTTTCTCCCAGCAGCCAGCGTTGGACACCACATACAGGTGCCCCTCAGAAGTATTGGTTACAATCAAGTCATCTAAGATGCCTCCAGCCTCGTTGGTAAACAGCGACAATGTCCCCTAGGACAAAAGTGGAGGGCAAGGCCAAGGGTGAGCCAGACACACCCCTGAACCCACTTAGCTACCAAAAGGTTATGAACCCTAATGTGAAGGACTCAGGGTGTGAAGGTGCAAGTCTGGGCCCAAGTCCAAGGTCTTTGGTCCTCATGCACCAAGTAAGTTTTCATCCCCTCCCTACCTTGGGGTGCTTCCCTGATCTGGTGAGACCTCTGCACCCCTCCCCACTCTGTACTGAGAGCCCCATCTGATGCTTCATCTCTGACACCTAGGACCTGCTGCTTCACCTATCCAAACCTGGGACGACTCAACCCATGTTTTGCCAACCCACAGGACAAAAGCTTCAAAGGTCATCTTGATGATCCCAGGCTCTTCTAAGCACTCCATAGCAATGCCCCCAAAAAAATTCCTTAGCCTCCTCACTGATGGACAAAAAGCCTGAGGTTGAGGGGGTCACATGAATCACCTGGGGATCTTGTTAAAATGAAGGTTCCGATTCAGCAGGTCTGGGGCAGTGCCTGAGAGTATATTCCTAACAAGCTCGAAGGATGCTGGTTTACAGACCACACTTTGTTGTGTTTGTTTTGTTTTGTTTTGTTTTTAGACTGAGTCTCGCTCCATTGCCCAAGCCAGAGTGCAGTGGTGTGATCTCAGCTCACTGCAACCTCAGCCTCCTGAGTAGCTGGGACTACAGGTGCGCACCACCACACCCAGCTAATTTTTGTATTTTTAGTAGAAATGAGGTTTTGCCATGTTGGTCAGGCTGGTCTCGAACTCCTGACCTCAGGTGATCCACCCACCTTGGCCTCCCAAAGTGCTGGGATTACAGGTGTTTGAGTCACGGCACCTGGCCAGGGACCACACTTTGAATAGAGAGGGGTTAAACAGAAGGGATGGCCAGAGAGCAGCATATTAACCTTGGTTTCTGGCATCCTAGCCTGATGTAGTAAGGCTGGGATATTCCCCTCTCTACAAATGTCTGGGTCTCTGGAAATGACTCAGGGATTCCGTCCCCCAAGACTGCAAGCCCCGAGAGGCTGTGTTTGACTCATCTCTGTGCTCCTAAGCCTGAGATAGGGACTAAGCCCATTTGCTGGCTCATGACTAAGAAAACTCATAGAGCAGAAATAAAAGGGCCCACCTGGTTTGGTCTTAGCTCTGCAATGTCTCCAACCACTAGACTCTCCATCAGCTTCACCCGGTCACTACCAAATATCTTGGTCTGGGGAAGAGATTGAAAGCCTCAGGCCATTGCAACAGCTACAACCCAAAAGGCCACTAATCTAGGATGCATCCTCCCTGCCATCCACAGTGCAGTCCAGCCCACCCAAAGTGACTAACCAGTTTTTTGGTTCTACACGTGGTAAAGGACCACCTTCTGATTTCCTGACCTCCCCCAGTCACTCTGTGCTGGGGGACTGCCAGGGACTGGACAGAACCTAGCACCTTTCTGAAATAACCCCTTTTCCTTTTTTTTTTTTTTTTTTTTTTTGAGACAGAGTCTCGCTCTGTTGCCCAGGCTGGAGTGCAGTGGCGTGATCTCAGCTCACTGCAAGCTCCGCCTCCTCGGTTCACGCCATTCTCCTGCCTCAGCCTCTGAGTAGCTGGGACTACAGGCGCGCACCACCACGCCCGGCTAATTTTTTGTAGTTTTAGTAGAGACGGGGTTTCACCGTGTTAGCCAGGATGGTGTCGATCTCCTGACCTTGTGATCCGCCCGCCTCGGCCTCCCAAAGTGCTAGGATTACAGGCGTGAGCCACCGGAAATAACCCCTTTTCAAACCAACACCCAGCCCAATACGTGGGAGTGGGTGTCAGCCCTGGAAAACCTGGGACATTAAGGCACACCACTTAGTGGGGGCAGACTAGAAGGATGAGATGATGATGAGACCCTCTGAGCTTATTTCCTTGGGGCCACTGACCTATCCATGACACCCCCATGACCTCTAGCTCTTCTGGGAGGGCTGTCCTTGGAATCCAGTTCACAGCAAACAAAGCCAAGGAGTGCACCACTGTAAACAGGGAGGAAGGCCTGATCAGGCGGCCAGCGTGCTCCCCTGGCTCACCTGCAGCATATGAGACACGTCAAAGAGTGAGCAGTGCTGGCGTGTGTGCAGGTGCGAGTCAGTGTGACTGTCCCGGTACTGCACTGGCAGACTCCAACCCGCAAACGCCACCATTTTCCCGCCGTGGGCCAGGTGGAAGTCATAGAGCGGTGTCCTGCGGAGCACGTCCTGCGGGCGGCTGGGCTTAGTGCCACCACGGCCCTAGCCCCCAGCCGCTTCCCTCCCCCACCCTCCAAGATCAACACCCTCTATCCCACCTGTGCGCAACTGAGTGGACGACACAAGGCCGGGGGCAATGCCTGCAAGCGAAAGCCCAGATGGGCCACCACACTTACAACCCTCTGCATCGTCGCCTGCAACAAGCACAGATGGCGCACAGAGGACACCACACTGCCAGGCACGCCGGGAGATGTAGTCCAGGCCTCTGCTCGGACAGGTCTCTCTCCGGAGCAAAGGATCTGAAGGGGGCGTGGGCAGCCCCAAGGGCAGGCTGGGATTTACAGCAGAGAATGCAGGAACTCCCAACCACAGGGAAACAGCCTCCGGCTCTTTCAGCTGGTTTTTCAGGGCAGCTTGGGCAATCCAGAGCTGATTGGGCTGCCCAGAAGAGAGCTAGGGGCTAGACTGCCCCCTGCAGAACCGCCCTGTCTCCAAAAAGTCAAAGTTCCAGAAAGGGCGGAAAGGTCTGAATCATACCTTTAGGACCTCAAGGGAGTAAGGTCAAGTAGGGGTGGGGAAGGTGGAGAGGTCACAGCAGGGTGGAGCCAGCCTGGCAGGTAGGCAGCACCACAGTAGTCTGGCCTCATGTGGATCTCTAGGTCCACAGCTCTCCCACCAGGCAGACACAGGCAGCCAGCAGAGTCATGCATTCCACAAGTATGTATTGATCTTACTGCATACCAGGCCCTCGGATGGGGACACAGCCACAAATGAAGCATGGTCCCTGCTACCACAAGGTCCTCTTCACTCACACACACATTGAGGACTACTGCTCCATCATGCTTTCCAAAGCAGCTGAGTGGGGCTATGTAAGTGACCTTGCAGGTAAAGTCGCCACCTGCAAGAACTCATAGGTGAGAGCAGAGGGTGGCCACCAAAAGGTCACTGAACTCTTCCCAGAAAACTGTTGAGCCGCACACATGTCCAACTTTCCAGGTCCAAGACATACTGCAGTACTGCTTCATAATAGCCACCAGGTGCAAAGCCAGGAAGAACCAGAGGGAAACAGGTTTTTCTCACATGAAGGAAGAGCAGCCTGCATCACTTAATGGTTGTCCTGAGTTAACGGAGGACCTAGGCCTCTTAAAAGGCAACAATGCAAACCCTTACTTGGACCCATTCCCTACCATGGCTGATCTCTCATCATGCTGAGCATCTCTCTTGGAAAGGGGCAGGCCAGGCGTGGTGGCACATGCCTGTAATCCCAGCTAGTCGGGAGGCTGAGGCAGAAGAATCGCTTGAACCTGGGAAGTGGAGGTTGCAGTGAGCCGAGATTGCACCATTGCACTCCAGCCTGGGCAACAAGAGCAGAACTCCATCTCAAAAAAAAAAAAAAAAAGGAGTGGGATAACTGGGAGAAAGGATAGGGATGTGCTTTGGACTATGTCAGATGGCAGAAGGGTCCCAGTTCTTTTTTTTTTTTTTTAAGATGGAGTTTCACTCTTGTTGCCTAGGCTGGAATGGAATGGCATGATCTCAGCCCCACAACCTTCACTTCCCAGATTAAAGAGATCCTCCTACCTCAGCCTCCCGAGTAGCTGGGATTACAGGCACCCACCACCACACCCAGCTAATTTTTTGTATTTTTAGTAGAGACGGGGTTTCTCCATGTTGTTCAGGCTGGTCTCAAACTCCCAACCTCAGGTGATCCACCTGCCTCAGCCTCCCAAAGTGCTGGGACTACAGGTGTGAGCCACTGCACCCGGGCTAGAAGGGTTCCAGTTCTTATTCTCAGGCCCTGGCTTTGCTAGAGACACCTGCCCAGGCCCTATGGGCACACCCACTTGAACATATATTCAGGAGCCAGCTCAGAAACTGAGAGACTCAGGCTGCCCAAATCTTCAGGTTTCCTTCCTAGGCAGGTAGCAGAAGAGTTTAGACAAGAAATTTATTTCTGTGGCATAATACAACTGGAAAGAAAACCACTAGGGGACTCACAGGAAGAAATAAGGTTTCTGTTTCTTCCTCAAGTGTCCCAAATGCCATGGCAGCAATGGCCTTCCAGGTTCATACATGGAGCAGGTTCTAGTAGGTCAGCCCAGCCCAACTGCACTGAGGTGAGGGAGCAGGCAGAAGACAGGAATGTGCATGTTGGCAGGATGGGCAGAGGGCACTCAGGGATTCTCAGTAAGTACAACTGACTGGAGTGTTTTTGGGTAGAAGGAAGAATTGAGTTGCAGCCAGGCGAAGACAGAGCACCCCCCCTGCCAGGAGCTCATGCTGAAGTAACACAGTGAACCCCCGAGAATCTTGAATCTGTGAACGTGGCCCAGACAGAATAGGCATGCAGGCAACATTCGGAATACACAGGAAACCCACTTCAGCCTCTGGTGGCCCAAACCAAGTCTGGGTGGGCACGGAAAGGCCAACATCTTGGGTAGGAGCCACCATTCAAGTGTAGGAGAGCAAGTTCAGGTCATAACAGCCATCCACCTGAAATACAAAAGACCATGAGGTCTGATCTGCTCAGGACAAAGCAAGCCAAGCAGAGGGAAGCGATTACTTACATCAAAACGGCCGATCCTCGCGGAGGTGTGACTGGCCCGGATCATCTCTGTCAGTGCCCACATCTGCTGCACCTCGGAGGATACCCTGCTGGGGTCTGGGAGACCCTGCTCCAGAAGGAGGGGTCAGTGGCCATGGGTCTCTCCCCAGCAGTGCCCTTAGGGCTCTAGAGAGGCCAACCTGGGCTAGGGGCCCTCCAGCTCAGACCAACAACATTCTCAGATGGCTCATGAAATGTGAGGTTAGGGCCTGATGTAGCCCCACAACAGAGATGCCTCAAATCCCAAAGAATACCCAAGAGGAAGATAACACCCAAGGGCCTTGGGCCTAGCCCCAGAATTTTACAGGAAGGGGTCCACCTGGCCTGTGCTGGACACTAGAGCCATTCATACGTGGTTCTTACCTAGGGTGAGGGCTTACCTCACAGAGGAGTGCAGGTTGCTCACAGGGCACTGGGTGGGAGAGCCACTTGGGGAAGGTCATGGAGGGGCTCTGCAAAGCAAAGATGTACTGCCCTGAGTGAGACAAAGTGGACAGCTCTGGGACCAGATTCCAAGGTCCTAGGAGCAGAGAGAAAGGCCCCTGAGCCTCAGACACTGGGAAAACCCTGTTTAGGGAGCCCACAGAGACCTAAAGGGGCAGTCAGACTACCTAAGTTCTCCTGCTGTGCAGACAGAGTCCTCAGAAACACAAGCTCAAAATTGTCTCCCAGAACCTAAAGGCTCCAGCTCTGAAAGAAGCAGATGGTCCCAAAGGTCAGGGGATATGGGGACATGGCCTCATCTCTCATTGTAAGCTTCCAGCATTCACACCCAGCTAACCTCCATGAAGGCCCCATTCACAATCTTTACCCATTACCCACCCCACCACCCAGCTTTCCCAGTCATAGGCACTTTCTGGGGAAAGGGCCAGCCAGCAGCTCAGCTAGTCACTTACCTTTGGTCCCTGCTGATAGATCTGCAGCTCCTCCACTGTGAAAGACAGCCACAGTGGTGATGGCTGCCGCAGAATCAGGCGTAGCTCCAATACTCTGGCCATGTCACACAGCATCTGACACACACACATAAGGACCCAGCGAGGACCCAGCTCACTGCCCAGAAGCCTCCCAACCAGCAATGAGCCAGAATACTGCCCACCCCGCAGGCCTTTGGGAAGGAAGGAACAATAGTCCCTCCAAGGCACTTCCCTGAAAGCCACAGTCCAGGCCAGACTGGCTCCCTCTTCCCTCTTGGTATATTGACCCAATCCCCCCACTTCTGGTAAGTCCTCATCTGGGCTGCCCTGGCCATCCTGAGGCCCAGCTGACCTGATGCTTGAACAGCGATACATACTCCTGGGCTCCCTCCTCACTGTGTGGGTCGGGCATTAGACAGTAGTCTCGCAGGCAGGTCACCCACTTGGCAGGTGTGTGTGCAGAGGTGTGCTGACGGACACGGATGCTCAAAAAAGCTGTGTAGTAATTCTTAAATGTGATCTCCTGCAACTAGAGCACATACAACCCATTACAGCAAGTCAGACCCAGGCCCAGGGCCCGAAAAGCTCAAAGGTCAAAGACGCTACCTCTTCCTTCCCTTTTTTTTTTTTTTTGAGAGGAAATCTCGCTCTGTCGCCCAGGCTGGAGTGCAGTAGCATGATCTCAGCTCACTGCAACCTCCATCTCCCAGGTTCAAGCCATTCTCCTGCTTCAGCCTCCCAAGTAGCTGAGACTACAGGCATGTGCCACCACACCTGGCTAATCTTGTTGTGTTTTTAGTAGAGACAGAATTTCACCATGTTGGCCAGGATGCTCTCAAATTCCTGACCTCAGGTGATCCACCTGCCTCTTCCCCTTTGAATGTACTCATCTACCGAACTAACAATTTCAACAAGTATCACTGGGGCCCAAAGACAATTCTGCTTTCCTAAAGGTGCTCAAAGTCTAAATGAGTAGGTCATGGAAACAAATCATGACTGCAGATCTTGCCGCATGTCCAAGATGCTCCTAGAGAGCAGAGCTCTAACCCTGGAAGAGGCAGAAAATATACATATGAGGCCGGAAGGAGGAAGAGTTCACCAAGTGGACTAAGAAATGTAGAAAATGTGGACTGCGCACTGTGGCTAGTACTTTGGGAGGCTGGGGTGGGCGGATCATTTGAGTTCAGGAGTTCGAGACCAGCCTAACCAACATAGTGAAACCCAATCTCTACTAAAAATACAAAAAATTAGCTGAGCATGCCTGTAGTCCCAGCTACGAGGGAGGCTGAGGCAGGAGAATTACTTGAACCCAAGAGGTGGAGGTTGCAGTGAGTCAAGATCAAGCCACTGTACTCCAGCCTGGGCGATAAAACGACACTCCCTCTTAGAAAAAAAAAAAAAAGAAGAAGAAGAAGAAATGTAGATAATGTAAAAGTAGCATGTACAAAGAATTACCAAAGGGTGAGAGAAGCTGGTGTAGCACTGGAACAGCCAGTGATTCAGCTTGGCTACTGCAGTAGATCTTGTCATTGGATACTCATCAGAATTACCCAAGAAAATGTGTTACCAAATAAATTGTCCAGGCTCCACCTTAGTCTACTAAGTCAGGATTTCCAAGGTTGGGCTCTTTAATTAAGTTTCCCAGCTGACAGTAAGGAACAGCTTGGTGAAGAACCACACACCACAGCACAAATCTCCTGAGGCAGAGAGATGGGGCTGGGCGCGGTGGCTCACGCCTGTAATCCCAACAGGTTGGGAAGCGCAGGCAGGTGGATCACCTAACATCAGGAGTTCGAGACCAGCCTGTCCCACATGGTGAAACTCTGTTTCCACTAAAAATACAAAAATTTAGCCGGGCGTGGTGGTGGGTGCCTGTAATCCCAACAACTTGGGAGGCTGAGGCAGGAGAATTGCTTTAACCCAGGAGGCAGAGGTTACAGTGAGGCAAGATCGCGCCACTGCACTCCAGCCTGGACAACAAGAGTGAAACTCCGTCTCAAAAAAAGAAAAAAAAAGAGACAGAAACAGGTGGGGCACAGACACAGAGGGCTCTCAATGCCAGGCCATTGGAGGTAGGTTTTGCCCTCTTTATTGAGTCATGCAGTGTCCAGTCACTCTATCAACTGATGTGGAAGTGCAACTGGAGATTGGCAACTCGAGTCATTGGGGGGATGGTGGTGAAGTAAGGGACCTCTGGCAGGGACTATAAGAATGGGGAGGAGGCAGGTTTTGGGGTAAATCATTGCTTAGCGATCTCCAACTGTGGCCAGGGACAAAATGACCCCTAACTTCTATTTTGGTTCACTATTTGGTATTTTCAGCAAAACCTAGCTCCCTCTCGCCACCTGCATGCCAGCGCTGTCCTGGATGTGGGCAAGAGACATAGCAGAGAACAAGACAGGAAGCTCAATTCTAGGTAGAATGTGTTAACTGAAGGACTAAATAAATGAATGATTAATTTGCAAGGGCAAGGAAGACGGCAGAAGCTTTCCTGTAAAAGATTAAATGCCTGGGAAACGACCGAGATTCCAGGTCGGCCCCGCCCAGGAGCCTCGGTCGCGCCCACCAGGCTTGCTCACCTCGAAGGGAGCGACGCTGGGGAAGGTGACATCGATGACCAGCACGCCAGGCCGGCCTTGGGAGGTCCGCACGTCGCCCACCTGGAGGGCTACGGTGCCTTTCACATGGCAAGGCACCAAAATGCGGGACATGATGACAGCCGCCGCAACTAAGCGCAACCACCGCTCCAGGCCCCGGACCACCAGCCCTTCCCGGCATCCTCAGCTGAGCCGCAATAACTACAACTCCCGGGAGGCCCCGCGTACGGCCAGCCCAGCCAATCACCGAAGCTCAGGATGGGCCGGGAGTCGGAAGTGCCTGCGGAAGTTTTTTACTTTTTTTCTTTTTTAACAGGGAATCTCGCTCTGTCGCCCCAGCTGGAGTGCAGTGGCGCGATCTGGACTCACTGCAACCTCCGTCCCAGGGGTTCAAGCGATTGTACTGCCTCAGCCTCCCTAGGAGCTGGGATTACAGGTGCCCGCCACCATGCCCGGCTAATTTTTTTTTTTAATTTTTAGTAGAGACGGGGTTTCACCATATTGTCCAGGCTGGTCTCGAACGTCTGACCTCAAGTGATTCCCCCCCCTCCCCCGCCTTGGCCTCCGAAAGTACCGGAATTACAGGCGTGGGTTACCGCACCCCTCCACGGAAGTTCTTCTTCAGCCAATCACTGCGCGAGGCTTAGAGCCTACTCGCGGGCCGCGCCCAGCAACTGCCCAGCCTTTCTGTATGCAAGCCTTTCCGCTCCCTTTGGGTTCCTTTCAGTGCTTAGGGCGGTAGTCTGTTAAAGCCGTATAAACACATAAACACAAATCAGCAGTGATTTGTGTTTCAAAATACTCAAAAACACGTATTAGCCATTGGAAAAAAAAAAAAAAGGATTTGAACACGCGCTTTGCAAAAGTAGATAAATAGCCAAAAAAAAAACCATGAAAAGATACTTAATATTTATAAAGGAAATACAAATTAGAACCTCCACACAGTCATTAGGCTAAAAGTAAAGACTGACAAAGATGTTGAAGTGCTTGGAATCCTCATCCTTTGCTGATTTCCAACCTGGGGTTTTCTGTTTGTTTTAGAAACAGAGCCTCATTCGGTTACCCGGGCTGGCGTGCAGTGCCGCGATCACGGTTCACAGCAGCCTCGACTTCGCAGTGATTCCACCTCAGCCTCCAGAAAAGCTGGGACTATACGCACACGCCACTGCGTCCTGCTAGTTTTGCCTATTTTATTTTTTATTTTATTTTTATTTTTATTTTTTTTTGAGACGGAGTCTCGCTCTGTGGCGCCCAGGCTGGAGTGCAGTGGCATGATCTCGGCTCACTGCAACCTCCGCCTCCTAGGTTCAAGCGATACTCCTGCCTCAGCCTCCCAAGTACCTAGGATTACAGGCGTCCGCCACCTCACCCGGCTATTTTTTTTTTTTTTTTTTGGTTTATTTTTTTTGAGACAGAGTCTAGCTCTATCACCCAGGCTGGAGTGCAGTGGCGTAACTTGGCTCACTGCAACCTCTGCCTCCCGGGTTCAAGCAATTCTCCTGCCTCAGCCTCCCGAGTAGCTGAGATTACAGGCATGCGCCACCACGCCTGGTTAATTTTTTTGTATTTTCAGTAGAGACAGAGTTTCACCATATTGGTCAGACTGGTCTCGAACTCCTGACCTCGCGATCCATCCGCCTCGGCCTCCCAAACTGCTGGGATTACAGATGTGAGCCACTGAGCCAGGTTAATTTTTTGTACTTTTAGTAGAGACAGGGTTTCACCATATTGGTCATGCTGGTCTTCAACTCCTGACCTCAGGTAATCTGCCCGCCTTGGCCTCCCAAAGTGCTGGGATTACAGGTGTGAGACACCGAGCCCAGCGTTTTTATTTTTTTAATTTTTGAGACAGAGTTTTGTTCTTTTTGCCCAGGTTGGAGTGCAGTGGCATGATCTCAACTCACTGCAACCTCCGCCTCCCGAGTCCCAGGGTTCAAGGGATTCTCCTGCCTCATCCTCCTAAGTACCTGGGGCTACAGGTGCACGCTGCCACACTCTGTTAATTTTTTGTATTTTAAGTAGAGATGGGGTTTCAGCCTGTTGCCCAGGCTGGTCTCGAACTCCTGAGCTCAGGCAATCTGCCCACCTCGGCCTCCCGAAGTACTAGGATTACAGGCCTGAGCCACCGCGCCCAGCCTAGTTTTGTTTATTTTTCCCCATGTTGCCCAAGCTGGTCTCAAACTCTTGGGTTCTAATAATCCTCCTGCCTCCCACACCCGGCCTCCAACCACTTTGAAAAACAGGGTCTTTCTTAATTTATACCTACAATATGATCTAGCCATTGCATTCATAAGTATTTACCCAAGATAAATGGAAGCATAACAAAACCAAAGTCCTTTATTCATGATAATCAAAATTTGAAAACAATCCAAATGTCCAACAGATGAACAGATAAACCCATTGTGCTATATCAATACAATGGAATACTACTCATCAATATGAAGAAATGCATAGGCCAGGCAGAGTGGCTCAGGCCTGTAATCCCATCACCCTGGGAGGATCACTTGAGTTTAAGAGTTTGAGGCCAGGCGAGGTGGCTCATGCCTGTAATCCCAGCACTTTGGGAAGCCAAGGCGGGCGGATCACGAGGTCAGGAGATTGAGATCATCCTGGCAAACAAGGTGAAACCCCGTCTCTACTAAAAATACAAAAAAACATTAGCCGGGCGTGGTGGCGGGCGCCTGTAGTCCCAGCTTCTCGGGAGGCTGAGGCAGGAGAATGGCGTGAACCCGGGAGGTGGCGGAGCTCGCAGTGAGCAGAGATCGCACCACT
>NW_012102254.1:718442-722486 GCF_000951045.1 Mandrillus leucophaeus | reverse complement strand
AAAAAAAAAAAAAAAAAAGAGTTTGAGACCAGCCTGGGTAACAAAAAAAAAAAAAAAAAAAAAAGAGTTTGAGACCAGCCTGGGTAACAAAGTGAGACTTCTTCTCTAAAAAAACAAACAAACTGAATACTTATGATTTGCTCATTTTATTGTATCTAAATTATACCTCAATAAACATGATCTTAAAAGTGAGAAGGAGCCAAGCGTGGTGGTACACACCTGTAATCCTAGCACTTTGGGAGGCCAAGGCAGGCAGATCATGAGGTCAGGAGATTGAGAACAGTCTGGCTAACACGGTGAAACTCCATCTCTACTAAAAATACAAATATTAGCCAGGCGTGGTGGCACGCGCCTGTAGTCCCAGCTACTTGCAAGGCTGAGGCAGGAGAATCGCTCGAACCCAGGAGGCAGAGGTTGCAGTGAGCTGAGATCATGCCACTACACTCCAGACTCCAGCCTGGGCAACAGAACAAGACTCTGTCTCAAAAAAAAAAAAAAAAAAAAAAAGCGAGAAGGGGATGGGGGAGGGAGTGGTTATGGAGGGAAAAAAGGGAAAGGTAAAGCAAAAAAATAAATATTGACCGGACACGGTGGCTCATGCCTGTAATCCTAGCACTTTAGGAGGCCGAGGCAGGTGGATAGCTTGAGCTCAGGAGTTCAAGACCAGCCTGGGCAACATGGTGAAACTATATCTCTACAAAAAATACAAAAACTAACCAGGTAGGGGGGTGTGTGCCTGTAGTCCCAGCTACTTGGGAGGCTGAGGTGGGAGGATCACTTGAGCCTGGAAGGTCGAGGCTGCAGTGAGCCTTGAAATTGCATCACTGCACTCCAGCCTGGGTGACAAAGTGAGACCCTGTCTCAAAAACAAAACAAAAACCACATACACAATTTAACCATCATATTTATTGTCACCATTCTTCCAGATACTTGTGGAAAAAATGTCCTAGAGATTTTCAGTTAAGCCTGTTTTATAGATGACAAAGCTTAGACCAAAGAGGTCCAGTGATTTTCCCAAACCAGGAAAGCAGTGTAGAGTAAAGTTGGAACCCTGGCCTCCCTTTGGCTCCCATCTCACAGGTCAGAACCCCCTAGGCAATGATCAGCTTCAGTTAACCTGTGTCTACCCTATATTGAGGGGCCCCAGAGACAGATGCTGCACAGCCCATGGGGCTCTCGTGGTATGAGGTCAAACAAGCCCAGGTACATGGTTCCAGGCCAGCCCAGGGAATGGCCTAGATGAGCTGTGCCTTCCCATTCCAGGCCAGGTGACCTTAAGTAACAGAAAACATTCCCTGCCTCCTCCTTCGCTGTTGTCAGGGAAAGACAATTTCTAATGTTGGACTCCTGGACTGACCATTGCCATCTCCATTTTGACCCAGGCTAATGATTCGCTGAGTAGCTCCCTCCATGTTCCTGAGGTTTTCCACTATAGGAAGCCTGCCCGTTCTGAAGCAGAGGGCTTCCTAAATCCCATAGATTACCATATGGACCCCCTGGGCATCAGGAGGATACAGACAAGCTCTGGCTTTAGGTCCCATCACTGTGAGCACAGCCACCAGCAGACACAGAACTGTATGGCCCCTCATTACAGATAAGTTTCACCTCTTAGCTTGCTGGTAAACAGCCACTTTCACTCCAGCCCCTTCAATACATTGCCCAACTGTGGCAGGCAGGTTTTTCAATATGAAATCCTCGTTGAATCTCTGTTTTACAGCCATGTCCAATAGCTCTCAATAAGGCCAGGCACAGAGCCTCACACCTATAATCACAACACGTAGGAAGGCCAAGGTGAAAGGATTGCTTGGGCACAGGAGTTCAAGACCACCCTGGGCAATATAGTGAGACATACATTTCTATAAAACAAAACAGATGATGGGCATGGTGGTTCATGCCCATAATCCCAGCAATTTGGGAGGCTGAGGAGGGCAGATCACCAGGTCAAGAGATCCAGACCATCCTGGCCAATGTGGTGAAACCCCGTCTCTACTAAAAATACAAAAATTAGCTGAGGGTGTGGTGGCGCGTGCCTGTAGTCCCAGTTACTAGGGAGGCTGAGGCAGGAGAATAGCTTGAACCCAGGAGGTAGAGGTTTCAGTGAGCCTAAATCATGCCACTGTGCTCCAGCCTAGACCACAGGGCAAACCTCCATCTGTCTCAAAAAAAAAAAAAAAAAAGATAAGGGTCTTACTTTGTTGCCAACTGCTCTCAAACTCCTGGGTTTAAGCAATCCCCCTACCTCTGCCTCCCTAATTGCTGAGGTTTGAGCCCAGAGCCACCATGCCCATATTGTTTGGTGTTAGGAACTTCCACTTAAAACCAAGATGGAGGCCGGGGTGGTGGTTCATACCTGTAATCCCAGTACTTTGGGAGGCTGACGCGGGCAGATCACAAGGTCAGGAGTTCGAGATCAGCCTGGTCAACATAGTGAAACCCTGTCACTACTGAAAATACAAAAATTAGCCGGGCATGGTGGCACACACCTGTAGTCCCAGCTACTTGAGAGGCTAAAGCAGGAGAATCACTTGAACCTGGGAGGTGGAGGTAGCAGTGAGCAACAATCACGCCTCTGCACTCCAACCTGGCAATCGAGCAAGACTGTGTCTCAAAAATGTAGCCGGGCACAGTGACTAACGCCTGTAATCCCAGCACTTTGGGAGGCAAAGGCGAGTGGATCACGAGGTCAGGAGATGGAGACCATCCTGGCTAACACTGTGAAACCCTGCCTCTACTAAAAATACAGAAAATTGGATGAGCATGGTGGCACGCACCTGCAGTCCCAGCTACTTGGGAGGCTGAGGCAGGAGAATTGCTTGAACCCAGGAGGTGGAGGTTGCAGTGATCCAAGATCGTGCCACTGCACTCTAGCCTGGGTGACAGAGTGAGACTCCGTCTCAAAAAAAAAAGAAAAAAGAAAAAAGAACCAGATAGGCAAGCATGGTGGGTCATGCCTATAATCCTAGCACTTTAGGAGGCTGATGCTGGAGGATCACTTGACCCTGAAAGTCATGGCTGTATCACACCACCTCAATCCAACCTAGGTGACAGAGTGAGAATCTGTCTCAAAAAAAAAAAAAAAAAAAAAGGAAAAAGAAAAAAGGCTGAGCACAGTGGTTTATGCCTGTAATCCCAGCACTTTGGGAGGCTGAGGCAAGATGATCACCTGAGCCCAGGAGTTTGAGGTCAGCCATGGCAAAACTCCATCTCTATGAAAAATACAAAAAGTAGCTAAGCATGGTGGCCCATGCCGGTAGTCCCAGCTACTCAGGAGGCTGACACTGGAGAATCACCGAGGCCAGGAGTTTGAGGCTGCAGTGAGCCAAGATCACAAAAAATAAAAATATAAAAAGGACAATAGGCCGGGCATGGTGTCTCACACCTGTAATCCCAGAGGATCCTCCCTCCTTTGGGAGGCCAAGGCGGGTGGATCATGAGATCAAGAGATCGAGATCATCCTGGCCAACATGGTGAAATCCCGTATCTACTAAAAATACAAAAAAAGTAGCCAGGCATAGTGGCACACGCCTGTAGTCCCAGCTACTTGGGAAGCTGAGGCAGGAGAATCTCTTGAACCCGGGAGGCGGAGAAGGTTGCAGTGAGCCGAGATCGCAACATTGCACTCCAGCCTGGTAACAGAGTAAGATTCTGTCTCTAAACAAAACAAAACAAAACAAAACAAAAAACAAACAAACAAAAAAACAGGACAATAGCACAGTAAGACTCTGTCTCAAAAAAAAAGTTAAATTAAAATTGGGGCCAGGCGCGGTGGCTCATGCCTGTAATCCCAGCACTTTGGAAGGCCGAGGCGGGTGGATCACGAGGTCAGGAGATTGAGACCATCCTGGCTAACATAATGAAACCCCGTCTCTACTAAAAATACCACAAAAAAAAATTAGCCGGGCGTGGTGGTGGGCACCTGTAGTCCCAGCTACTCGGGAGGCTGAGGCAGGAGAATGGCGTGAACCCAGAAGGTGGAGCTTGCAGTGAGCCGAGATCACGCCACTGCACTCCAGCCTGGGCAACGGAGCAAGATTCCATCTCAAA
>NW_012102254.1:707113-712647 GCF_000951045.1 Mandrillus leucophaeus | reverse complement strand
AAGAAAAAACAAACAAACGAAAAAACAAGAATAGGATAACTATCACCAAATCTTACAAGTATGTGAGGAAATATCCAAGCCAGTGAAATAATTACCCAAAAAGAGTAAAATAACAATCACCAACTCTTAGTCTGAGCCAGAAATTGTGTTTCCACCAGCCACAGCTAAAGCCCTCCTAATTCATGGGGCATTGTGTAGCATGTTTAAACAGGTATTGCTGGGCTGGGTGTGGTGGCTCATGCCTGTAATCCCAGCACTTTGGAAGGCTAATGGGGCGGATCATGAGAGCAGGAGTTCAAGACCAACCTGGCTAATATGATGAAACCTCGTCTCTACTAAAAATATAAAAAATTAGCCAGATGTGGTGATGCACGCCTGCAGTCCCAGCTACTCAGGAGGCTGAGGCAGGAGAATCGCTTCAACCCGGCAGGCAGAGGTTGCAGTGAGCCAAGATTGCGCCACTGCACTCCATCCCAGGCAACAGAGTGAGACTCCACCTAAAAAAAAAAAAAAAAGTCGGGTGCGGTGGCTCATGCCTGTAACCCGGCACTTTGGGATGCCGACATGTGCAGATCACCTGAGGTCGGGAGTTCGAGACCAGCCTGTCCAACACGGAGAAACCCCATCTCTACTAAAAATACAAAATTAGCTGGGCATGGTGGTGCATGCCTGTAATTCCAGCTACTTGGGAGGCTGAGGCAGGAGAATCGCTTGAACCTGGGAGGCAGAGGTTGTGGTGAGCCAAGATCACACCATTGTAGTCCAGCCTAGGCAACAAGAGCAAAACTCCTTCTCAAAAAAAAAAAAAAAAAAAAAGGTATTGGTGGCCAGCACTTTGGGAGGCCGATGCAGGTGGATTACTTGAGGCTAGGCATTTGAGACCAGCCTGATCAACATAAGGAAACCCCATGTCTACTAAAAATACAAAAATTAGCCGGGTGTATTGTTGACGCACACCTGTAAACCCAGCTACCTGGAAAGCTGAGACATGAGAACTGCTTGAACATGGGAGGCAGAGGTTGCAGTGACCGAAGAACGCGACAGGGCACTCCAGCCTGGGCAACAGATGGATACTCTGTCTCAAAAAAAAAAAAAAAAAAAAAGGGTATTGCTATACATTATGGATGAAATTTTGTGTGAGGCTGAAATCTACTCTGATCTTACCTAACAAAGATTAAAATTAAAATCAAGCCTCAAAATAATCAAATGTTGGTCGGGTGCAGTGGCTCATGCCTGTAATCCCAGGACTTTGGGAGGCCGAGGCGGGCGGATCACGAGGTCAGGAGATCGAGACCATCCTGGCTAACACGGTGAAACTCCGTCTCTACTAAAAATACAAAAAATTAGCCAGGCGTGGTGGCAGGCGCCTGTAGTCCCAGCTACTCAGGAGGCTGGGACAGGAGAATGGCGTGAACCTGGGAGGCGGAGTTTGCAGTGAGCCGAGATCGCGCCACTGCACTCCAGCCTGGACGACAGAGAGAGACTCTATCTCAAAGAAAAAAAAAAAAAAAAAATCAAAATCAAATGTTTAAATGTATTAAAGAACAATGCTCAAAAATATCTATAGGAATACAATACTATCCAGCATTTGAAAAGGTAAAATTTACAATGTTTGGCATTCATTTCAAAATTACCAGTCAGCCAAATGAGATTGGACATACCTGATCACAGCTGTGAATAGCCACTGCTCTCCAGCCTGGGCAACATAGCCAGACCCTGACTCTCCAAAAACAAATTGTTTATATACATATAACTACCACTGCCCTTTTTTTTTTTTTTCTTGGACGGAGTTTTGCTCTTGTTGCCCAGGCTGGAGTGCAATGGCACGATCTTAGCTCACTGCAACCTCTGCCTCCTGAGGTCAAGCAATTCTCCTGCCTTGGCCTCCCGAGTAGCTGGGATTACAGGCATGCACCACCACGCCCGGCTAATTTTGTATTTTTAGTAGAGACAGGGATTCTCCATGTTGGTCAGGATGGTCTCAAACACCCGACCTCAGGTGATCCACCTGCCTCGGCCTCCCAAAGTGCTGGGATTACAGGTGTGAGCCACTGTGCGCGGCCTACCCCGTCCTTTTTATAGTTTTATTTTTTATTTTTAGAGATGGAGTCTTGCTGTGTCGCCCAGGCTGGAGTGCAGTTGCACAATCTCAGCTCACTGCAACCTCCTCCTCCCAGGTTTGAGAGATTCTGCTGCCTTAGTCTCCTGAGTAGCTGGGATTACAGGTGTACGCCACCACACCTGACTAATTTTTGCATTTTTAGTAGAGACAGGGTTTCGCCATGTTGGCCAGGCTGGTCTCAAACTCCTGACCTCAAGTGATCCATTTGCCTCAGCCTCCCAAAGTGCTGGGATTACAGGTGTGAACCACTGCACCTGGCCTTTTATTTTTATTTATGTATTTATTTTCTTTTTTTTTTTTTTTGAGACGGAGTCTCGCTCAGTCGCCCAGGCTGGAGTGCAGTGGCGGGATCTCGGCTCACTGCAAGCTCCGCCTCCCAGGTTCACGCCATTCTCCTGCCTCAGCCTCCCGAGTAGCTGGGACTACAGGCGCCCAGCCACTGCGCCCGGCTCTTTTTTTGTATTTTTAGTAGAGACGGGGTTTCGTTAGCCAGGATGGTCTCGATCTCCTGACCTCGTGATCCGCCCGTCTCAGCCTCCCAAAGTGCTGGGATTACAGGCTTGAGCCACCGCGCCTGGCCTATTTTCTTTGTTTCAGTTGGAGTTTCACTCTTGTTGCTCAGGCTGGAGTGCAGTGGCGTGATCTTGGCTCACTACAACCTCTGCCTTCCAGGTTCAAGCAATTCTCCTGCCTCAGCCTCACAAGTAACTGGCATTGCAGGTGCGTACCACCACGCCTGGCTAATTTTTGTATTTTTAGTAGAGACAGGGTTTCATCATGTTGGCAAGACTGGTCTCAAACTCCTGACCCAAAGTGATCCATCCACCTCGGCCTCCCAACGTGCTGGGATTACAGGCGTGGGCCACTGTGCTTGGCCTTATTTATGTATTTATTTATTTTTGAGATGGAGTCTTACTCTGTCACCCAGGCTGGAGTGCAGTGGCACAATCTCCGCTCACTGCAACCTCCGCCTCCCGGGTTCAAGCTATTCTCCTGCCTCAACCTCCTGAGTACCTGGGATTACAGGCACCTGCACCACACCCAGCTAATTTTTGTATTTTTAGTAGAGATGGGGCTTCACCATCTTGGCCAGGCTGGTCTTGAACTCCTGACCTCGTGATCCACCCTGCTTGGCTTCCCAAAGTGTTAGGATTACAGGCATGAGCCACAAGGCCCGGCCTACTTATTTATTTATATTTATATGTTTTTTGAGATGGAGTTTCGCTGTTTTTACTCAGGCTGGAGTGCAATGGCGCATTCTCGGCTCACTGCAACCTCTGTCTCCTGGGTTCAAGCGATTCTCCTGTCTCAGCCTCCCAAGTAGCTGGGATTACAGACATATACCACCATGCCCTGCTAATTTTGTATTTTTAAGTGGAGACGGGGTTACTCCATGTTGGTCAGGCTGGTCTCAGACTCCTTACCTCAGGTGATCTGCCTGCCTCGGCCTCCCAAAGGGCTGGGATTACAGGCGTGAGCCACTGCACCTGGCATGGGCCTATTTATTATTTCATTTTATTTTATTTTTGAGATGGAATCTAGCTCTGTTGCCCAGGCTAGAGTGCAGTGGCATGATCTCGGCTCACTGCAAGCTCCGCCTCCCGGGTTCGTGCCATTCTCCTGCCTCAGCCTCCCGAGTAGCTGGGACTACAGGTGCCCACCACTACGCCTGGCTAATTTTTTGTATTTTTAGTAGAGGAGGGGTTTCACTGTGTTAGCCAGGATGGTCTCGATCTCCTGACCTCGTGATCTGCCCGCCTTGGCTTCCCAAAGTGCTGGGATTACAGGCATGAGAAACTGTGCCCAGCCGCTTGAGCCTATTTATTTTTTTTATTTTGAGACAGAGTCTTGCTCTGTCCTTAGGCTAGAGTGCAGTGGCGTGATCTCAGCCCACTGCAACCTCTGTCTCCTGGGTTCAAGCGTTTCTTCTGCCTCAACCTCCCAAGTAGCTGGGACTACAGGCACACGCCACCACAGCCAGCTAATTTTTGATGGGGTATCACCATGTTGGTCAGGATGGTCTTGATCTCCTGACCTCATGATCTGCCTGTCTAGGCCTCCCAAAGTACTGGGAGTAGAGGCGTGAGCCACCATGCCCAGCCTATTTTTTTTTTTTTTTTTTTTTTGAGACAGTTTGCTCTGTTGCCTAGGCTGGAGTGCAGTGGCAAGATTTCGGCTCCCTGCAATCTCTGCCTCCTGGTTTCAAGCAATTCACCTGCCTCAGTCTCCCGAGTAGCTGACACTACAGGAGCGTGCCATCACTTTTTTTTTTTTGAGACAGTTTGCTCTGTTGCCTAGGCTGGAGTGCAGTGGCAAGATTTCGGCTCCCTGCAATCTCTGCCTCCTGGTTTCAAGCAATTCACCTGCCTCAGTCTCCCGAGTAGCTGACACTACAGGAGCGTGCCATCACACCCAGCTTTTGTTTTGTTTTGTTTTGTTTTTGAGACAGAGTTTCGCTCTTGTTGTCCAGGCTGGAGTTCAATGGTACGGTCTTGGCTCACCGAAACCTCCGCCTCCCAGATTCAAGTGATTCTTCTGCCTCAGCTTCCCGGGTAGCTGGGATTACAGGCATGCGCTACCACACCCAGCTAATTTGGTAATTTTAGTAGAGATGGGGTTTCACCGTGTTGGTCAGGCTGGTCTCTAACTCCCGACCTCAGGTGATCTGCCCATGTCCGTCTCCCAAAGTGCTGAGATTACAGATGTGAGCCACTGTGCCCGGCTCTTTCTTTTCTTTTATTTTTTTCTTTTTGACAGTCCTACTCTGTCACCCAGGCTGGAATGTAGTGGCACAATCTCGGCTCGCTACAACCTCTGGGGAGGCCTGATTTCTACAAAAAGTATAAAAAATTGGCCGGGCAAGGTGGCTCATGCCTGTAATCCCAGCACTTTGAGAGACCGAGGCAGGCGGATAACCTGAGGTCGGGAGTGGGAGACCAGCCTGACCAACATGTAGAAATCCTGTCTCTACTAAAAAAAAACAAATACAAAATTAGCCAGGCGTGGTGACAGGCCCCTGTAATCCCAGCTACTCAGGAGGCTGAGGCAGGAGAATCACCTGAACCCAGGAGGCGGAGGTTGCAGTGAGCCAAGATCACACCATTGCCCTCCAGCCTGGGCAACAAGAGCAAAGTTCTGTCTCAAAAAAAAAAAAAAAAAAAAAAATTACCTGAGTGTGGTGGTCCATGTCTGTACTCCCAGCTACTCAGAATAAGGTTGGAGGATCACTTGAACCTGGGAGTTGGAGGGTGCACAGAGCTGTATTCATGTCACTGCACTCCATCCTGGGTGACCTATCTTGAAAAAATATGCATGTAGGCCGGGCGCGGTGGCTCACGCCTGTAATCCCAGCACTTTGGGAGGCTGAGGCGGGCGGATCACAAGGTCAGGAGATCGAGACCATGGTGAAACC
>NW_012102254.1:706258-706944 GCF_000951045.1 Mandrillus leucophaeus | reverse complement strand
AAAAAATATGCATGTGTGTCTGTGTGTGTCTGTCCAGATATATAAGGACACATATATAATGTCTTTGTTTGCCTCTTGTAACCTGATTTGAATCTATTTTCACTTACAATAATATAGCCACTCCAGCTCTCTTTTGGTTATTATTTGCATGGAATATAGTTTTCCGCCCTTATGTAAAGCTAAAAAGAGGAAGCTGAGGCAAAATCAATATAAGTAGAGAGTTTAGTTGGGCCAAGCTTGAGGATTGCTATCCAAGAACACAGATTAATATTCTGCCCAAGAGCATATTACTATGTTGTCCTTAATATTATACACTGGGCCAGGCACAGTGGCTCACACCTGTAATCCCAGCACATTGGGAGGCCGAGGCGAGCAGATCACGAGGTCAGGAGTTCGAGACCCGCCTGGCCAACATGGTGAAACCCCTGTCTCTACTAAAAAAAATACAAAAAATTAGCCAGGCCTAGTGGTGGGCACCTATAATCTCAGCTACTTGGAAAGCTGAGGCAGGAGAATCGCTTGAACCCAAGAGGCAGAGGTTGCAGTGAGCCAAGATCTCACCACTGCACTCCATCCTGGGTGACACAGTGAGACTCTGTCTCAAAAAAAACACCAAATAATAATAATAATAACAACACACTGATGGCCAGGTGCAGTGGCTCATGCCTGTAATCCCAGCACTTTGG
>NW_012102254.1:703582-704118 GCF_000951045.1 Mandrillus leucophaeus | reverse complement strand
CCTCCCAAAGTGCTGGGATTACAGGCTTGAGCCACCGCGCCCGGCCACTTTTCTTTTTTTTTTTTAATTGAGTCAGGGTGTCACTATGTTCCCCACGCTGGTCTCCTGGACTCAAGCAATCCTCCTGTCTCAGTCTCCCAAAGTGCTGGGATTACAAGTATGAGCCACCCTGCCCAGACCCCATTGTTTCTTTGTATTACAAATTCCAGGAACATGAAGATAATGGGTGAGGCAGTCAAGAACAAAATGACTTTTTTTTCAAGACAAGGTGTTGCTTCTGTCACCTAGGCTAGAGTGCAGTGGTGTAATCATAGCTCACTGCAGCCTCAAACTCCTGGGCTCAAGCACTCCTCTTGGGACTAGCACTAGGACTACAGACTCAGGCTACAGCAAAAATATTTTTCTTTACTTTTTTTTGTAAAGACAGGATCTCACTATGTCGTTCAGGCTGGTCTCAAACTCCTGGCCTCAAGTGATCCTCCTGCCTCTGCCTCCCAAAGCTCTGGAATTACAGGCATGAGTCACTGTGCCCAACC
>NW_012102254.1:697068-698677 GCF_000951045.1 Mandrillus leucophaeus | reverse complement strand
TTTTTTTTTTTTTTTTGGTGGAGAACGGGGTCTTGCTATATTGCCCAGGCAGGTCTCGAACTCCTGGGCTCAAGCTAGTCTCCTGCCTCGTGCTTCCCTAAGAGCTGGGATTACAGGTGTGAGCCACCGCGCCTGGCCATTTATTTATTCATTCATTCATTCATTCATTGAGACAAGGTCTGGCTCTGTTGCCCAGGCTGGAGTGTAGTGGCCTATCTTAGCCATCCTCCCACCTCAGCCTCCCAAATAGCTGGGACTACAAGCATAGGCCACCCACCTGGCTAATTTTTGTATTTTTTGTAGAGACTGGGTTTCATGGTGTTGCCAAGGCTGGTCTTGAAATCCTGAGCTCAAGCAATCTGCCCACCTCAACTTTCCAAAGTGTCCTTATATTTAAAGTAAGTCTCTTGGGGGCAGCATATAGCTGGATCTTGTCTCTTTTAATCCAGTCTTCCAATCTTGTCAAAAATAAAATCACAACAAACTTGGTTTAAGGATCTTTTTTTTTTGAGAAGGAATTTTGCTCTTGTTGCCCAGATTGGAGTGGAATGGCACGATCTCGGCTCACTGCAACCTCTGCCTCCCAGGCTCAAGCAATTCTCTTGCTGCAGCCTCCCAGGTAGCTGGGATTACAGGCACCTGCCACCACACCTGGCTAATTTTTGTATTTTTAGTAGAATCAGGGTTTCACCATCTTGGCCACGCTGGTCTCAAACTCCTGACCTCAGGTGACCCACCTGCCTTGACCTCCCAAAGTGCTTGGATTACAGGTGTGAGTCACTGTGCCCAGCAAAGATCTCTTTTTTTGTTTTTCTTTTCTTTTCTTTTCTTTTTTGTTGAGATATAATCTCTGTTGCTCAGGCTGGAATGCAGTGGAGTGGCTCACTGAAGCCTCGAACTCCTGGGCTCAGGTGACTCTCCCATCTCAGCTTTCTGAGTAGCTGAGACTACAGGTGCACACCACTGCACCCAGCTAGTTTAAAGATCTTAACTGGCTTTTATTTATGATTCCACAATCAGGCAACACTTCATTCTATAAAATAGAATGAGGCTAGGTGTGGTGTCTCACCCCTGTAATCTCAACACTTTGGGAGGCCAAGGCAGGTGGATCTCTTGAGGCCAGGAGTTCAAGACCAGCCTGACCAACATGGTGAAACCCCAACTCTACTAAAAAATGCAAAAATTGGCCAGGTGTGGTGGCTCACGCCTGTAATCCCAGCACTTTGGGAGGCCGAGGTGGGCGGATCACAAGGTCAGGAGATCAAGACCATCCTGGCTAACACGGTGAAACCTCGTCTCTACTAAAAATACAAAAAATTAGGCCGGGCGCGGTGGCTCAAGCTTGTAATCCCAGCACTTTGGGAGGCCGAGGCGGACGGATCACAAGGTCAGGAGATCGAGACCATCCTGACTAACACGGTGAAACCCCGTCTCTACTAAAAAATACAAAAAATTAGCCGGGCGAGGTGGCGGGTGCCTGTAGTCCCAGCTACTCAGGAGGCTGAGGCAGGAGAATGGCATGAACCCAGGAGGCGGAGCTTGCAGTGAGCTGAGATCCAGCCACTGCATTCCAGCCTGGGCGACAGAGGGAGACTCTACCTCAAAAAAA
>NW_012102254.1:695382-696336 GCF_000951045.1 Mandrillus leucophaeus | reverse complement strand
CTCGGCCTCCCAAAGTGCTGGGATTATAGGCTTGAGCCACCGCGCCCGGCCTTCTTTTTCTTTCTTCCTTTTTTTTGAGATAGAGTTTTGCTCTTGTTGCCCAGGCTGGAGTGCAATGGCATGATCTCACTCACTGCAACCTCTGCCTCTTGGGTTCAAGTGATTCTCCTGCCTCAGCCTCCCAAGTAGCTGGGATTACAGGTATGTGCCACCAGGCAGGGCTAATTTTGTATTTTTAGTAGAGACGGGGTTTCCTCATGTTGGTAAGGCTGGTCTCGAACTTCTGACCTCTAGTGATCCTCCTGCCTCAGCCTCACAAAGTGCTGGGATTACAGGCGTGAGCCACCGTACCTGGCCTCTCTAAATAATTTAGTTTCAGCTTCGTGGAATGGCACTTCAGCACAAGTAACTCAATTTTGGTTTGGTCTTTTGGGCCTAGTACAGGAGTTCTACCCAAACCAATTGCCTGCTATGAATATGATTTAATACTCAGGTAACACACCTGGCCTATTGTTTATAGGCAAATAGTAGCCGAGTGCTGTGGCTCACACCTGTAATCCCAAAACTTTGGGAGGCCAAGGCAAGCAGGTCACTTGAGATCAGGAGTTAGAGAATAGCCTGGGCAATATGGCAAAACCCCATCTCCACAAAAAACGCAAAAATAAAAATAAAAATAAAAATAAAAGTAACTGGGTGTGGTTGCACACACCTGTAGTCCCAGCTACTCAGGAGGTGGAGGCAGGATAATCGCTTGAGCCCAGAAGGTCAAGGCTATAGTGACATGTGATCTCAGCATTGCACTCAAGCCTGGGTGACAGAGTGAGACCCTGTCTCAATAAAAAGCAAACAAGGCCGGGCACGGTGGCTCAAGCCTGTAATCCCAGCACTTTGGGAGGCTGAGACGGGCGAATCACGAGGTCAGGAGATCGAGACCATCCTGGCTAACACGGTGAA
>NW_012102254.1:689384-693377 GCF_000951045.1 Mandrillus leucophaeus | reverse complement strand
GCAACCTCTGCCTCCCAGGTTCAAGCGATTCTCCTGCCTCCGCCTCCTGAGTAGCTGGGATTACAGGCACCCACCACCACGCCCGGCTAATTTTTGTATTTTTAGTAGAGACGGGGTTTCACCATGTTGGTCAGGCTGGTCTTGAACTCCTGACCTCGTATTCGGCCCACCTTGGCCTCCCAAAATGCTAGGATTACAGGCATGAGCCACCGCGCCCCGCGGACTAGCCACATTTCAAGTGCTCTGTAGCCATGTGTAAGCTGGGGACTATCATATTTGACAACCCATCTCTAAAATGCACCCTTGTAAAAGTAGGACTTTGTCTTGTTCATGGTCAAATTCTCAGCGCCTAGAATAGGCCTTGGCACATAGGCATTTAGTTGGTGTTTGTTTAATTAGTGAATGAACGACCTTCCGTTCCTTGGCACCATTTCCTGCGACCAGTCCCTATCTCAGGTCTTTGAGAACACTCTAAGCTGGCAGCCCTCACATATAATAAGGACAGTTAGCGCCATCTGCTGGAGGATGGAGCATCACCTGCCTCTGAGAATCAAGCTCCTGTATCCAAGGCTGATGGGGCCTGGAATGATATTCCTTACCTTAGCCTTGAATCCCCAACTTTCCAAAGATTTTTCTCAGCTCTTATGTCCTAGTATTATCAAGGCAATGAAAAACAACAACACTGTGCCAGGCTTCCTTTTGTATGGTCCACACCTGAATTCTGGAAATGGCTGGCTGAAAGAGTATTTTGCAAGCCCATTGATTCTCTGCCCAGTCCTTTTCTTTCTTTCTTTCTCTCTCTCTCTCTTCCTTTCTTCCCTCCTTCTCTCCTTCTCTCCTTCCCTCTCTCCCTCCCTCCCTCCCTTTCTTCTTTCCTTCCTTCCTTCCTACCTTCCTTCCTTCCCTTCTTCCTTCTTTCCTTCCTTCCTTCCTTCTCTCTCTTTCTTTCCAGAGACCCATAAAGACTGCCCACAACCTTCAAGGTAAGAACTCCTGCCCTCAGAGGAAGTATGCATAAACTTGTAGTAAAAGGGCCAGGCGCAGCAGCTTACATTTGTAATCCCAGGACTTTGGGAGGCTGAGGCAGGCAGACCACAAGGTCAGGAGTTCGAGACCAGCCTGGCCAACATGGGTAAACGCCGTCTCTCTCTTTTTTTTTTTTTTTTTTTGAGACAAAGTCTCGCTTTGTTGCCAGGCTGCAGCACAGTGATACGATCTTGGCTCACTGCAACCTTCACTCCCAGGTTCAAGCGATTCTCTTGTCTTAGCCTCCTGAGTAGCTGGGATTACAGTTGCCTGCCACCACCCCCAGCTAATTTTTATATTTTTAGTAGAGAAGGGGTTTTACCATGTTGGCCAGGATGGTCTTGATCTCTTGACGTCATGATCTGCCCACCTTGGCCTCCCAAAGTGCTGGGATTACAGGCGTGAGCCACCGCGCCCAGCCAGGTGAAACCCTGTCTCTACTAAAAATACAAAAAGTAGCCGGGCGTGGTAGTGTGCGCCTATAATCCCAGCTTCTTGGGAGGCTGAGGCAGGAGAATCCCTTGAACCCAGGAGGTGGAGGTTGCAGTGAGCCAAGATCGTGCACTCCAGCCTGGGCGACAAGAGCAAGACTCCGTCTCAAAAAAAAAAAAAGAAAAGAAAAAGAAACTGGGTGGAAAGGTAAGAAAACTGAATGTAAAAATTGAAAGATTGAATAACTTGCTCAAAGCCACACAGCTGATGAGTGGTCATAGAATCCTTCTGCAAAATTGTATATAGAATATAGTTTCAGCTGGCCAGGTGTAGTGGCTCACGCCTGTAATCCCAGCACTTTGGGAGGCCAAGGCTGATGGATCATGCGCTCAAGAGATCGAGACCATCTGGCCAACGTGGTGAAACCCCGTCTGTACTGAAAATACAAAAATCAGCTGGGTGTGGTGGCACGTGCCTGTAGTCCCAGCTACTCAGGAGGCTGAGGCAAGAGAATTGGTTGAACCAGGTAGGCGGAGGTTGCAGTGAGCTGAGATTGCGCCACTGTACTTCAGCCTGGCAACAGAGAGAGACTCCATCTCAAAAAAAAAGAATCTAGTTTCAGCTTTATGATTTTTCTTATTTAACAAATGTTTTGCTGGGTACAGTGGCTCATCCCAGCACTTTGGGAGGGTGAGGCAGGAGGATTGCTTGAACCCAGGAGTTTGAGGCCAGCCTGGGCAACATAGTGAGACCCTGTCTCTATCTCTAAAAAAAAAATAAATACAGGCCTGGCACAGTGGCTCACACTTGTAATCCCAACGCTTTGTGAGGCCAAGGCGAGTGGATCACTTGAGGCCAGGAGTTTGAGACCAGCCTAGTCAACATTGTGAAACCCGTCTTTCCTAAAAATACAGAAGTTAGCAGGGTGTGATGACCTGTAGTCCCAGCTACTCGGGAGGCTGAGGCAGGAGAATCGCTTGAACCCAGGAGGCAGAGGCTGTAGTGAGCCGAGATCTCACCACAGCACTCCAACCTGGGCACCACAGAGCAAGACTGTGTCTCAAAAGGACAAACAAACAAATACACACACACACACACACACATATATAAACTATTGTTTACTGAACACTTTTCTCACAGAAACATACAGCAAAGGTTCTGCTCTCATAGAGTTTTTGTTTGTTTGTTCTTTTGAGCACCATTTTGGGAGGCTGAGGTGGGTGGATCACCTGAGGTTAGGAGTTCAAGACCAGCCTGGCCAACATGGTGAAACCTCATCTCTACTAAAAACACACACAAAAAAATTAGTTGGGCGTTATGGTGGGTGCCTGTAATCCCAGCTACTCAAGAGGCTGAGGCAGGAGAATTCTTTGAACCCGGGAGGCAGAGGTTTTGGTGAGCGGAAATCACGCCTTTGCACTCCAGCCTGGGCCACAGAGCAAGACTGTGTCTCAAAAAAATAAATAAATAAATAAATAAAAACGAAATAAAATAGGCCGGGCATGTTGGCTCACGCCTGTAATCCCAGCACTTTGGGAGGCCGAGGTGGGTGGATCACCTGAGGTCAGGAGTTCAAGACCAGCCTCAACATGCAGAAACCCCGTCTCTACTAAAAATACAAAGTTAGCTGGGCATCGTGGTGCATGCTTGTAATCCCAGCTACTCGGGAGGCCGAGGCAGGAGAATTGCTCGAACCTGGGAGGCGGAAGTTGCAGTGAGCCGAGATTGCACCATCGCACTCCAGCCTGGGCCGCAAGAGCGAAACTCCGTCTCAAAAAATATAAAATAAAATAAAGGCCGGGCGCGGTGGCTCAAGCCTGTAATCCCAGCATTTTGAGAGGCTGAGACGGGTGGATCACAAGGGGTGGATCACAAGGTCAGGAGATCGAGACCATCCTGGCTAACACGGTAAAACCCCATCTCTACTAAAAAAAAATAAATAAAAAATTCAAAAAATACAAAAAAATAAATAAATAAAATAGTACTTTGGGAGGCTGAGGTGGGAAGATTGCTTGAGCACAGGAGTTCAAGACTGCAGTGGGCCATGATCGCACCACTGTACTCCAGCTTGGGCTAAAAAGCAAGATCTGTCAGAAAAAAAAAAAAAAGCCAGGCGTGATGGCTCACGCCTGTAATCACAGCACATTGGGAGGCCGAGGTGTGCAGATCACCTGAGGTCAGGAGTTCAAGACCAGTCTGGCCATCATAGGGAAACCCTGTCTCTACTAAAAATACAAAAAAATTGGCTAGGCGTGGTGGCTCACGCCTGTAATTCCAGCACTTTGGAAGGCCGAGGCAGGCGAATCACCTGAGGTTGTGAATTCAAGACCAGCCAGGCCAACATGGTGAAACCCCATCTCTATTAAAAATACAAAAATTAGCTGGGTGTGGTGGTGCATGCCTGTAATCCCAGCTACTCGGGAGGCTGAGGTGGGATAATTACTTGAACCCAGGAGGTTGCAGCGAGCTGAGATCGCGCCACGAGACTACAGCCTGGGCGATAGAGTGAGATTCCGTCTCAAAGAAAAAAAAAAA
>NW_012102254.1:686821-689334 GCF_000951045.1 Mandrillus leucophaeus | reverse complement strand
AAAAAAAAAAAAAAAAAAGAAAGAAAGAAAGGAAGGAAGGAAGGAAGAAAGGAAGAAACAGGGTCTTGGCCAGGAAAGATGACTCACGCATGAAATCCCAACACTTTGGGAGGCCAAGGCGGGCAGATTGCCTGAGCTCAGGAGTTAGAAACCAGCCTGGGCAACATAGCAAAACCCTATCTCTATAAAAATTACAAAAATTAGCAAGGGGAGTTTTGGAGTCTACTCTGGCTCAGGAGGCTGCCTGTAAAAAAAAAAACAAACAAACAAAAAAATTAGCCGAGCGTGGTGGCATGTGCCTATAGTTCTAGCTGCTTGGGAGGGTAAGGTGGGAGGATTGCATAAGCCTGGGAGGTTGAGGCTACAGTGAGCCGTGATTGAGCCACTGCACTTCAGCCTAGGTGACAGAGTGAGACTCTGTCTCAAAAATAAATAAATATATAAATAAGAAACTCAGTCTCTGTCACCCAGGCTTGAGTGTAGTGGCATGTTCACAGCTCACAGCAGTCTTGACCTCTCCTGGGCTCAGGTGACCTCTCAGCTAAGCCTCTTGAGTAGCTGGGACTACAGATGCATGCCACCATATCTGGCTAATTTTTTTTTTTTTTCTTTCTTTCTTTCTTTTTTTTTTTTTTTTTTTAGAGATAAGGTCTTGCTATGTTGCCCTGGCTGGTCCTGAACTCCTGGCTTCAAGCAAAGCAATTCTCCCGCCTAGATTTCCCCAAGTGCTGGAATTACTGGTGCAAGGCACCACACCCAGCCAAAAGCTGCCATTTCTTTTCCACTGTCTTTTGTAGGATGATTTGAAGTAGCTCTAAGTAGGTGGCAGAGCAGGCGAGTCTCTCAAGGCTTTCCTAGCCCAACCCCTCAGGCTCTAGAGGGCAGTGCAAGTCAGGGTGGCCAAAGGTGGGCCCAGGGCTCACAGCCAGTTGAGACAGAACCACACTGAAATTTCTCTGACCTTAAGCACCCTGCAGGGGCTCCTAGTACTGCAGAACTTTCAGGGACTCTTTTAAATTACAACAAGATTGTGTGTGTACAGGGTGTGTTTCTGGAAAAATTGTCTATAGCTTTTTCAGATAATGGAGATAAGGAAGGTTAGAGACCCTACTGTAAGGTATGAAATCCAAGGTATCCCCTTCCCAGGCTTGGTCTCGAGACAGGCTCCGCACTGCCTTCCTAAATGTAGTCTGGCAGCCCATGATCTCCCTGGGGCATGCCATGGAGTACTCAGCTGCCCCCATCCAGGACTCTGTGTGTCCAATTAGGGGGGATGGCAGGAAACAAGATTTTCTCTGATCCTTGGGGGCTGCTGGGAGAGCCGGCAGCTTGGAGCAGCTTCCTGCAGCTGTTGGGAACAGGGAGCCAAGGAATGCTTGTGCTTCCCTGGATTTCCTGGGACTCATCTCCTGCTGCTGAAGTCACTAGGCCCCACCAGGTCCTACCATGTCCCACCATGGGCCTCACTATGGGCACATTTTATTCCATTATGAAAGGAATCAGGAATGAGATGACTTTTGTGTGGGGCAATGCAAGGCCCAGCAGGAGGCTGCCCAGCTGCCTCTCTTGTCAGTTCCCCTATCTTGTTCCCTGTGCTACCCCTGCTTGACCCCTACTCCAGATAATTCTGCTCAGAGTCAGGCAAGTTCCAGCAAAGTCTAGGATGCCTGGTCAAGGCCTGCTGGGGCAATCACCTCTGTACCGTTCTTGTCCATCTGGCCAGGCTTGGACATGTCCTGCTACTGCTGAACTCTTCCTGGGAGTTAACCAAGCTAGCAGGAAATTCAGCTGCTCCCCTCTCCAAAAACTCCACTACAGTGACTCCTCCTCCATGTGGCCTTCTCAGACTAGGGCCCTCACACCTCCTTGTTTGCTGGGTGCAGTTTTTGCTACCCAAGAGCAGAAACACATGCTTCTCAGCTGCCCTGCCTATGACTTCTATTTCTCTGCTTTTTGCCTTCTTGAATGTCTAGTAATGGAGTAGGTGCCCAGTAAAGGGCTTTATGATTTAATTTGGCTACTTCCCTGCCCTCCTCCCAATTCCTTACCCTGATTACAAATAACGACAGAAGTAGGCTTAGATTAAACCCCAGAATTGCAGAAGACCCTATAATCAGGCCACCCTGAGAATATCTTTGTTCATCCAATGGCCTCTAGGCCTTTTTGCTGCTTTTTCTTTTTTTTTTCTTTTTTTTTTTTGAGAGGAAGTCTCACTCTGTTTGTTGCCCAGGCTGGAATGCAGTGGTGCTATTTTGGCTCACTGCAACCTCCACCTCCCGGGTTCAAGCGATTCTCCTGTCTCATCCTCCCGAGTAGCTGGGATCACAGGTGCACGCCACCACAGCCGGCTAATTTTTGTATTTTTAGTAGAGACGGGGTTTCACCATGTTGCCCAGGCTGGTCTTGAATGCCTAACCTCAGCTGATCCAGCTGCCTCGGCATCCCAAAGTGCTGGGATTACAGGCATCAGCCACTGCACCCAGCCTTTTTGTTGCTTTTCTTTTTTTTTTTTT
>NW_012102254.1:676872-686671 GCF_000951045.1 Mandrillus leucophaeus | reverse complement strand
CGAGTAGCCGGGACTACAGGCGCCCACCACCTCGCCCGGCTAGTTTTTTGTATTTTTTAGTAGAGACGGGGTTTCACCATGTTAGCCAGGATGGTCTCGAACTCCTGACCTCGTGATCCGCCCGTCTCGGCCTCCCAAAGTGCTGGGATTACAGACTTGAGCCACCGCGCCCGGCCTTTTTGCTGCTTTTCTAAGGGGGTGAGCCAACCTGGAGGCCTCTGCCTTTTCTTCCTTACTGAGGTTGCCCTGCAGCCTCTTATCTCTGTCTCTGGATCCTGACTACTATCACAATTCAACAATGTCAAGACTCCACCAAGGTAAGTTCAAAGTAGCTGCTGGCCATGTGCCCAAGGTGGGAGAGGGACAGAAACCTAGCTTTGTTCCTCCAGGACTGGCCTGAAAGCCCCTTACATGACTCCAAGGCCTCTGTGTCCTGGGCCCCAGGGTTGAGTAGGTCCTGGTACCTGCAGTTTTGATGGAATTGTATCCATTCATTGACTCATTCAGCAAGCATTAGTGGAATTCCCATTCTGGGCCAGGCCCAGTAAAGTTTACAAAGATAAGCACAGATCCATAGCTTGGCCACTTACTGGCTATGCGACTTTTAGTAAGTGACTTAACCTTTGGGCCTCAGTTTTCTCATCTGTAATGTGGGGCCAATAATAACTATGACAGAGGGTTGTTGGAAGTCATGGTGAGATATTGTGTGCCAAGGATATAGGACAGCTCTCAGTGATGGTAACTTATTATCAAGGGCAATTGTTGCCCTCTAGAAGCTTGAGGTTTCCTAGACAATGAGGAGTCAGATGTCAGGAAGGCTTGGGGGTATTGTTCTTGAGTGGAGTGGGCAAAACTTGGGTAGGTGGAAGAAGAGGAACCCTCACAAGTGAGAGTATCTACAGGGGGTTGAGGAGAGAGGAGGAGACTGGTAAGTCTTGACCAGCTCCTCCTCCATGTGGCCTTCTCACATGGAGGTCCCTGTTGTTCAGGGTAGGGTGAGGGTGGGGCTTAATTTATTCTGCAGGAGGCTGGGCATCCTTGTACGTCCTTGAAAGTGTGTGGGTTTGTGGAATTTGGGCTCAAAAATGCCAATGTGGAAGATCTCTCCAGAAGGCTACAGGTCTCCAGCACAGACTAAAAGATCCAAGAGGCCTATTTTTCTTCTTCTTTTTTTTTTTTTTTTGAGACAGAGTTTTGCTTTTATTGCCTATCCTGGAGTGCAATGGCGCAATCTCGGCTCACTGCAACCTCCGTCCCCTGGGGCCAAGCAATCCTACTCCTTCAGCCTATGGAGTAGTTGGGATTACAGGCACGTGCCACCATGCCTGGCTGATGTTTTGTATTTTTAATTAATTACTTGTTTTTTGAGACAAAGTTTTGCTCTTGTTGCCCAGGCTGGAGTGCAATGGCGAGATCTCAGCTCACTGCAACCTCCGCCTCCTGGATTCAAGCGATTCTTCTGCCTTAGCCTCCCGAGTAGCTGGGATTACAGACATGTGCCACCACGCCCGGGTAATTTTGTATTTTTCAGTAGAGACAAGGTTTCTCCATGTTGATCACACTGGTCTCGAACTCCCAACCTCAGGTGATCCACCAGCCTTGGCTTCCCAAAGTGCTGGGATTACAGGTGTGAGCCACCACACTTGGCCAATTTTTTGTATTTTTAGTAGATATGGGACTTCACCATGTTGGCCAGGTTGGTGTCGAACTCCTGACCTCAGGTGATCCACGCGCCTCAGCCTCCCAAAGTGTTTGGGTTACAGGGACGAGCCACCATGCCCGGCAATAGGCCTAATATTCTTTTTTTTTCTTTTCTTTTCTTTCTTTTTTTTTTTTTTGAGGCGGAGCTTTGTCACCTAGGCTGGAGTGCAGTGGTGTTATCTCAGCTCACTGCAACATCCACCTCCCAGGTTCAAGTGATTCTCCTGCCTCAGCCTCCTGAGTAGCTGGGACTACAGGTGCCCGTCACCACGCCTGGCTAATTTTTGCATTTTTAGTAGAGATGGGGTTTCACCTTGTTGGTCAGGCTGGTCTCAAACTACTGACCTCAGGTGACCCATCCACTGGGGCCTCCCAAAGTGCTGGGATTACAGGTTTAAGCCACCGCGACTGGCTAGAGGCCTAATTTTCAATCAGAATTTCATTCATGGCTAGGTGCAGTGGCTCACGCCTGTAATCCCAGCACTTTGGGAGGCCGAGGCGGGCTGATCACAAGGTCAGAAGTTTGAGACCAGCCTGGCCAATATGATGAAACCCCGTCTCTACTAAAAATACAAAAATTAATTGGGCGTGGTGGCGGGTGCCTATAGTCGCAGCTACTTGGGAAGCTGAGGCGGAGAACTGCTTGAACCTGGGAGGCAGATGCAGTTAGCCAAGATTGTGTCACTGCACTCCAGCCTGGGCGACATAGCGAGACTCCGTTTCAAAAAAAAAAGAAAGATGTGGAAGTGGAGAGGCATGGGGAGAAGTGGAGTGTGAAGAAGCAGGGGGAGGTGAGGTAAAGTGGAGAGGATAGGACCAGGAGGCTGGTCGGGGGGAAGTGAGGGATCCTTGTCCTCCAGCAGCTGGAAGATAGGAAGAATGCTAAGCAGGGCAGGATCACAGGTAGATCACAGGCTGCTGCCACAGTGGACTGGATTAGCAGTGTGCTGCACGCAGAGTCTCCAGCTGAGGACAGGGCCCTGTAGCCCCTCCTTCTGCAGGCCATTGTTCTTAGGAGGGAGAAGATATTCAGATGACCAAGGCCCAAGAAGATGAGATGGGTGCAGGGAGAGGCTGGCACCTCAGGCCTTGGCCCTAGAAGAGCCTGGGAACAGCAGCAGCTGCTGCTGCTGGCAAGGCAAGCGGGTAGGCAGCCCACGTCTGTGGTGGCCAGTGGGTGCCAGGGTCTCCAGGATTTGAGGCCAAGGACATCTGAAAGGGTGGTCAGCAAAGCCATCAAAACAGGGGAGGAAGGGGTTCTGGCAGGTCAGCCAGGGACAGTGTCCCACCCTCATCCAGCTGTCTGGGAGCAGCTGCAGGAAGAGGGAGGGAGGAAGCCTGGCAGTAGCAGGTGAGGAAGCTCTCTAGTTGCCTGGGCATGGGAAAGGAGAGCTGGTGTGGGTGGGAGGGAATTGAGGGAGGGTACCCAGGAAACGCACGGAAGCCTGTCCACGCCAAAGGGACTGCCTTGTTCTCATGCATGCAAATGCCACTGGAATTCTTCAGGGAAAGAATGTGTGGGGGTGGGGGATTGGGAGTAGGGAGGGAACCAAGTGCTCTCCTCTTCCTTCCAGAGGTTTCCCCAAAGGCTATCCTCCTAGGCTGCTCTGCCCCACCTCAGGACTCCTCCCCTCTCCTCACTACTTGGTTGAATTTTCCTCTTTCCCCACCCTCCTCTTTCCTTATCCACTCCTGTGGCTTGATCCTATCCCTAGGAAGAAAAGCAAACAGAAGGCCGGACGCAGTGGCTCACGCCTGTAATCCCAGCACTTTGGGAGGCCGAGGTAGGCAGATCACCTGAGGTTAGGAGTTCGAGACCATCCTGTCCAACATGGCGAAAGCCCCGTCCCTACACACCTGTAATCCCAGATGCTCAGGAGGCTGAGGGAGGAGAACTGCTTGAACCCAGGAGGTGGAGGTTGCAGTGAGCCAAGATTGCGCCGTTGCACTCCAACCTGGGTGACAGAGCGAGACTCCATCTAAAAAAAAGCAAACAGAACCTAGGATTCCTAAGGGCCCTTTGGAAAGCTCTGGTCCACAAGAGTCAGAGGTGGAAAGGATACAGAGAGAAATCTTTGCCCAAGGCCCCAGTCAGTCAGAGGCAGGGACCAGGGCACCTGCTTGTGCATACCCAGCCCTTGGGGTCTTGACCCTAGGTAAGACCTTGACTGTGACAGCAAGTGGGCCTGGGCATCCCTGAGCTCTGCCTCCTGTGAGCTGACGGGGGCTTACTAGAAACAAGTCTGTTCCCAGTGGTTGTAGGTATCCTCAGGAGGCCTGAGATTTCCCACTTCTACTGGCCAGGGCCTCAGTGCTGCTGACCTTGAACAAATCGCTGAGAGCCCCAGGCAGCAGAGTGAGTATAGGGGGGTTTTGGGCAGAGGGAGAGTAGGGGGTCAGCTGAGGCCAGGCTTTCTCCCTGGGATTTCCCCAAGGTAGGAGGAGCAGCTGCTGGACCCTGGAGCAACCTTCCTCACACCTACATGTCCTCACCTTTATATTGTATCAGCTGCTACATTCTTTTAAGTATCCCAGGGTACAGAGATGATGAAATATTTCTTTTAACCTTTTATAGAAAAACCCTCCATACACCATGAATGGGTTTTTGTATGGCATTCGGGACATGTCAGTGCCTCTGCAGAGAGCCATGCTATAGCCAGTCATGCCCACCCCTGAAGGCCCACAGGCTAGACTTCAAGCTGGGGTCTCTCTCTTTCTTACCTTAGAAGCCAGTTCTGAGCTCAGCCCCTAATACTTCCCACTCCAGGCCTTCCTAGTCCCTGGGGTCCCCTGCCAGGTCCAGCACAGTTAACTCATCTGATGGGCATAGACCTTTTCCTGAGGGTCACACATATTCGTGGGCGACCCCAGCCAGGACTTCTGTCCAGCTTGGTTAAGTGACAGCTGCTGGGAGGGACATTTGAGGGTCACTGGCCCAGAGCATCCCAGAGATGGATGGGACAGCTGGCCGGGGCTTTGTGCCTACCAGGTGACCCTGCACCTGTCCTGAGGGCCTCCAGCATGCTTGTGTCAAGCAGTATCTCTGGGAGAGGTAGATGGGGGATTGCCCTGGAATCCATCTTAAGGCAGGACCTTCCCCAACTGCTCCCTGCTCGCCAGCTGCCCTCTCCTCTCCACTCTCTCCTTTCTCCCACATCTGCCATTGGCCCAGTCCATGGGTTTCCTTTCCCCAGGCAGTTGACACTGGGCCCTCTCTGATGGGCCATACTGGGTCTCCCCTGAAGTCCTTACATACAGAGTATAACAGGAGTTATCCAGCCCCAAGGTAGCCTTTCCTCCACCATGTCCCTTCCCCTTCCACCTTTCTCTCCTGGGGCTGGAAGGAGGGAAGTGGCCTCTCTGCATTCCAGGGAAGGTGGAGGCAGGAAAAGTGAGAAATTTTCTCTCTAAATGCTTGTTCTGACTTGACTTCCCCGGCGCCTGTTGTCCCTCGTCCACATGACCCCCATCTCTGCCTCCACTCTGCCTGCTCTCTCCTCCCCGACCCCTCCTCTGTGCTCCCACTTTTCTTTCCCCACCTAAAAGGGAAGGAAGGGCTGCAGGCCTGGAGCTCAGCTGCTGTCCCCTCACCCCTCACCCAACTGCATTCCTTCCTGGAGGCCTGAGGGCACTGCCTGCCCTGGCCCTCCCACCCTCCTTCTCCTCCTCCTCCTCCTCCTTGCTCCCATCTTTCAGATTCCATGCCCCTTGCTCTTGGGATCCTACCTTTCTGGCAAAGTCCAGCCTAGTTAAATCTAGCGCTGGTGTCTGCTCTCCCATCTGTTGCTTTCTCTCCTTTATCACCACTTCATTCGCTGCTCAGGCCTTGGGGATTTCCAAGGTCTTTCAGGCCTGCCCTGACCACTTTCTCCTAAGCCTTCACTGTGGCCTTTCTCCATTCATTCTCCAGAAAACTGCAGGCTTTCCTCCTTCACCTCCTACAGGCTCTGCCTTCAGAGTGGATTTCCCTGATGTTCTGCACCACACAGTACACCCCGATTCCCCGCTTCCCTCTCATCCCCTACCTGATTATTACATTGGTATCTACTTATTTTATTTACTGTCTTGTTTGTCTGGAATTTGGGCTCCACAGGGAAGGGCTTATCCCTTTTATTTCTTGCAGTGTTCCTAGCATACAATAGACTCAGTAAATATCTGTGGATTCAACAAGGCATGGATGGATGTTTCACCCCTGGCCCTGACTCAGTCACATAATCTGGTCTTCTGTCACATTTAGTGAGCAGACAGGGCCACAGCCCACATATGAAGTCACTTGATGATGAGGTGACCAAGGGGCTTAGAGAGGGCAAGCAGCTTTGCAAAGTCATACAGTGAACTTGGCTCTGAGTCTCATCAGGGGCTTATTCTTTATTCTTTTTTTTTTTTTTTTTGAGTTCGAGTTTCACTTTTGTTGCCCAGGCTGGAGTGCAGTGGCGCGAACTCGGTTCACTGAAACCTCTGCCTCCTCGGTTCAAGCGATTCTTCTGCCTCAGTCATCCAAGTAGCTGGGATTACAGGGATAGGCCACCACTCCCGGCTAATTTTGTATTTTTAGTAGAGATGGGGTTTCTCCATGTTGGTCAGGCTGGTGTCTAACTCCTGACCTCAGGTGATCCGCCCGCCTCGGCCTCCCAAAGTTCTGGGATTACAGGCGTGAGCCACCACACCCAGCCAAGAAACACCTTCCCCGTGGGTGGACATACATGTCCAATGCCCCCTCCCTTAGCTGCATTCCGCTCCCTGCTGGCTCTGGGATAAGATAATCCCCCAAGGCTGACTTTGCATGCCTATTCCCAAAACACTGTATCTGTGGCCTTGAGCACTGGACTAAATACTAGATTAGGTTTAGTCTAGCCAGGCAGTCAGTGGAAGCAAGCAAAACTGGGGGGTCTGTTTGTTCATTCTCTTCAGTTACTGACCAGCTAGCCCCTAAATCCAGAGTCGTGGGGGACACCACCCATATTTGTCCAGTTTAGCAGAATTTTTCTGTTCTCCATCACATGTCAGTCCAAATCTGGCTCAGGGGTCAGCTGGGGCTTTTCTACGGCAGAAACACCTCTTCCTTTCAGAGCTGGCCAGATCTTATTTGGGCCTATCCTTCTCATTGGCCTGGGCACCCCTCAGTGGCCCTTTAGTCAGACATTGATGGGCTACCAAGCAAACACTGACTCTGACCCTGCTGTGATGGCTGATGAGTATGCTCTGGAAACACTGGAAAGTGTTGGATCCAGGTGAAAAGATAGCTTTTGCTTCTAGGCTGAGTGCTGACAGAGACAGGAAAGGCCTCTGAGAGCCCTACCTCTAATGTAGGGAATCCTCGACATTTCTGGGATGAGAGTGGTCCTGTGGCCACCTTGAGGTGAACTAATAAAAGAATAAAAGGTGAATGTTAGCTAATCAGTCACGTTTCCCAGTGTGTCCATGTAAAGAATAAGCCCCTGCTGAGGCCAGGTGCAGTGGCTCACGCCTGTAATCCCAGCACTTTGGGAGGCCAAGGTGGACAGATCACTTGAGGTCAGGAGTTCAAGACCAGCCTGGCCAACACAGTGAAACCCCATCTCTAGTAACAATACAAAAATTAGAAGCTGGGTGCAGTGGATTACGCCTGCAATCCCAGCACCTTGGGAGGCTGAGACGGGCAGATCACAAGGTCAGGAGATTGAGACCATCCTGGCTAATATGGTGAAACCCTGTCTCTACTAAAAATACAAAAAAAAAAAAGAAAAATTAGCCAGGCGTAGTGGCAGGCGCCTGTAGTCCCAGCTACTCACAAGGCTGAGGCAGGAGAACGGCGTGAACCTGGGAGACGGAGCTTGCAGTGAGCCGAGATCACACCACTGCACTCCAGTCTGGGCGACTGAGCGAGACTCCGTCTCCAAAAAACAAACAAAAAAATAAATAAATAAAATAAAAATAAAAATTAGCTGGGAGTGGTGGCGGGCACCTGTAATCCCAGCTACTCAGAAGGCTGAGGCAGGAGAATTGCTTGAGCCGGGGAGGTGGAGGTTGCAGTGAACAGAGATGGAGCCACTGAACTCCAGCCTGTATGACAGAGTGAGATTTCGTCTTAAAAAAAAAAAAAAAAAGATGGCCGGGCGTGGTGGCAGGCGCCGTGCCTGTATTCCCAGCTATTCAGGAGGCTGAGGCAGGAGAATCACTTGGGCCCAGGAGGCAGAAGTTGCAGTGAGCCAAGATTGCGCCACTGCATTCCAGCCTGGGTGACAGAGGGAGACTCTGTCTTAAAAAAAAAAAAAAAGAAAAGAATAAGGCCAGGCGTGGTGGCTCACACCTATAATCCCAGTACTTTGGGAGGCCAAGGCGGGTGGATCACCTGAGGTCAGGAGTTTGAGACCAGCCTGACCAACATGGTGAAACCCTGTCCCAACTAAAAATACAAAAATTAGCTGGGCGTGGCGGCAGGTGCCTGTAATCCTAGCTACTCTGGGGGCCGAGGCAGGAGAATTGCTTGAACCTGGGAGGCGGAGGTTGCAGTGAGCCAAGATAGCACCATTACAAACCAGCCTGGGAGACAAGAGCGAGACTTCGTCTCAAAAAAAAAAAAAAAAAAAAATAGGCCAGGCGCGGTGGCTCACGCCTGCAATCCCAGCATCTCGGGAGGCTGAGGCGGGCGGATCACCTGAGGTTGGGAGTTCACAACAACAGCGAAACTCCATAAAGAAAGAAAGGTGTCTTTTATTTATTCAACCAACACTCCCTCTTGCTATGGGGTTCCTGCCCCATAGGACTTTTATGTTTCTAGAGGGACAGGTGTGGAAGCTGTGGCCCAGTTGACTGGAGGAATGCTCTTTGCCAGTCATATGTGGAGGGGTTTGGTGGAAGTGCTGGAGTGAAGGGCCCTGCAAGAGGAGAAACTGGCTTCTGGGAAGACCGGTGGTGACCCACAAACACGCCTACTGGCAGTTTCTCTGGGATGAACTTATCAGTCCTTTCTTTCTGCCAGAGCTGCCAAACAATCTGCCTTCTGTTAAATCCAGACAAAAGGGACTCCTCCCTTGCCGTGATTTGGCTGGCCCTGCTAGCTAGCCCTCTGCCTCAGGCAGGCCTGTGGGGCCTGGCTTTTGGGTCAGGAGCCTCCACCCTTGACCAGCACCAGCCCCTGCTCCTTTCTGTCAGGCCTGGAGAGAGGAATCAGCAGCAGAGGCCTCCCTCCCCTGGGAAGAATTTGAGGATGAGCACTGGTCCTTGACCCTCAGCTTCTCAGAAACATGCCAGGGTAAAAAGCCCTGGAATCCTAGGACCATAGGAAAGTTTGGTCCAGGTAATGTCCCTTGGATTTGTTCTAATTAGAATCGAGGTCTTAGTTTAAGTCACATGAGCCCCTAGCAAATACTAGGACATTTGCCTTGGGCCTTGCACAGGGCATGAACCCTTGGAGATAACTGTTGACCAGGAGGTTAAGCAGGTAGCAACTTGCTTCCTTCCTTCCCAAACCAAAATTGAGCCTCTGCTATATGCCACTTTCTGTTAAGTGGTGGTTGCTATGTGGGGCAAGCAAATTGGTCTCTGGCATCAAGGGCTCATACTTCAGTGGAGGAGACAAACCTTAATCAGATAATATTCCTGAATCCTCAGGCTGAGGGTCTATGTGGAGGAAACACTAGGGGCTGAAGGCCCAAGAGAGTTGGGAACTGACAGTCAGGCCGGAAGATCCTCATTCTTTGCCTCCTGATCAGTCCTCCCCAGTCCATACCACATGAGTCCTTTGAGTAGCTGCTCCTGGGAGTAATCCAGACCTCATTTTTTTTTTTCTTTCTGTCTTTTTTTTTGAGATGGATTCTCACTCTGTCGCCTAGACTGGAGTGAAGTAGTGCGATCTCGGCTCACTACAACCTCTGCCTCCTGGGTTCAAGTGATTCTCCTGCCTCAGCCTCCTGAGTAGTTGGGATTACAGGTGTGCACCACCACGCCTGGCTAATTTTCGTATTTTTAGTAGAGACGGGATTTCACCATATTGCTCAGGCTGGTCTGGAACTCCTGACCTCATGTTCCACCCACCTCGGCCTCCCAAAGTGTTGGGATTACAGGCGTGAACCACCACGCCCAGCTTTTTTTTTTTTTTTTTGAGATAGAGTCTTGA
>NW_012102254.1:676125-676822 GCF_000951045.1 Mandrillus leucophaeus | reverse complement strand
TTTTTGAGATAGAGTCTTGCTGTGTCAGCTGGCTGGAGTGCAGTGGCATGATTGCAGCTCACTGCAACCTCCACCTCCCAGGCTCAAGAGATCCACCTCAGCCTCCTGAGTATCTGGGACCACAGGTGGGTGCCATCATGCCTTGCTAACTTTTTACTTTTTTGTAGAGATGGGGGTCTTGCCAACATGTTGCTCAGTCTGGTCTCAAACTTCTCCCATCCAAGTACTAACCAGGCCCGACCCTGCTTAGCTTCTGAGATCAGCCGAGCTTGGGTATATTCAGGGTGGTATGGCCATGGACAGCTCTTGAACTTCTGAGCTCAAATGATGGCATGGCCATGGACAGCTCTAGAACTTCTGAGCTCAAATGATCCACCTGCCTTGGTCTCCCAAAGTGCTGGGATTACAGGTATGAGCCACCGAGCCTGGCCCAGACCTCACTTTTGGTTCTGCCCTCCAACTGATTGTGAGCACCAAGCCTGGCCTGGAGTGGCCTAGGCTCTGTTGGGGTTTGGAAGATGAGTTACTGAGGACCTTGTGCTGAGCTCTAGAGTGGGCTGTCAGTTCCCACTGAGGGTAAAGTCTTTGACTCTTAGAACTAAAGGGATGGCCGGGCGCGGTGGCTCAAGCCTGTAATCCCAGCACTTTGGGAGGCCGAGACGGGCGGATCACGAGGTCAGGAGATCGAGACCATCCT
>NW_012102254.1:671870-674885 GCF_000951045.1 Mandrillus leucophaeus | reverse complement strand
GGGCTCCTGTAGTCCCAGCTACTCGGGAGGCTGAGGCAGGAGAATGGCGTGAACCCGGGAGGCGGAGCTTGCAGTGAGCCGAGATTGCGCCACTGTACTCCAGCCTGGGCGACAGAATGAGACTCTGTCTCAAAAAAAAGGAAGAAAGACAGCAATGAGGCCCAGAGTTTTGGCTATTCTGGCCTGGGATCTGCCAAGGTTAGAGGGCTGGAGAAGAGGGAGGAGGAAAGCATTCCAGTCAGCCTGGGGCCTCAGCACCCTTAATTGAACCCCAAACCTGGGAAGGCAAGGACTGGAAAGGATTTGGCTATGAGGGCTTTAGGCAAGCTCTGGTTCTTTCTCTCTGCCCATAGTACTAGCAAGGGCCTATCCTATCCTTAAGCGCCAGATAATTAAAGTGGAGCCCCTCTCTCCAGTGGGGCTCTGGGGGTGGTTGGGCATGAGTGCTGGGACCCTGCAGGCCACCATAATCAGTCCTTATATTTCATAGCAAGAGCAACCCCCAAAAAAGGAAGATGGGGAGATGAGGAGCTACTCTGGCATCTGTGAATGATCAGTGAGGTCTGAAGAGTGATGCTGCTTCTTTGTTTTTTTTTTGAGACGCATTCTCGCTCTGCTCTGTCGTTGCCCAGGCTGGAGTGCAGTGGCTTGATCTCGGCTCACTGTAAGCTCTGCCTCCCGGGTTCACGCCATTCTCCTGCCTCAGCCTCCTGAGTAGCTGGGACTACAGGCGCCTGCCACCATTCCCGGCTAATTTGTTTTTGTATTTTTAGTAGAGACGGGGTTTGACCGTGTTAGCCAGGATGGTCTCAATTTTCTGACCTTGTGATCTGCCCGCCTTGGCCTCCCAAAGTGCTGGGATTACAGGCGTGAGCCATCGCACCTGGCCTGTTTCTTTTTTTTTTTTTTTGGTGACAGGGTCTCAGTCTGTTGCCCACGCTGGAGTGCAGTGGTGTGATCATGGCTCACTGTAGTCTTAACCCTCAAAGCTCAAGCACTTGGCTAATTAAAAAATTTTTTTTTGGAGAGATGGTTTCTCACTATACAGTCTAGACTGGTCTTGAATCATGGGCTCAAGAGATCTACCCACCTTGGCCTCCCAAAGTGCTGGAATTACAGGCCTGAGATATATAACTATATAGTCAGACACAAAAATATGCAGCAGAACGTATGGCTGCAAAGCAGTGCACAGTGGTGGGGTGGGTGGTACACTCTCTGAGCCAAAGGAGTGAATGAGAGAATAGAATACATTTTGCTTAGAAACCCAAATAAATAATTTTCTGCATGGTTAGCCCCCCCCCCGACTTTTTTTGGAGACAGGGTCTCCCTCTATTGCAAAGGCTGGAGTGCAGTGGTGTGAACACCCGCTCACTGCAGCCTCAACCTCCTGAGCTCAAGCAATCCTCTCACCTCAGCCTCCCAGGTAGCTGGGAGCACAGATCATGTGCCACCCCACTTGACTAATTTAATTTTTAATTTTAATTTTTTGAGACAGAGCCTTGCTTTGTTGCCCAGGTGAAGTTCAGTGACAAGATCTCGGCTCACTGCAACGTCTGCCTCCCGGTTTAAGCGATTCTCCTGTCTCAGCCTCCTGAGTAGCTGGGACTACAGGCGTCTGCCACCATGCCTGGCTAATTTTTGTATTTTTAGTAGAGACAGGGACGGGGTTTCACCTTGTTAGTCAGGCTGGTTTCAAACTCCTGACCTCAGGTAATCCACCCGCCTTGGCCTCCCAAAGTGCTGGCATTACACGTGTGAGCCACCGCGGCTGGTCAAATTCCTTTTTTTTTCTTTTTCTTTTTTTTTTGTATTTTTTGTAGAGGCGGGGTTTCGCCACGTTGCCCAGGCTGGTCTTGAACTCCCGAGTATAAGCTATCCATTCACCTGCCTCGGCCTCCCATAGTGCTGGGACTACAGGCGGGAGCACAGCACCTAGCCCCTTCCTTTTCTTGTCTCTGTGAATGAGGTTTGGAGCCTAGACACTGAAGTATAGAGAATTGCAAAAAGGTATGTTTTTGGGAGATGGGGCATTCCTTTCTTCTCTCTGTAACTTTCTTCTTCCAGACACTCCTGAGGAGGGAGCGAAAGTAAGGGAGCCCCAGAACTCTCTGGGATCTAGGGAGGAGCCCACGGCTGGTGGCAGCCAGTTCTGTGTTCAGTATGTGCTTGCTGTCAAGAGTGCAGGCCTGGAATTCCAGGCTGGCCACAGGCCAAGGAGGTAATGGACCCATCCTGCCCATGGTGTGGGGATGAGAAGAAGCAGAGTCCACCACAGGTCTCATTCCCAGACCCATCCGGTAACTGTCAGGTTCAGTAACTGTAAAGTCTGGGGTTTTGGGGGTGGGGAGCTGCAGGTAAGTCCTGGGGAGAGCGAAAGCTACTTTAGGACCCTCCCCTTGAATGTTCCAGGCAGCAACCCCCGTCTCTTATTTCTTCCCCCACCCAAAGAATGCCGGCCACTAGGAGTGAGTGACCAGCGCCTGCGGGTTAGAGCTATTTTGGGCAGGAGAGCAGGCGTCGGATTCCAGCGTTCCAGGCAGGGGGAAGGGACGAGGGTTAGGCCTGAGGCGCTTTCCGACTCCCCAGCCTGCTGTGGGCGAGGCTCTAGGAGGTGAGCTAGCTTCCCGCCCCTCCTATCCCTGGCCTCAGTCTCCCATCCGTGTAAGGGCCGGGCAGCAAGGCTTTCATCTTTTGCAATTGAGAGAACTGAGAGAACGCTTCCTGATTGTTCTCATGGCTTAGAAATACCCCTTGATTTGCATTCGAAGGAAATTAGGAGCGCTGAACGCAGTCGACGGGTGGCCAGTTGCCGGACTAGTTCGCAGTCCTAACTACCCCTTGACTAGTCTTAGAGGGCCAAAGGCCTGAAGTTGGGCGGGGCACCCCTCCCCCATTTTCCTGGTCCTGAAGGCTCCGTACCACCCGGACCGGCCGCCGGGGTGTGTCCTGGAACGGACTTGCCTGGCCGTGGGGGCGAGGCTTCCATGATGGGGCGTGACTTTTAGGGTGGGGGCG
>NW_012102254.1:667547-671066 GCF_000951045.1 Mandrillus leucophaeus | reverse complement strand
CGCTTTGGCCGCGGTCGTGAGCTGCCTGCGGGCCGCCTCCCGGGCTTCCAATAGGGGTTGTGGCCCATTTGGGCCGGATTCCGACTGTGGGCGTCGAGCCCCGCCAGAGGCAGGGAAGGGCACCGCTGCCACCACTGCTCGGTCAGAGCTGCTCAGAGCCTTAGTGGGTTCCCTCACCCTTACTTGAGCTCCTTTGGAAGCTTACTTACTTACTACCTTTTCATTTTGTATTTGGCAGACCAGGTTCTCCTGGGAGTGTATTTGGATAGTGTCTCCATAGCAAATGTCATCTCGACTTGGAATCTTTTTGCCATAAATTCCAAGTTAATTTCCTACAGACTCATCTGGTAACTTAAAATGCATCCTTTAATCTCTATAACTTGAAAAGTTATTATTTTTGTAAATCGAGTTACTTCAGAATTAGTTTTAATGGTGACGATGAAGTTTTGACTGATTGGGGCAAGAGCCTGGGACAGCACCTTCGTAGCGCAGTGTTCTAACTTAAGATTCCATCCTGCTGCTTCCCTAAATAAGCGAGTAGAAGTGACTCCTGGCATAGAAGCCAGACTTCGTGAAGGGAGGGTGGTGTTTATAGGACATAATTCCAGATAAAGAGTTGGATGTGCTTTCAGGTGTTTTGGAAAGTCTGGTCTAGATCGGGTATTGTAATTTTACCAGGTTCTATGCTTAGTGTTCAGAGACATTTTGGAATGTTCCTGTTCTAAAAAAGAATTTCACCTTACTACATTTTGGAGGCATAAAAATCCATGGTTTGAGTATGGAGAAGTTTAGTTGAACTTCTGTGCGTTTTTTTTTGGCTGTGAACTAAGGAAGAAGAGCTCATGGCCTGTGTGCTTCAAAGAGGCTGAGGAGCTGTATTTTGGAGAAATCAGGTTCAGTAGGGAGTTGGATCCATCATGTAAAGATCCTATGGGATATAAAAACTTGTGTTGATGTGTGCCTTTGGTAAAAGAAGCACAATGCAAATCGTCACTGTTCTTAAAAATTGATTTGGCAAAAGCATTTATTCATTTTAACAAGTATTTTGATTCACTACCTGCCAAATTCTGTGGTAGATCGTAGGAACCCATGTAAAAGAGTCTGCTTCTGCCCTTAAGGAATTCAGTTTAGGGGGCAGTGGGGACCGGGGAACCCATGATTAATAGTGTCTGCCCCCTAAGCGTGCTCGCATAGTAGCCTGAGTGGAGAGGGAATTCCTGAGCTGTGGCTTTCAGGGCCAGCAGAAATTAGTGGGGGACATCAAGGCCTGGACACAGGGAACCACATGTACATGAGCACCTAAAATAGTGCTTGGGAGTCCTCCAGCTTGGCAGGTGGGAGCTCTGGGCCTGCCTTGTTTACAGGAGTTCCAACTTTGTATGCGGGGTGCAGGAGTCTAGGGAGCCTTTTAATTAGTAGAGTGGTGTGACCCAGACTTGTGTTTAGAAAGATACTGCTGGTGGAGTGTCAGGGAGAGGGAGGGGGCCAGGACCTCTGGCAGTTAAGTTAGCCAACAGAGGAGAGATGGGAAGGGAAAAGGGGCCATCAGAAAGGAGAGACTGAAAAGATAGTACAGAGGGGATGTCCTGCCGTGATAGGGGAGGAGCTACGTTCTGGAATGCCTGGGCCAGAAGACCAAGCATAACCAAGGATTTAAATTCCTTCTTGACTACCTGGTATAGTGGCCCACAGAGTTGCTTGTGTCTGGTTACTGTTGAGGATGGTGGGATTTGGAGGGACCACTTAGACTGCAGTCGATTCATGGGAAAGGAGGCCTGGCATTTGATCATTAAAAACTTTATCGCTGGGTGCGGTGGCTCGCGCCTGTAATCCCAGCACTTTGGGAGGCTGAGGTGGGCGGATCACAAGGTCAGGAGATGGAGACCATATTGGCTAACACAGTGAAACCCCGTCCCTACTAAAAATAAAAAAATTAACCGGGTGTGGTGGTGGGCGCCTGTAGTCCCAGCTACTCGGGAGGCTGAGGCTGAGAATGGTGTGAACCCGGGAGGTGGAACTTGCAGCGAGCTGAGATTGCGCCTCTGCACTCCGGCCTGGGTGACAGAGCGAGACTCCTTGTCTCAAAAAAAAAAAAACAAAAAAACAAAAAACTGTATCTCCAGGCCGGGCGTGGTGGCTCATGCCTGTAATCCCAGCACTTTGGGAGTCCGAGGCAGGTGGATTACCTGAGGTAAGGCGTTCAGGACCAGCCTGGCCAACATGTTGAAACCCCATCTCTACTAAAAAATACAAAAATTAGCCAGGCATGGTGGTGGGCTCCTGTAATTGCAGCTACTTGGGAGGCTGAGACAGGAGAATCGCTTGAACCCGGCAGGCGGAGGTTGCAGTGAGCCGAAAGCCTGAATGACAAGAGCGAAACTCGGTCTCAAGAAATAAAAATGAAAGAAAACCCAACTTTATCTCCTACTTGAACCTGGGGTATTGCATTTCCTCTTGGGCATAGCGGGCATCTTAACCCATGAGAGTCAATGTGTGTTCATGCTTGTGGAGGCAGATGAGAGCGTACTTGATTTCTTTTCTTTCTTTCTTTCTTTTTTTTTTTTTTTGATACGGAGTCTTGCTCTGTCGCCCAGGCTGGAGTACAGTGGTGTGATCTCGGCTCACTGCAACCTCTGCCCCCTGGGTTCAAGTGATTCGCCTGCCTCAGCCTCCCAAGTAGCTGGGATTACAGGCATGTACCACCACGCCTGGCTAATTTTTGTATTTTTAGTAGAGAGGGGGTTTCGCCATGTTGGCCAGGCTGGTTTCAACCTCTTGACCTCAGGTGATCCACTCTCCTCGGCCTCCCAAAATGCTAGGATTACAGGCATGAGCCACTGCTCCCCACCCTAATTTTTGTATTTTTTGTAGAGATGGGGTTGAACTTCTGAGCTCAAGTGATCTGCCTTCCTCAGCCTCCGAAAGTGCTGGGATTACAAGCGTGCTCTGTCGCCCAGGCTGGATGGAGTGCAGTGGCGCGATCTCAGCTCACTGTAAGCTCCGCTTCCTGGGTTCATGCCATTTTCCTGGCTCAACCTCCCAAGTAGCTGGGACTATAGGCGCCTGCCACCACGCCCGACTAATTTTTTTGTATTTTTAGTAGAGATGGGGTTTCACCGTGTTAACCAGGATGGTCTCAATCTCCTGACCTTGTGATCCGCCTGCCTCGGCCTCCCAAAGTGCCAGTATTAAAGGCGTGAGCCACCACGTCTGGCTTTTTTTTTTTTTAGGATGGAGTTTTGCTCTTGTTGCCCAGATTGGCGTGCAATGGTGCGATATTGGTTCACCACAACCTTCGCCTCCCAGGTTCAAGCAATTCTCCTGCCTCAGCCTCCCGAGTAGCTGGGATTACAGATATGCATCACCACGCCTGGCTAATTTTGTATTTTTAGTAGAGACAGGGTTTCTCCATATTGGTCAAGCTGGTCTCAAACTCCTGACCTCAGGTGATCCGCCTGCCTCGGCCTTCCAAAGTGCTGGGATTACAGGCGTGAGCCACCTTGCCCAGCCAGCTACTTT
>NW_012102254.1:662220-663157 GCF_000951045.1 Mandrillus leucophaeus | reverse complement strand
CCAGGATGGTCTCGATCTCCTGACCTCGTGATCCACCCATCTCGGCCTCCCAAAGTGCTGGGATTACAGGCTTGAGCCACCGCGCCCGGCCCTAAAAAATTACTTTTATGACCAAATGTCTTTATCTTGCTTGTCATGAGATACATTTAATGGTGTTGAGGTTTTGGGCCGGGCGCAGTGGCTCACACCTGTAATCCCAGCACTTTGGGAGGCAGAGCCGGTTGGATCACCTGAGCTCAGGAGTTCGAGACCAACCTGTCCAACATGGTGAAACCCCTTCTCTACTAAAAAAATAAAAAAAATTAGCTGGGCGTGGTGGCATGCACCTGTAATCTCAGCTACTTGGTAGGCAAATTGACTGAACCCAGCAAGTGGAGGTTGCAGTGAGCCAAGTTTGAGGTTTTGCAGTGTTGAGGTTTTGCTTCTCAGTTATACCTTTTTGAGCTAATCGGTTTAAAAAAACCCACTGTCTAAAATACGCTGAAATTAATTTTATTATTTATAATTTTTGGTTCTGGATTGACTGTACAGAAAATGTTTCATTTTCTTACTGTGACCTTTGACAAAGAAGGGTGACTAATTGATGGTGTGGGCAGGAGACTCAGTGACATTCCCCACTTCCTCTGGAGTTGGTCGGTGTGGTATAATTCTATTTCAGTTGTGGGCATTCACCAATATTGTTTCCTCCTTTTCCTGCAGGGCCTCTGCTCTCCAGGAAGATAAGGCTTTTAAAGCAGCCTAGCACTAGAAGGTGAGGTAAGGTACTTGAAAAGAGACATTTCTGGCCGGGCGCGGTGGCTCATGCCTGTAATCCCAGCACTTTGGGAGGCCGAGACCGGCGGATCACGAGGTCAGGAGATCAAGACCATCCCGGCTAACACAGTGAAACCCCGTCTCTACTACAAATATAAAAAAATTAGCTGGGCGTGGTGGCAGG
>NW_012102254.1:660299-662170 GCF_000951045.1 Mandrillus leucophaeus | reverse complement strand
CTGGGCGTGGTGGCAGGTGCCTGTAGTCCCAGCTACTCAGGAGGCTGAGGCAGGAGAATGGCGTGAACCCGGGAGGCGGAGCTTGCAGTGAGCTGAGATCAAGCCACTGCACTCCGAGACAGAGCGAGACTCCGTCTCAAAAAAAAAAAAAAAAAGAAAAGAGACATTTCTGCAAAAGAAAGTTGAGGGATAATCACATACTGGCCAAAATGATAACCACAGAATTATATTTATTTATATTTATTTATTTTTTTGAGACAGAGTCTCGCTCTGTTGCCCAGGCTGGAGTGCAGTGGCGTGATCTTGTCTCATGGCACCCTCTGCCTCCTGGGTTCAAGCAATTCTCCTGCCTCAGCCTCCCAAGTAGCTGGGATTACAGGCATGCGCCATCACACCCAGCTAATTTTGTATTTTTTAGTAGAGGCGAGGTTTCTCCATGTTGGTCAGGCTGGTTTTGAACTCCCGACCTCAGGTGATCCGCCCATCTTGGCCTCCCAAAGTGCTGGGATTACAGGCATGAGACACTGTGCCCAGCTTATTTATTTGTTTTTGAGACAGGATCTCCGTCTGTCACCCATGCTGGAGTACAGTGGCATGATTACAGCTCACTACAGACCTCGACTTCCTAGGCTCAAGCTATCCTCCCACCTTGGCCTCTCAAGTAGCTGGGACTACAGGGGCATGTCACCATGCCCGGCTAATTTTTTTAATTTTTTGTGGAGATGGGATCTCACTATGTTGTCCAGGCTGATCTCAAACCCCTGGGCTCAAACGATCCTCCCACCTCAGCCTCTCAAAAAGTGCTGGGATTAATAGACATGAGCCACCGCACCTGACTTAGAATTTTAAAACATTAATAGCGGTGGAAAAGCTCTATTGGATAATACGTATATTTAAGTAGTGTGGAAGACAAAAGTGGAAAGAGGCCGGGTGTGGTGGCTCATGCCTATAATCCCAGCACTTTGGGAGGCAGATGTGCACGGATCAGCTGAGGTCAGGAATTTTGGACCAGCCTGGCCAACACGGCGAAACCCTGTCTCTACTAAAAATACAAAAATTAACTGGGCGTGGTGACAGGTACCTGTAATTCCAGCTACTTGGGAGGCTGAGAAAGGAGAATCACTTGAACCTGGGAGGTGGAGGTTGCAGTGAGCCGAGATCCCGCCATCCCACTACAGCCTGGGCAACAAGAGTGAAACTGCATCTCAAGAAAAAAGTGGAAAGAAAAGGGCTGGGCGCAGTGGCTCACACCTGTACTCCCAGCACTTTGTGAGGCCGAGGTGGGTACATCATTTAAGGTCAGGAGTTCGAGACCAGCCTGGCCAACATGGTAAAACCCCGTCTCTACTAAAAATACAAAAAGTAGCCAGCTGTGCTAGTGTGCACCTGTAATCCCAGCTACTTGGGAGGCTGAGGCAGGAGAATTGCTTGAATCTTGAATCTGGGAGGCAGAGGTTGCAGTGAGCCAAGATCGTGCTGCTGCACTCCATCCTGGGTGATGGAGTGAGACTGTGTCTCAAAAAAAAAAAAAAAAAGTTGGAAAGAAAAAAGAAAAGGAGGCCGATCTCATGCCTATAATCCCAGCACTTTGGGAGGCCAAGGTGGGAGGATTACTTGAAGTCAGGAGTTTGAGACCAACTTGGGCAACAGAGAGAGACCCTGTCTCTACAAAAAATAAAATTAAAATTAGTTGAGTGTGGTGGCACGCGCCTGTAGTCCTAGCTACTTGGGAAGCTGAGGTGGGGGGATCTTTTGAGCCCAAGAGTTTTTATTTTTATCTTTATTATTTTTTAAAATTTTTTGTAGAGGCCGGGCGCAGTGGCTTAAGCCTGTAATCCCAGCACTTTGGGAGGCCGAGACGGGCGGATCAC
>NW_012102254.1:657089-659393 GCF_000951045.1 Mandrillus leucophaeus | reverse complement strand
TTTTTTTTTTTTTTTTTTTTGAGACAGAGTCTCTCTCTGTTGCCCAGACTGGAGTGCAGTAGCTTGATCTCTGCTCACTGCAGCCTTCACCTGCTGGATTCAAGTGATTCTCCTATCTCAGCCTCCTGAATAGCTGGAACTACAAGCGCGTGCTACCACACCCAGCTAATTTTTTTATATTCACTAGAGACTAGGTTTCACCATGTTGGCCAGGCTGGCCTCGAACTCCTGAACTCAGGTGATCCCACCCATCTTGGTCTCCCGAAGTGCTGGGATTACAGGCGTGAGCCCCCATGCTGGCCTGAATATAGCATTTCTTTTTTTGTTTGAGATGGAGTTTTGCTCTTGTTGCCCAGGCTGGAGTGCAATGGTGCAATCTCAGCTTACTGCAACCTCTGCCTCCTGGGTTCAAGCGTCTCTCCTGCCTCAGCCTCCCGAGTAGCTGGGATTACAGGCGTGTGCCATCACACCTGGCTAATTTTGTATTTCTAGTAGAGACGGGGTTTCTCCATGTTGGTCAGGCTGGTCTCGAACTCCTGACTTCAAGTGATCTGCCCACCTCAGCCTCCCAAAGTGCTGGGATTACAGGCATGAGCCACCACGCCCAGCCCTGAATATAACGTTTTTTTCTTTTTTTTTGAGACGGAGTCTCGCTCTGTTGCCCAGGCCAGAGTACAGTCGCGTGATCTTGGCTCACTGCAAGCTCCACCTCCCAGGTTCATGCTATTCTCTTGCCTCAGCCTCCTGAGTAGCTAGGACTACAGGCGCCCGCCACCACGCCCGGCTAATTTTTTGTATTTTTAGTAGAGATGGGGTTTCACCATGTAAGCCAGGATAGTCTCGATCTCCTGACTTTGTGGTCCATCTGCCTTGGCCTCCCAAAGTGCTAGGGTTACAGGCGTGAGCCACTGTGCTCAGTGAATATAACATTTCTAATGGTTAGTCTGTCCCTAGTTCTTAGACAGTTTGGTTCTTTTTTTGTTATTTTTTTCCTTATTATTTGTTTTAGCTATCTCCTACAGGAAAGAGGTTATTTCTTACTTTGGTTGTAATAGATAATGTTGCAATTAACATCTCTGCATGAAGTTTTTTAAAAGAGGTTTTAGTATCATAAGAAGTGACTTGTGATTTACAATTTTGTAGAAGCACATTTATCAATGTCAAGTAAGGCAGATTTGTAATGATTTTTATTTTTAAGTATTGTGCACGTTTTCTATAGTCCTTTTTCTGTGACTTGCATGGATTTGCGATATTTATAGCCACGTAGAGACCTAGTCTCAGTGTTCCCTGCCCTTGGGGGCATCAGCAGCCACAGATTCATTCTTGCTGAGGCAGTCACGGCCCTTGGATACCCTAAGTATAGGGGAGTGTGCCAGTTGTGGGGAGCTCAAGGATGAATGAAGCACTTGGAAGGATATGTCGTATTCCGGGAAACAGTAGCCAGTGCCCAGCTTGGTTCTCTGTTTTGGCATTTACTCTTCATTTCTGTGGATGTTGTTTTTGTATATTAAGTATGAGAATCTACAAACAAGCACCTCTTACAGAGTTCTTTCTCCTAATCGGTACACAGTTTTCTGTATCTGTGGATTCCACATCTGTGGATTCATCCAATTGTGGATTGAAAATATTTGGGAAAAAAGGATGGCTGCATCTGTGTGAAACATGAATAAACTTTTTCCTTGTCATCATTTCCTAAACGTTATAACAACTATTTTCATACCATTTACATTAGATGTTCGTACATTATTTGCAAATATTACACCATTTTATATAAGGGACTTGAGCATCTGTGGATTTTGGTATCCTGGAACCAATACCTCATGGATACCGAGGGAAGAGTTTGTAAATGTATTAAAACAGAGTAGTGGAATTGGAATTAAATTCTTTTGATTTTGCAGGTATCTCTGTTTAGCCTCTTCACTGTTCTGGGAACATTTTCCCGCAGGCATCCTAGGGGTTGATGGGAAATTTGCTTAAGATTCCCAAGGCTGTCTATGGCAGAAGTGAACCAGTTCTGCCTTGGTTGTCATAAACACCTCTGTTAATTAGCTCAGTTGTTCTCCAGGGGTGGATTGATTCTCTAGCCAGCTTTTGCCAAGAAAAATGATGTAGTCAATAATGGAATTCCAAATAAGATTTCCTTTTTATTTGGCTATTAATCAGAACCTGGGTACCATCCATTTTCTGGGCCCTAATTTTACTATGGAATGTTTCCATAAAACATGCATCTGATTACTGTAAATGTCCTGTAAGCACTCCTGCTTGGGCTGGTGGGTCATCTTTTTTTTTTTTTTTTTTTTTTTT
>NW_012102254.1:652924-654514 GCF_000951045.1 Mandrillus leucophaeus | reverse complement strand
GGTTCAAGCAATTCTCCTGCCTCAGCCTCCCGAGTAGCTGGGCTTGCAGATGCCTGCCACCATGCCCAGCTAATTTTTGTAATTTTAGTAGAGACGGGGTTTCACCATGTTGGCCAGGCTGGTCTCAAACTCCTGACCTCAGGTGATCCACCCGTCTCGGCCTCCCAGAGTTCTGGGATTACAGGTATGAGCCACTGTGCCTGGCCTATTTTATTTTGATCTTATTTATTTATTTATATATTTTTGAGATGGAGTTTTGGTCTTGTCGCACAGGCTGTTTGCAGTGGTGCAATCTTAGCTCTCTGCAACCTGTGCCTCCCAGGTTCAAATGATTCTCCTTCCTCAGCCTCCCGAGTAACTGGAATTATAGGCACCCGCCACCACGTCCAGCTAATTTTTAAATTTTTAGTAGCGACAGAGTTTCACCATGTTGGCCAGGCTGGTCTCGAACTCCTGACTTCAAGTGATCTGCCTGCCTCAGCCTCTCAAAGAGCTGGGATTACAGGCGTGAGCCACCGTACCCAGCCCCACTCTTGATTTTTAAATGGTTGCCTTAAACTCTGTCCTATGATTTTTCGGTTTAAACACTTTTTCTGTGTTTGAATGCTATTTTAAAGCAGTTCCTTGTTTCTCCCTGTAGGGCATAGCCCAGAAATTGAGAAGTTAGCACAGCTGGAATTGAGTCTTTTTCATATCTATGTTATCAAGCCGGGTGGGCTGAGGTGAATATGGAAGGCTCTGTGGGCTGTGGTCATGGCCTCACCTGCTGGTCTCAAGCTCTGGGTAGAGAGACTTGCCTTACAGGATAGGATGTGTGTTCACTGCTAGTGCTGCTGCTATGCTGGCAGGTGACTGAAGTTTTGAGCACTTGAAGGGGCAGAATGTTGATTAATTGTAGGGTGGTCTCAGACTCCATGCCCAGGAACTTGTCAGCTGGTCTTGTCTTTCTTGTGTGCAGACCCTACTCCAGCTTACCCTGAAATTTGGTAGGCAGCCCAAGCCTGTGTCTTTTGTGAGGGTAACTCGGTGCTCACCTGAGAGACAGAGCCACTGCGTGATTGGCTGGCGCTATGAGAACGGAGTCTTGTTCTGTCGCCCAGGCTGGAGTGCGGTCGTGCGATCTCAGCTCACTGCAACCTTTTGGAGACAAAAGGCCATGGTCGTGTCTGACCTTTATCTTTGTTGTAACGACCCTGAAACCCTGGCCTGAGTCTTTGAGGTGGAATTTGCCCCAAGAGAAAGTGTCACGTAGTATACCAGAATTTATCAAGCCTTTCCCTAGTACTAGGACACTTAACATGTGCCTGCAGTATTTTTGTTCGTTTTGCTATTATTTCACATTTAATTTCATTTTTGTAAATACCTAAATAATTTTGAAGCCAAATTCAGATTTTTTCATCTTTATGTCCACTTAGGTTGCTTAGACCTCAGGTGGTAGACCAGGTTTTGTTTTCTTTTTCTTTTTTTTTTTTTTTGAGACAAAATCTCACTGTTGTCCCCCAGGCTGGAGTGCAGTGGCATGATCATGGCTTAGTGCAGCCTGAATTCCTGGGCTTAAGCAATCCTCCTGCCTCAGCCTTCTGCAAAGCT
>NW_012102254.1:649020-650849 GCF_000951045.1 Mandrillus leucophaeus | reverse complement strand
CCACCCGTCTCGGCCTCCCAAAGTGCTGGGATTACAGGCTTGAGCCACCGCGCCCGGCCTTTTTTTTTCTTTTGAGACAGAGTTTCAGTCTTGTTGCCCAGGCTGGAGTGCAGTAGTGTGATCTCAGCTCACTGTAACCTTCCTCTCCTGGGTTCAAGTGATTCTCCTGCCACGGCCTCCCAAGTAACTGGAACGATACACCATGCGCCACTACGCCTGGCTAATTTTTATATTTTTAGTAGAGATGGGGTTTCTTCATGTTGGTCAGGCTGGTCTCGAACTGCTGACCTCAGGTGATCTGCCCTCCTTGGCCTTCTAAAGTGCTGGGATTACAGGCGTGAGCCACTGCACCCGGCCTGTAGGTCATCTTTATGTCCAATCTGCCCTGACCTCTGGGGAGGTCAAGGATACCTTGCCTTCTAGGATTTTTTATATTGGAGACCAGTCTGATGAGTAGCCCTTGAGCAGGGGGTGGATTCTAAGTCTTGGAGAAAATGAGGAAGTTCTACCTCTTATGTGAGGTATGATTGAAGAAATTGTGTTTTCTTTGTTTTTTGACAGGCAGGGTCTTGCCCTGTTGCCTAGGTTGGAATGTGGTGGCATAATCATAGCTCACTGCAGTCTTGACCTCCTGGGGTCAAGCAGTCCTCCCACTTCAGCCTCCTGAGTAGCTGGGACTACTAGCATGTGCCACTATGCCCAGCTAATTTTTTAATTTTTTGTAGCGATGAGGTCTTAGCTATGTTGCCCAGGCTGGATCCTCCTGCCTCAGCCTCCTAAAGTGTTGGAATTATAGGCGTGAGCCACTACGCCCAGCCCAGAAGTGTCTTATATTTTTAGACTTTTGAGCAGTGTTGGAATGATTGAATCGCCTGAGTGGCGAAGTTTGATAGGAAGAGACTAGAAGAGAGGCTCTTTATTAAAGACCTAAAAATAGAATTCATTAAAGTCACAAATAGATAACAGTAGGATTCCTGTCTCACTCTCTCCTGCTTTGGGTTTGTGCTACCAGCTGTTGCATCTGCTTACCTAGAAAATAGAATAATATTTTGTCAGAAGGGTCAGCAGTGTAGTCCTAAAACATTGTAAGTCTGAGGATGTGCTTTTTCCAGTTTTAAAAGTAGTTTAGAAACTGACCAGATTCTTTCATGTAGGGAGGAAATCTTAGCAGGAGACGTTGGTTCTTCTGCTCATAGTGCCAGTCCTAACCTGACAGGTCCTGTGGGGTCCCCCGTCTCTTCAGAGCCCTGAGCCTTTTTCCCTTCTAGTTGAACATTGCTGACTAGGGAGGGATCTCCTATGTAGGTCATCTGATTACCTGATTTGATCATATGGTACTTCTGTTATTTTGGAGGAGAGGGTCTCCTTTTGATTCTAATAGCTGGAGATGAAAATGACTCCGTATGCTTTCTTCCTATGGAGGGCTCTGCTGCCCTGAGCTGCATGTGCCCTTTACATCTGTGTGAGGGGGTGGAGGAATGTCCTGGCCTCCCCGCTTCCATCCTGCTATGGGCTTCCAGGGAGAATGGGGCCCATTGTGGGCTGTGCCCAAAGGCACAGTCCTCTGCCTCAGTGTCAGGCTTACTGTGGTCTCTGTGTCCAGTTTGCTGTGATCACTGGGTGCCAAGGGGCTGGGAGCTCAGGAAGCCATTGCTGCTTTTTTTTTTTTTTTTTTTTTTTGAGATGGAGTCTTGCTCTTGTCACCCAGGCTGTAGTGCAATGGCACAATCTCTGCTCACTGCAACCTCCGCCTCCCAGATTCAAGCAATTCTCCTGCCTCAGCCCCCGGAGTAGCTGGGACTACAGGCACCCGCCACCACGCCTGGCTA
>NW_012102254.1:641552-643205 GCF_000951045.1 Mandrillus leucophaeus | reverse complement strand
GCCTTGGCCTCCCAAAGTGCTGGGATTTACAGGTGTGAGCCACTGTGCTTGGCCTGATGTTTTAATTATTGAGAATTTTGTATTTTTTGTAGAGATGGGGTTCTTCCTCTCTGCCTAGGCACATGACTGTCTATCCCAGATGGCGGCACTGGCCTAGAACAGACGGTTCTACCCCCAGTACACCAAGGCCCTGGAGGGTGCAACCTATAGAACAGCTGGCCTCCTGTCTTCAGTAGTAGGACAAGTAACAAACTTAGACCCTGTCTTCAGTAGTAGGACAAGTAACAAACTTAGATTTGGCAATATAAATTTAGAAAAGGTTAATGTTTTCCAGAACAGTGAAACTACAGTATAAAGGTTAGACTTGAGAACCCAAAATTACTCCCTAGCTTCCGTTTCCTGCCCTTCGTGTGCTCAGCACTTGTATCTGTGTTCTCACTACCCTGAGCCCTGAGTTCTTCTGGGGTTGGCCCAGGAGTTGCCTTGGTCCAGAGAGATACCTGGGAGGAAACCACATGGAAGCAACAACAGTACTACGTATATGTTATTATTTGGAGTAATTAGCCCATAATTTTTTTTTTTTTTTTTTTTGAGATGGAGTCTCAGTCTGTCGCCCAGGCTGGAGTGCAGTGGTGTGATCTCGGCTCACTGCAACCTCCGCCTCCCGGGTTCAAGCAATTCTCCTGCCTCTGCCTCCTGAGTAGCTGGGACTACAGGCGCCTGCCACCATATACGGCTAATTTTTTATATTTTTAGTAAAGACAGGGTTTCACCATGTTAGCCAGGATGGTCTTGATCTCCTGACCTCTTGATCTGCCCACCTGGGCCTCCCAAAGTGCTGGGATTACAGATGTGACCCACTGCGCCTGGCCAGCCCCATAAATTCTTGATAGCAATTTTCCTGAGGTACTCAAGTTTTACTAGAAAAACATAGCATCATGTTTTGATTCATTAGTTGTCTAGATGCTCATCCTCCTGTATTATACTGGCTATTAAGTACCATTACTCCCAGGTTGAATTTATGACATCTGCTGCCCACCATGCCCGTTAATCAAATCCATAAAGGCAGGGCAAACTGCTGTCTCGTGTTATTTCAAACTGCCCCACCTCCTTCCTCTTCCGTCTTATGTTATTAATGAAATAGTTTGACAATACTTAAATGTTAGTGAAAATAAGGGAAAAGTCGTTTGTATCTTTAGGTGAGGGTGTAAATTGAAGGACAGTTTTGCCAAATCTAACAATTCCAATGTACATATCCTTTGACCCAGCAATTCCACATCTAGGATTATATCCTTAGATATGTTCTAAGAAGAATGCAAGGATGAGTGTGAGAACACCCCGGAGAGCAAGATACACAGGATATTTAGACATTTAAATGTACCATACACAATAGGGGTGAATGAGGAGATGGATCTACCCACTGGGGCTGAGGTCTCTCAGTTCTACTAAATTAGAAAAAGGAACAGTTATTTATTTTTGATACGGAGTCTTGTTCCGTCGCCCATGCTGGAATGCAGTGGTGCGGTCGTGGCTCACTGAAACCTTTGCTTCCCAAACAAGCGATTCTCCTGCCTCAGCCACCTGAGTAGCTGGGATTACAGGCGCGCACCACCATGACCGTCTAATTTTTTGTATTTTTTTTTTTTTTTTTTT
>NW_012102254.1:637227-638497 GCF_000951045.1 Mandrillus leucophaeus | reverse complement strand
TTTTTTTTTTTTTGAGACAAAATCTCACTGTTGTCCCCCAGGCTGGAGTGCAGTGGCATGATCATGGCTTAGTGCAGCCTGAATTCCTGGGCTTAAGCAATCCTCCTGCCTCAGCCTTCTGCAAAGCTGGAACTACAGACGTGTGCCACCATGCCAGCCTATTTTTTTTCTTTCTCTTTTGTAGAGACAGGGTCTTGTTATGTTGCCCAGGCTAGTCTCAAACTCCTAGCCTCAAGTGATCCTCTCGCCTCAGCCTTCCAAAGTGGTGGGATTACAGGTGTGAACCACCATGCCCAGTCTATTTTCTTGTTTTGAATTCAAGCTTTCTGAGGGTTGTCCTTTAGGAAGAGAATGTAAGGAATTCCAGAGTCAGGGAGGCATGGGCTGTGTTCTGGGAGAGGCCTAGGGAGGCACTGGTCTGGAACCGCCTGTAGGAGTGGGTGGGTGTCAGACTGCCAGCAGAAGCCAGGGTGGTGAGGGGAGGGATGAGTGTTCTGCAAGGGAGATTTATACCACTGTATTTTTTTTTCTTTTTTTTGAAACAGAGTCTCACTGTGGAGTGTAGTAGAATGATCTCGGCTCACTGCAACATCCACCTCCTGGGTTCAAGTGATTCTCCTAACTCAGCCTCCCAGGTAGCTGGGATTACAGATGTGCATTACCATGCCTGGCTGATTTTTATATTTTTAGTAGAGACGGTTTCACCCTGTTGGCCAGGCTGGTCTCGAACTCCTGACCTCAGGTGATCTGCCCACCTCGGCCTCCCAAAGTGTTGGGTTTATAGGTGTGAGCCACTGCGCTCAGCTGGATATGAATATTCTTGACAGTGTCTTCTGGGTATATACCTAAGAGTGAACTGTTAGATATATAGTATTTGATATATATATACACGCACGCGCACACACACACATATATATATATTTTTTTGGAGATTCAGTCTCACTCTGTCACCCAGGCTAGAGTGCAGTGGTGTGATCTTGGCTCTTGGCTCACTGGATCCTCTGCCTCCCGGGTTCAAGTGATTCTCCTGTCTCAGCTTAACCATTAGCTGGGATTACAGGCGCATGCCACCATGCCCGGCTAATTTATGTATTTTTAGTAATAATGGGGTTTCTCTGTGTTGCTCAGACTGGTCTCGAACTCCTGGATTGCTCAAGCCATCCACCTGCCTTGGCCTCCCAAAGTGCTGGGATTTACAGGTGTGAGCCACTGTGCTTGGCCTGATGTTTTAATTATTGAGAATTTTGTATTTTTTGTAGAGATGGGGTTC
>NW_012102254.1:630769-635212 GCF_000951045.1 Mandrillus leucophaeus | reverse complement strand
CGCCCGTCTCGGCCTCCCAAAGTGCTGGGATTACAGGCTTGAGCCACCGCGCCCGGCCTTTTTTGTATTTTTAACAGAGACGGTGTTTCATCATGTTGGCCAGGCTGGCCTCGAACTCCTGACCTTGTGATCCGCCCGCCAGTTGTGAGCCACTACGCCCGGCAAAAAAAAGGAACAGTTTTGAAGAATTTGGTTTCATTTGAACGTTAAGAATGAAATAAAAAGAGATGTGCTTGTTTATGTGTTTAGAGATACACATTCAATGTGTCATATGTGGAGACCTACTGAGGAAAGTCAGTCTGCTCACCTGAGGACCTGGGAAGGAGACCTGCTTTTCACTTGTGTCCTAGTGTGGTGTTGGAATTTATTTTACCTCCATGTTAATTACTTTTTTTTTTTTTTTTGAGACAGAGTTTCACTCTTGTTGCCCAGGCTCGAGTGCAATGGCGTGATCTTGGCTCACTGCAACCTCCACCTCCTGGGTTCAAGCGATTCTCCTGCCTCAGCCTCCCGAGTAGCTGGGATTACAGGCACATGCCCCCACACTCCACTAATTTTTGTATTTTTAGTAGAAACAGGGTTTCGTTGGCAGGTGATCCGCCCGCCTCGGCCTCCCAAAGTACTGGGATTACAGGCGTGAGTCACTGCGCCTGGCCTTTTTTTTTTTCTTGGAGACACAGTTTTGCTCTTGTTGCCCAGGCTGGAGTGCAATGGCGCGATCTCGGCTCACCGTAACCTCCGCCTCCCGGGTTCAGGCGATTCTCCTGCCTCAGCCTCCCGAATAGCTGGGATTACAGGCATGTGCCACCATGCCTGGCTAATTTTGTATTTTCATTTGAGAAGGGGTTTCTCCATGTTGGTTGGGCTGGTCTCGAACTCCCAGCCTCAAGTGATCCGCCCCCCTCTGCCTCCCATAGTTCTGGGATTACAGGTGTGAGCCACCGTACCTGGCCCGTGAATTACTTTTATTGCATTAAGTCAAAGGGGAGGACCAGACAGCTGATGACATCTTTGTGAGATAGTGGGAACCAATAGTAGGGAATCAGATACTGGGAAACACCGGATGCAGCCTGCCCACATTTTGCCCTTAGCTCTGGGACCTCTGAACTTGGTAATGGTCTGATTTGGGTTTTTTTTCCTTTAAGAGGGAAGGTTCCTGGGAAGGGAAGATAGAATCTATTTTTAATATTAAGTAAATGTAGCTCAATGTAGTAATTTTGGGCCCTAGTGTAACATTTTCTTCCATTATAACCCAAGTCACTTTTAAAACAAACAAAATCCTTTTTTTGGTATATTTTGTGTTTGTAATGTTGCTAGAGGAAAATGCTTTTGAAATATCTTCACTTCCCTTCGTAAACTTGGAAGGGCTTGGGACTTGGTGGGGTATGTGTTTTGAATCATGCTGTCTGGGGGATTAGTGCCTGAAATCCAGATTCCTACTGGACAAAGCGCTGGGGTTTGAGGTAAGTGGGGTGGGGTGGGGCGAGGGTTATATAGCTATCACAGATAACAGAGCCTACCTGCTAACTTTGCTTCACAATTGTCAGTGCATAGACCTGCTTTGGCACGGACATCCTGAGAGGGGACTTGGACCATGACCCGTATTCCTTTCTCTTACCACCGTGGCCGGCTATTTTAGTAACTTCTAAAAATTTTGGGCGCCGTGGCTCACGCCTGTAATCTCAACACTTTGGGAGGCCGAGGCGGGCGGATCACGAGGTCAGGAGATAGAGACAATCCTGGCTAACACGGTGAAACCCCGTCTCTACTAAAAATATAAAAAAAATTAGCCGGACTTGGTTGCGGGCGCTTGTAGTCCCAGCTATTCGGGCGGCTGAGGCAGGAGAATAATGTGAACCTGGGAGGTGGAGCTTGCAGTGAGCCGAAATTGCGCCACTGCCCTCTAGTCTGGATGAAAGAGCAAGACTCCGTCTCAAAAAAAAAAAAAAATTTTTTAATGTAACTTTAAATTTACAGAAAAATTGCAAGAATAATTCAAGAAACTCCCAAATACTCTGGAGTCACCATTTGTTTACATTTTGCTGTGTTTGCTCTGTCATTCTCTTTTCTATCTATATCTTTTTTTCTGAACCATCTGTGAGTAATTGACAGAGATCATATCTCTTTACTCCTACATGTTTTTTTTTTTTTTTGGAGATAGGGTCTTGATCTGTCGCCTAGGCTGGAGAGCGGTGATGAGATTTCGGCTTATTGCCACCTCCGCCTCCCAGGCTTGAGTGATCTTCCTACCTTAGCCTCCCTCCAGAGTAGCTGAGACTACAGGTGCAGGTTACCATGCTGGCCTAATTTTGTATTTTTTTGTAGAGACGGGGTTTGAGACCAGCCTGTTACCCAGGCTGGTCTCAAACTCCTCAGCTCAAGCTATCTGCCCGCCTCAGCCTCCCAAAGTGCTGGGATTACAGACGTGAGCCACAACACCTGGCCTACTCCTAAATTCTTTTTCTTTTTTTTTTTTGAGATGGAGTCTCACTCTGTTGTCCAGTTTGGAGTGCAGTGGCATGATCTTGGCTCACTGCAACCTCCAGCTCCCAGGTTCAAGCGATTTTCCTGCCACAGTCTTCCTGAGTAGCTGGGACTACAGGCACACACTACCACACCTAATTTTTGTATTTTTCGTAGAGACAGGTTTCGCCATGTTGGCCAGGGTGGTCTCTAACTCCTGACCTCATGTGATCTGCCCTTCTTGGCCTTCCAAAGTGCTGGGGTTACAGGCGTGAGCCACCGTGCCCAGCCCTCCTAAATTCTTAACTGTGTATTTCCTAAGGATGAGAATATTATCTTACATAATCACAGTATAGCTATCAACATCAGGAAATTTAAGACTAGTAGAATACTGTTCTGTTATTTTTATTTTATTTTTTGAGACAAGGTCTGGCTCTATCGCCCAAGCTGGAGTGCAGTGGTGCAGTCTCGGCTTACTGCAGCCTTCACCTCTCAGGCTCAAGCCGTCCTCCCTCAGCCTCTTGAGTAGCTGGGACTATGGGTGCACACCACCATGCCTGGCTGATTTTGTATAGACGGGGTTTTGCCATGTTGCCCAGGCTGGTCTCAAACTCCTGAGCTCAAGTGATCTGCCCACTTTAGCCTCCCAAAGTGCTGGGATTACAGGCATGAGCCACCATGTCTGGCCGAATACTGTTATCTAATCTACAGTCCATATTCACTTTGTCTCAGTTACATCTTTGGTATTGCCATATGAGTAGGCACAGGGTGCAGGTTTGTTTTGATGATCAACTCTGATTAAAGAGACACTTGGCAGTTTTCTCCATGAAAAGTTGATATTTTCTCCTTTGTAATTAATAAGTCATTTATGGGGGGAACACTTGAGATTATGTAAATATCTTGTTGCTTTCCTCATCAAATTTTGACCCTCTATCTTCAGCATTCAATGATGCTTCTGAGCCCATTAGTCCTTCTGCATTTGTTGTCACCTTACTGTAAGGAAGAGCTTTTCTCATCTCCTATGTTTACTCATTAATTGGTTATTTATATTCATATTAATAACTTATTCAATGTGGTGTAATACATTCATGTCACTGTTCATTTCTTTCTTCTTTTTTTTTTTTTGAGACAGTCTTGCTCTCCCAGGTTCAAGTGATTCTCTTGCTTCAGCCTCCTAAGTAGCTGGGATTACAAGTGTGTACCATCATGCCTGGGTAATTTTTGTACTTTTAGTAGAGACAGGGTTTCTCTGTGTTGGTCAGGCTTGTCTCAAACTCCTGACCTCAAGTGATCTGCCCACCTCAGCCTCCCAAAATGCTGGGATTACAGGTGTGAGCCACTGTGCCCGGCCTTTTTTTTTCCCTCTTTTTTTAGAGACAGGATCTCACTCTATTGCCCAGGCTGGTGTACAGTGGCATGATCATAGCTCACTACAACCTTGATCTCCTGGGCTCAAGCAATCCTCCTGCCTCAGCCTCCTGAGTAGCTGTGACTACTGGCACACACCACCATGGCCAGCTAATTTTTTTCTATTTTTATTATTTATTTATTTTTTTGAGACAGAATCTCATTCTGTTGCCCAGGGTGGAGTGCAGTGGCGACATCTCGGCTCACTGCAACCTACACCTCCCCAGCTCAAGCGATTCTCCTGCCTCAGCCTCCCGAGTACCTGAGATTACAGGTGCCTGCCATCATGCTCAGCTAATTTCTGTATTTTTTTTAGTAGAGACGGGGTTTCACCCGTCTGGCCAGGTTGGTCTCGAACTCTTGACCCAGGTGGTCCCCCTGCCTCGGCCTCCCAAAGTCAGGGATTACAGGCGTAAGCGACCGCACCCTGCATTTTTTTCTGTTTTTAATAGAGATGGGGTCCCACTGTGTTGCCGGAACTGGTCTCAAACTCCTGGGCTTAAGTGATCCTCCTGCCTCAGCCACCCGAAACGTTGAGATTACAGGCATGAGCCACCGCTCCCACCCGAGTTT
>NW_012102254.1:622872-630636 GCF_000951045.1 Mandrillus leucophaeus | reverse complement strand
GCGCAATCTCGACTCACTGCAAGCTCCGCCTCCCGGGTTCACGCCATTCTCCTGCCTCAGCCTCCTGAGTAGCTGGGACTACAGGCGCCTGCCACCGCGCCAGGCTAACTTTTTGTATTTTTAGTAGAGACGGGGTTTCACCGTGGTCTTGATCTCCTGACCTTGTGATCCGCCAGCCTCAGCCTCCTAAAGTGCTGGGATTACAGGCGTGAGCCACCGCGCCCGGCCTTGTTTCTTTTTTTTTTTGAGACAGAGTCTCATCCTTTTGCCCAGGTTGGAATGCAGTGGTGTGTTCTCGGCTCACTGCAACCTCTGCCTCCCAGATTCAAGCAATTCTGCCTCAGCCTCCTGAGTAACTGGGATTACAGGCATGGGCCTCCTAGCCCAGCTAATTTTTGTATTTTTAGTAGAGATGGGGTTTCACCATATTGGTCAGGCTGGTCTTGAACTCCTGACCTTGTGATCTGCCCCCCTTGGCCTCCTAAATTGCTGGGATTACGGGCGTGAGCCACCGTACCCGGCCTGGCCCCAAGTCTATTCTTAAGACCACAGAACTTTTGATGTAAGATTCACTGGACAGATACACAACTACAAGACATAAAATAAATCTTTTATTTACAAAATAAGATCTTTAAGTAGTTAGCTTCCAGTTGAAATAATGATTTGGACTGAATGTGGTGGCTTATGCCTATAATCCCAGCATTTTAGGAGGCTGAGGTGGGAGAATTGCTTGAGCCCAGGAATTTGAGACCAGCCTGGGCAACATGGTGAGGCCCCATCTCTACAAAAGATAAAAAATTAGCCAAGTGTGGTGGTGCTATGCTTGTAATCCCAGCTATTTGGGAAGCTGAGGTGGGAGGATCACTTGAGCCTGGGAGGGCGAGGCTGCAGTGAGCCATCATTGTGTCACTGCACTCCAGCCCAGGTGACGGAGTGAGACCCTGTATCTTTAAAGGAAAATTTAAAAAGGGATAAATGCAGGAGATCTTCATCTTATCAAAAGGGTGCTGTTGTAATTTATGTATTTCTAAGTACTGGATGGGGAGGGGGAGTAGCAGCTCCAAGGTACTTTTCAGTGGTGGCCTTAATCTGCTGATGCGTGGAAGGTGTTTTCTTCTTCCAAATAGCCCTGGGACCTCCTGAATTTCTGGGTTGGGCCCCTCAGGCATGGATTGACTCCTACAGTTCAGGTGGATGGAGATCCCACCAGCCCACAGCTTAATTCTTCAGATGCTTTATCTTCGTTTCTCATGTATCTTCAGTCGGCTTCTGATGTGAGCACATAAATACCCTGCAGAATTCCTTTCCAGTCTTTATGTAGATCATTATTTTTGTTTTCTTTTTTTTTTTTTTTGAGATGACAGGGTCTTGCTGTGTCACACTGGCTGGAGTGCAGTGGCGTGATCACGGCTCACTGCAACCTCAACCTCCCAGGCTCAAGCGATCCTCCCACTTCAGCCTCCTGAGTAGCTGAGATTTTAGGCATGCGTCACCACGCTCAGCTAATTTTTAAAAATATTTTGTAGAGACGGTCTCTCTGTGTTGCCCAGCCTGGTCTCAAACTCCTGGGCTCTAGCAATCCATCCACCTTAGCCTCCCAAAGTGCTGGGATTACAGGCATGAACCACTGCCTTGCCTGCTTTTCATTTTTAATCCTTGGGTTCTAAAATGCAGGAATTAATTTCCAAATAATTAGTATGGAATGCAATCCCGCTTTTTCCTGTGTGCTGAGAGAATGATCAAAGACCACAGAAAGGAGATGGAGACAGAAGAAGGTGAGAGCAAGGGCATTTTTAAGGATTTCTTCAGTCTTGTTAATCTGGGTGTAAATTCTGTGTGGCAGATAGCAGCTGAGGATCCCCTGAAGTTTTGAGGAGGAGGAAAGCCCTTGAGAATAATGGGTTTTCTTGGTCTTACTTTGTATAAGAAGAGCCCAAACTGGACATATCTCCAGATATGTGCTATGGTCTTTAACAAGCAGCCCAACATCCTTTGCTGGGGAAGGCCAGCAATGTGGGAGCTAGTGGGGCCTGGCCCAGGAGCCTTGTGTTCACCAGGTCACTGGGAGCTGGTGCTCTCTGATGTCCTTCTATGCAAGCCTGATTCTGAAATCAGGTGTGGTGGGCATCACTGTCCATAGTGTTGGCCTGGCCTGTCATTTCACTGATCATAGAATGGCTGTAGCTTTGCAGAGCAGGGATTGTGAGAATGGAAGAATGTCTTTTGGCTCTTTTGCTCTAGTTTTTGGAAGCACGTCAGTTAGAGAAGTTTGTGATTTTTTAGAATTTGTTGCTGTGGTAAGGCTGAAGCAGGTAAAAGGGCCAATTAGAACCATCTGTGGGAGGGAAGGAATTCTGTTAGCAGGAAGGAAAACCTGAGCAAAGGGAGTGGGTGCTAGTTTTGTCTTGTTCTTTTATAAACAAAGTGTGTTGATATGGCAGTTTCTGGCATGGGTGAAATGTTTTTGATGGTTGAACATGAAGAATGTAGCCAAAAACAAGAGTGGGGCTAAAAGCAAGTCACAACTTCAGACAATGAAGATTGAAGCATTTGCCTAGATAAATACTCTATAGTGAATATGCAAGAACTCCCACATACCCGTTTGACTCCTGAGGCATTGTGCTTAGGGCCCCAGGCCTTTATTACAGAGCTGCTGGCAGGGTCAAGGGCTGGGTTGCCTGGAGTTTCGCTGACATTTCACCTCACTTCTCTGTTTTTGGAGTCTAATTAGCCAATTAGGTCAGAAAGGCCAGCAGCCAGCACACTTTTTCTAAATTTTAATTCATCATTGCTAGATTAGCATATTAATTTTGAGCTGTGGCACTTACTTTTAATCTTTTGTAGTGTAATGGAAAAACCAGAAAGCTCAGCATTGAACTTCAAAGTGTGAAATCAGGTGATCATTGCCATTATGCTTGGTGAATTATTATTATTTTTTTTTTTTGAGACGGAGTCTCGCGCTGTCGCCCAGGCTGGAGTGCAGTGGCCGGATCTCAGCTCACTGCAAGCTCCGCCTCCTGGGTTCACGCCATTCTCCGGCCTCAGCCTCCCGAGTAGCTGGGACTACAGGCGCTGCCACCCCGCCCGGCTATTTTTTGTATTTCTTAGTAGAGACGGGGTTTCACCGTGTTCGCCAGGATGGTCTCGATCTCCTGACCTCGTGATCCGCCCATCTCGGCCTCCCGAAGTGCTGGGATTACAGGCTTGAGCCACCGCGCCCGGCCTATTATTATTATTATTGAAGACAGAGTCCCGCACTGTCATCCAGGCTGGAGCACAGTGGCGTGATCTTGGCTCATTGCAACCTCTGCCTCGCAGGTTCAAGTGATTTTCCTGCCTCAGCCTCCCAAGTAGCTGGGACTACAGATGCGTGCCACCACACCCAGCTAGTTTTTGTATTTTTAATAGAGACGGGGTTTCACCGTTAGCCAGGATGGTCTTGATCTCTTGACCTTGTGATTCGCCTGCCTCGGCCTCCCAAAGTGCTGGGATTATAGGTGTGAGCCACTGGCGCCTGGCCACTTGGTGAATTATTTAGGGGATTTAGTGTAAGTTCCTTTCCTGTACTCTGCGGGCATCTGCTGAGTACCTGCTTGGTGCCAGGCATCTACTTGGAGAGAAAGCAGCAGAGTAAGTGCTGTCAAGACTCCTGTAGTGGACCTGTTCTCCCCCTTTTCTCTCAAGGGAACCATTGGCATCCAGCCTTGACCCCCAGTAGACACTGATCATCCTGCCCCCCCCCAGCATAGCCCCACTGTACCTTTGTGCTGAGTTGAGGAGGGGATAGGATGGCCAGGGGGAGTTTCGGGAAGTCAGAAGGCAACTTCTAGTTTCTGTTACAGTAAGCACTTGGAAAATGACTGTTTATAATGTATTAGTATAAATACTTGGTTTGTTACCACTTGTGTTTCCTGATTTAGTAATGTATATAAACCTTAATTGAATATTTTTGTGTGAAACTTGAAAAGACTGCATCTGTAGCAAATAAAGCCTCACACCTAGCACAGGGTAGGTAGTTGGTAAACATGTGCTGAAGTGTTAATTGTTGGGCTGTCTTCAGAGAATTGTAGTTTGCTTTAATTGCATTTTTGGATGCCACACGGGTACAAGGATGTGGTAATTCATTCCCACTTGGATTCTGCTGAGTCTGGCCACCCACCTCTCATACTTATTCCCCCACCACTACTCCACCTCCCACTCTAGCTGCTGCAGCCAAATGGATAGTTAGGGCCAGGCGCAGTGGCTCATGCCTGTAATCCCAGCACTTTGGGAGCCTGAGGTGGGCGGATCACAATGTCAGGAGTTCGAGAACAGCCTGGCCAATATGGTAAAACCCTGTCTCTACTAAAAATACAAAAATTAGCTGGGCATGGTGGCAGGCACCTGTAGCCCCAGCTGCTCAGGAGGCTGAGGCAGGAGAATCGCTTGAACTCGGAAGGCAGAGGTTGCAGTGAGCCGAGATGTCGCCATTGCACTCCAACCTGGGCGACAGAGCGAGACTCTGTCTCAAAAAACAAACAAAAAAAACCAGAAACCGAAATGGATGGTTAGGCCTGGTCCTTGCCCTTGGCCTCAGTTTATCCTTTTCTGTCTTCAGTGTCTTACCTGGGCACTGGTAATTAAAGGACTGGAGCATGTCATCACGGGGATATGCCCCTAAAAGCCTCCTAAATTATTTTCTTCTGAAGTCTAATTGATGTAACTCTAAGTGATGTTTTCTAAAATATTGTGGCAAAATATACGTAACAAAGATGGTGTATTTATTTATTTATCTATTTTGAGACAAGGTCTTGCTTTGTCACCCAGGCTGGAGCACAGTGGTGGAATCATGGCTCACTTCAGTCTCGACCTCCTGGACCAAGCAGTCCTCCCACCTCAGGCCGAGTAGCTGGGACTACAGGTACATGCCCATATACCTCGCTAATTTTTAAATTTTTTAAAAAAATTTTATTTTACTTATTTTTTTTTTTGAGATTGAGTCTCACTCTGTCACCCAGGCTGGAGTGCAGTGGCGCAATCTCGACTCACCGCAACCTCCGCCTCCCAGGTTCAAGCAATTCTCCTGCCTCAGCCTCCTGAGTAGCTGGGACTATAGGCGTGCGCCTGCCACGCCCGGCTAATTTTTTTTGTATTTTTAGTAGAGACAGGGTTTCACCATATTGGCCAGGATGGTCTCCATCTCTTGACCTTGTGATCTGCCTTCCTCGGCCTCCCAGAGTGTTGGGATTACAGGTGTGAGCCACTACGCCTGGCCTAAATTTTTTTTTTTGGTAGGGATGGGGGTGTCACTGTGTTGCCCAGGCTTACGTTTTAATATGCCATCTTAACCATTAAAAATGGTTTTTTTTAGGGGCTGGGTGTAGTGGCTTGTCCCTATAATCCCAGTGCTTGGGGAGGCTGAGGCGGGAGGATTGTTTGAGCCAGGAGTTTGAGACTAGCCTGGGCAACATAGTGAGACCCTGTCTCTACAAAATAAAAACTAAAAAAATGGCCCAGCCTGATGACTCACACCTATAATCCCAGCACTTTGGGAGGCCGAGGTGGGCAGATCACCTGAGATCAGGAGTTCAAGACCATCGTGGCCAACATGGTGAAACCCCATCTCTACTAAAAATACAAAAATTAGCCGGGCGTCATAGTGGGCGCCTATAATCCCAGCTACTTGAGAGGTTGAGGCAAGAGAATCGCTTGAACCCAGGAGGCAGAGGTTGCAGTGAGCTGAGATTGTGCCGCTGCACTCTAGCCTAGGTGACAGAGCAAGACTGCATCTCAAAAAAAAAAAAAAAAAAAAAATTAAAAAATGAACCACGCATGGTGGTGTGAACCAGTAGTCCCAGCTGTGGGAGGCTGAGGCAGAAGGATCACTTGAGCCCAGGAGTTCGAGGTTACAGAGGTTCATTGTACCACTGTACTCCACCCTGGGTGATAGATGAGAGACTGTCTCTCAAAACAAAACAAAACGAAAAAACAAACCCCAAACTCACCTTTTTAAATTGTAAAAAGCACAATATAAAACTTACCATCTTCAAAGTCAAGTATACTGTTCGGTAATGAATAATGTTTAACGCAGTGTATGGACTTCAGTGGAATGTAGAAGGAATTCTTTCAGTGAGCCCCAACACGTACCATGTTAAAATCTACTCAGATTAAAAGCCATGGTTCAGTGGAGAATGACTGTTCAGCCCTGGGTTTTTAACCTTGCCTTTCTTCCCTTTCCCTAGAACATGTCTGCACCTGGGTGGATTTATACCCAGGTTTTAAACCTTTGCTTCCTGTCTTTGTTGGAAAAAACCAAATCACCGCTAGCAGAAGCCACTGCCCTTGGTTTATCTGTGATAAGTGAGAATTTGCAAGAATTTTCCAAGTGAGAGAAGTGTTCAAAGTAGCTTTTCTGTTTGATAGAATGTTGTGTAGTGTTTGCCTCTCAGGGGTGGTATTTTTTCTCCCACATATTTTTACCTTTAAATCTCTTGCTGTATATGTGACCCTGACTTCCTTTAGTTGGTCCTCTAGCTCCCTCATGGTCCTGGGGCTGCCTCCATATTGCTGGTGGTATTTCCACATTGCCTGCAGTTTAGGTAGGAACCTGTCCCATGTCAGGGAAACCTTATCTACCCCCTGAACTGAGCAATTTTAGGGTGATACCTTGAATCTTCACCAGTCACTTGGTTTTAGACGTTTCTCATCTGATGCCAAGGAGTCAAAAAGGCCTGTTTTTAACTAGAAGCAGAGAAATCTGACGGTTTTTTTTTTTTTTTTTTGATATTTGGAGCTCAAATAAACAATGACTTCACACCATTGTTTTCCATTGTGTTGAGTACATCATATTGAGAAGTTTTAAACTGGTTAACCTTTCAGAAACTACATTAATGTTGGACTGACAGTTAATATTTAACTTCTGAGTATCAAAGTGTTTTTTGCTAGATTGAACCTGAAGTGGTTAATATTTCTGCTTCTTGTGTTTTCCAAAACATTTACAACAGGAACGTGGAATTTTATTATTTTAATCTGGTTTTAAAATGCATATCCCATTTTCTTTATTTTTATTTATTATTTATTTTGAGACAGGGTCTTGCTGTGTCATCCAGGCTGGAGTGCAGTGTTGTAATCTCACTGCAGTCTCACCATCCTGGGTTCAAGCAATTCAGTCACCTCAGCCTCCCAAGTAACTATGATTACAGGCATGCGCCACCATACCTGGCTAATTTTTGTACTTTTTTGTAGAAACAGAGTTTCGCCACGTTGCCCAGGCTGCCCTTGAACTCCTGGGCTCAAGCATTCTGCCCACCTCAGCCTGCCAAAGTACTGGGATTCTAGGTGTGTGCCACTGTACCTGACCATTCTTTAAATGTTTTAATTACTGTGGCAAATGATAGAAATTTAACAGCATAAGTACTATTTTTAGGTGACGTAGCTATTTGGGAGTAGGGGCTCCTAGGAGTGGTGAGATGGGCTACCTCTGCCAAATTTTGTGTGGTTAATAATGGGTTGAGTCTCCCAACTTTTCCTTTATTCTTGGGAAGCAAAAACTAGTAGAGAGCTGTTCTTTCAGAGTTTTTAGGTTAAAATGTCTGAAAGTTTCAGAGCCAGGTGCCAGTGTCCTGTGCTTGTAGTCTCCTATTTGGGAGGCTGAGGCGGGAGGATCACTGGGGAGTTCAAGGCTGGTGAGGTATAATTGTTTCTGTGAAAAGCCACTGCTCTGTAGCCTGGGCAACATAGTGAGACCCTGTCTTAAAACTAAACAAAGGTAGTTAAAAAAAAAAA
>NW_012102254.1:614861-622577 GCF_000951045.1 Mandrillus leucophaeus | reverse complement strand
CCGGGAGGCGGAGCTTGCAGTGAGCCGAGATCGCGCCACTGCACTCCAGCCTGGGCGACAGAGCGAGACTCCGTCTCAAAAAACAAAACAAAACAAACAAACAAAAAATATATATCTGAAAGTTTCTTTCACTGAGTTTTTCTGTGGATGAGGAAACATTAAGTTTATTGCAAATTGAGTTGGTGCCACATGTGCGTTTGTTCCTCACATCTATTGAGTGGAGAGCATTTATTGACTGAGCTCCCTGTGTGCGTGGGGCACTCATAGCTCTGGGGAGGCAGTCTGAGTGGAACAGAGCTGTCTGTTCCATAAGGCTGTCTGGACAGAATGGGGTCATAAGGGCCTCGCTCTTCATGGGCATCTCCCCTTTCCTTCCACCAAGCAACATCCTTTGGTTTGCATCTTCCTGGGAAATGGTATTGGTGATGGTGACGGGAGGGGCCAGTGGGATCCTTACCTGCTGAACCTTACCCTTGGATGCCTGGTGTGTTTGCCAATTACTGTATAATGTTTTGATTTCCTAGTTATTTCCCTGACGACTGATCTGATATATACTTTAAATATACCTGCCTCTAGGGCAGCTTTAATATACTTTGGCTACAAAAGTCACTACCTTTTAGGTACCGTTGATAACTTGACATTTTACTTTACTTTTTTTTTTTTTTTTTCTTTGAGACAGAGTCTTCCTTTGTCACCCAGACTAGAGTACAGCGGTGTGATCTTGGTTCACTGCAGCCTCCACCTCCCAGGTTCAAGCAATTTTCCTGCTTCAGCCTCCCCAGTAGCTGGGATTATAGGTGCCCGCCACCATGCCTGGCTAATTTTTGTATTTTTAGTAGATACAGGGTTTCACCATGTTGGCCAGGCTGGTCTTGAACTCCTGACCTCGTGATCCACCCACCTCAGCCTCCCAAAGTGCTGGGATTACAGGCGTGAGTCACTGTGCCTGGCCTGGCATTTTACTTCTGCCCATCACTTGAGAGTCCCACATATTACAACTGGGAGGAAGGGAGCGCCTGGTCATTGGCAGATGCGAGCCACTTACTGGGCCTACCTCAACTAGCTCTGGTTCTTCTGGCTGAGGGTGTTTATCTGCAGTGAGTCTCAAGGTCTGGGGCCTGGGGCAGTGCTGAGAGCTTAGATTCAGTTGTGGGTACTGCACTGGGTGCTGGCATAGAGGAATAAGGTTCCCATTTCCACTACTCAAAAAGGAGAGCTTCGGTAGCTCCTCTCAGCCAGTGGTGAATCCAGCTAAGACATGTTCTTGGGCTGCCTTGAGCACTTCCTACTCTTTTAGAGGATATAATGTGAATGAGTGTGAGGTGTTACAGTGGATAGCTGTGTCAGGAAGACTAGGTGGCTGTGGCCAGAATCTTTCTGTGGTTCCCACACTATTTTCTCCCGCATTTTCTGGCCACCAAGCTGTAGGCAACCACAAATGAGTGTTTACCTCTGTTTGAAACTTGGTCTCTGAACCACGAGGTGGAGGATCTCTGTAGTGCCTCTATCTGAATGACCGAGTTTTTGAGTATGAAACTGTGTAAAAAAAACCTTCCGGAGGTACATTCTGATATAAGTATGCGGATGCTACCTATCAGATTCCTAGCACAGGCAGACATGACCCTTGCTTATAGGAAGCCAGCATCAGAAAGACAAAAGGGTGTTTTATTACCAAGTTGCAAAAGAATTTTTCTCCTTAGAGCATGGAAAACCAACACATAGTAGATGGAGTTGTGCCCTGAACATCGCCCGCCTGCTAAATGCAGAGCACTTAGTCATGCCCATGAAACAGACACCCCATGTCGTCATGTGTCCGCAGATAGCAGACAGCTTAAGTTCCTGGTAAGGCAGGGTGTGTCTTATAACTGACTCTGTTTTCAAATAAGCTGAGAATTTTAAAATTCACAATCAGCTTAGAATAGTGAAAGATCAGCTGGATCTAATAAGTGAAGTAAAGACTAAAGATGATGGAAAGAAGCTAAAAGAAAGGTCCTGTGTCTCCCCATTCATTTATTAGGTGTATGGTATATGTCTGGCACTGGAAGAGTACTGGGCACATATTAGTGATTGCAACAGATGTATCCCTGCTCTCCCACAACTTACAGTCTTGTGAGGGTGTTGGTTGAGCTGAGCCATTTACTAAATTAGAATTAAAATGCGGCTGGGCACAGTGGTTCATGCCTGTAATTCCGGCACTTTGGGAGGCTGAGGTGGGCGGATCACCTGAGGTCAGGAGTTCAAGACCAGCCTGGCCAACACGGCGAAACTGTCTCTACTAAAAAATACAAAAATTAGCCAGGCGTGGTGGCAGGTGCTTGTAGTCTAAGCTACTTGGGAGGCTGAGGTAGGGAGAATTGCTTGAACTCGGGAGGCAGAGATTGCAGTGAGCCGAGGTTACGCCACTGCACTCCAGCCTGGGTGACAGAGCGAGACTCCCTCTCCAAAAAAAAAAAAGGATTAAAATGCATAAGGAAAAGGCCAGTAAAGAAAACACACGATGCAGCAGTAAAGAAAACTGTAGTCCAGGCACAGTGACTCACGCCTGTAATCCCAACACTTTGGGAGGCCAAGGCAGGAGAATTGCTTGAGCCCATGAGTTTGAAACCACCCTGGTTAATATAGTCTGTATCTCTTCAAAAAAATTTAAAAATTAGCCTGGTGTGGCGGCATACACCTGTAGTTCCAGCTACTTGAGAGGCTGATAGGAGGTTTGCTTGAGACCAGAGGTTGAGGCTGCAGTGGGCTGTGATTATACCATTTCCAGCCTGGGCGACCAAAAAATCAAAACAAAACTACACAGAAAAGAGTTGAAGAAAAACGTTCAATTTGAAACACTTTCTAGAGACCCGAGGAGAACATCCTCACCAGAGTACTGGGAACGCTGGTTGTTGAGAAGGAGTTCCTGGTGGAGGACCCCTCAGACATCACTGGAAGTTAAATGGTTCTTGGAACTGATGCCCATAGGGCTTCACCCTCTATGTACATGGTCATTTGGTCCCTTTTGGTGAGTGTGGCACTTAACATTGCTGGTGAGCCTGTGGTGGGCAAAAGTGACCCAGCCATCTACTGATGGCAGTAGGGGAAGGTTCCTGCTGAGGAATGGGTCTGAAATCCTGTGAGAGCCACCTGGTCCCATGGGCCTTGGAGTGTGGGACAAGGTAGTAGAGAGGAAAGAGGACAATATTTTTCCTATTGCTTATCTCACATTGATGAGAGGAATCAATAAAATTATATTGTGCTAAATTGTAAGACACCTAACTTTCTATGGCAGGTGAATTTCATTTGCTTTCTCATACCTTTGTAGAGCAGCTCAGTATGTTTTTCTGAGACTTTAAGGGGGAAGTAGTGTCTTAGGAACTAAGAATGTATGCAGACATTGCTTTTGGGGTCAGGGGTTTGTGTAAACGTGTGTGACACAGACACTAAGAGAGAGAGGTGGACAGAGATGGGGTGATGGGCAGGGCAGAAGCCCAGGGGCTGAGATAGGGCTTTTTGTTGTTCAGAATTTGCTGAACATGTACATGAAGACAGGGCTTTCTAGTCCTAAGAAGATAGTGAAATAGAGCAAGAGTTGCTGGCTGTTTTAGGATTTTTTAAAAATTTTGAGATCACAGGATTCAGTCAAGCTCTGTACCTTCATGTGTTTCAAGTACTCAGTAGAGAACATAGCCTAACATCATATACCCCTAAGTATCTGCCACCCAACTGCTTTGTCACACCTTAATGTTGTTTCTTTCTTTCTTTTTTTTTTTTTTTTTTTGAGAGTTTTGCTCTTGTTGCCCAGGCTGGAGTACAGTGGTGCGATCTCAGCTCACTGCAACCTCTGCCTCCTGGGCTCAAGCGATTCTCCTGCCTCAGCCTCCCATAAACATTTTACCTTATTGGTATTCTGTGTTCTGCAGTGGGCACTTTTCACTAAGCATTTTTTTTTTTTTGAGACAGAGTCTTGATCTATCTCCCCACGCTGGAATGCAGTGGCGTGATCTTGACTCACTGCAACCTCTGTCTCCCGGGTTCAAGCGATTCTCCTGCCTCAGCCTCCAAGTAGCTGGGATTACAGGTGCCTGCCACCACACCTGGCTAATTTTTGTATTTTTAGTAGAGACGGGGTTTCACCATGTTGGCCAGGCTTATCTCGGGTTCCTGACCTCATGATCCGCCTGCCTAGGCCTCCCAAAGTGCTGGGATTACAGGTGTGAGCCACTGCGCCTGGCCTACCGACTTTAGGATTATTTTTAACTTTCCAGTGTTGCAGTGAACATGCTTGTGCCATCTCTCCATATATGTTTGCAGTTTCCTCTGTCTGTGTGCCTAGGAGTGGAAGGGCCCAGCTGAATGGTGAGTCTTCTCCAAGGTGTTGGGGCAGCTCACACTCCCACCAACAGCCATATGGTTCTGTCTCCTCAGTGGTGTCACATTGGAACATTTTGGCCCATCTGATTGGTGTGGAAAGGTTTTTGCTGTTACTTTAATTTTCTTTTCCCTGATTATTGGTAAGGTTGAGCATCCTTTTTGTAAGTTTACTGCTATTCAGGTTTTCTTCTATGTGAATTACTTGTTGGTTCATTCGTCCTATCTTCAGCCTATTTTTACTGTTTTGGGTTGCTTGATGTTTTTTGATAAGGATTCATTACCTATCACATGCATTGACCAGGCTGTGGTTAGCCATTTTTTTCTTTTTAATGGTGTCCTTTAGGCATTAAAAATTCTTGGCCAAGCCTGGTGGCACATGGTGAAATCCCAGAAGTTTGAGAGGCCGAGGTGGGTGGATTGCTTTAGCCCAGGATTTTGAGACCAGGCTGGTGCAACATGGTGAAACTGTCTCTACAGATACAAAAACATTAGCCAGGTGTGGTGGCACATGCCTGTGGTCCCAGCTACTTCGGAAGCTGAGGTGGGAGGATCACTTGAGCCTGGGAGGTTGAGGCTGCAGTGAGCTGTGATTGTGCCATTGCACTCCAGCCTGGGCCACAGAGTGAGACCCTGTCGCAAAAAAAAAGAAATTTAAAGCTTTTTTTTTTGAGACAGTCTCACTGTCAGATTTAAAATTCACATTCAAATTTATCTTAAGATTTAAAAGATTTTTTGAGATAATTGTGGATTCACATTCAGTTGTTAGAAGAGGGATCCTATGTACAGTTACCCAGTTCCCCCCATGGTAACATCTTGCAAAACTGTAGTACAATATATCACAGGCAGGATATTGAAAATGGTATAGTCAGGGTACAGAACGTTTCCATTACCACAGGATATTTTATGTTGTCCTTTTATAGCCACGTCTACCTCCCTCACACTCTGACCCCCTTCTGTAACTCCTGGCACCCACTAATTTGTTCTCTCTTTCTATAATTTTGTCATTTCAAGAATGTTATAAAAATGAAATCATATCATATGTAACCTTTTGGGGTTGGCTTTTTTTTTTTTCACTTAGCAAGATTGCTTGGAAATTATCAAAGTTGTTGAGCGTATCCATAGTTCATTCATTTTTATTGTTCATTAGTATTCCATGGTATGCATGTACCATAGTTTGTTTAATCATTCACCCATTGAAGGACATCTGGGTTGTACCATTTGTTGAAAAGGCAATTTTTTCCCCATTGAATTGTTTTTGCATTGTTGTCAAAAATCACTTGGGTATATTTGTGTAGGTCTATTTCTGGATTCCCTATTATATTCCATTGGTCTATGTATCTGTCCCTCCACCAATACAGCCTTTTTTTTTTTTTTTTTTGAGAAGGAGTCTCGCTCTGTCGCCCAGGCTGGAGTACAGTGGTGTGAAAGTGACTCACTGAGCCTTGACTTGCTAGGCTCAAGTGATCCTCCCACCTCAGCCTTCCAAGTAACTGAGGCCACAGGTAACATGCCTCCACACTTGGCTAATTTAAAAAATTTTTGCAGAGATGAGGTCTTACTATGTTGCCCAGGTTGGTTTCTCACTCCTGGGCTCAAGTGATCCTTCTGCCTCAGCCTCCCAGAGTGTTGGGATTATAGGTATGAGCTGCTGCACCCTGCCCTTATTGTTTTTTTTAATTACTATGTCGCCAAGGCTGGTGTCAAATTCCTGGGTTCCTCCGTCAGCCTGTTGCGTAGCTGGGATCACAGGTGTATGCATAGTTTTCAGCATACACATTCTGTACATGTTTGTTAGATTTACACCTAAGTGGGCCGGGCGCGGTGGCTCATGCCTGTAATCCCAGCACTTTGGGAGGCCGAGATGGGTGGATCATGAGGTCAGGAGATCGAGACCATCCTGGCTAACACAGTGAAACCCCATCTCTACTAAAAATACAAAAAAAAGTAGCCGGGCATGGTGGTGGGTGCCTGTAGTCCCAGCTACTCGGGAGGCTGAGGCAGGAGAATGGCGTGAACCTGGGAGTTGGAGCTTGCAGTGAGCCAAGATCATGCCACTGCACTCCAGACTGGGTGACAGAGCGAGACTCCATCTCAAAAAAAAAAAAAAAAGGATTTACACCTAAGTAATTTTTTGAATAGTTTAAATGATACTATATTTTTAATTTTGGTGTCCACATGGTTATTGCAGTATATAGAAATACAATTGATTTTTGAATGTTTTTGTGTTCTGTGACCTTGTTGAACTCACTTATTATAGAACTAATATAGGACTGTAAGGAGTTTTCTTACAGATTCCTTGGCATTTTCTACATAGACAATTATGTCATCTGCAAATAAGGGCAGTTTTATTTTTTCTTTTCAATCTGTATGCCATACTTTTTTTTTGTTTGTTTGTTTTTGTTTTTTGAGACAGAGTTTCACTCTTGTTGCCCAGGCTGGAGTGCAGTGGCTTGATCTTGGCTCACTACAACCACCGCCTCCCAGGTTCAAGCGATTCTCCTGCCTTAGCCTCCTGAGTAGCTGGGATTACAGGTGCCTGCCACCACACCGGCTAATTTTTTGTATTTAGTAGAGATGAGGTTTCATCATGTTAGTCAGGCTGGTGTTGAACTCCTGACCCAGGTGATACACTGGCCTCAGCCTCCCAAAGTGCTGGGATTACAGGCATGGGCCACTGTGCCTAGCCACTATACTTTTTTCTCACTTTATTGCACTAGCTATAATTTCTAGCATTATGTTGTGCACGAATGGTGATAGTGGACATTCTTTGCCTTGTTTCTGTTCTTAAGGATAAAACACTCAGTTTGTCACCAGTAAATGTTAGCTGTGGGGTTTTTTGGTAGATGCTCTTTATCAAGTTGAAGAAGTTCCCCTCCATTCCTATTTTTCTGAGAGTTTTTTTGTTATGAATTGGTGTTGAATTTTGTCAGATACTTTCTCTGCATCAATTGGTATGATCATGTGATTTTTGTTCTGTAGCCTGTTAATATGGTTAATTTTCAAATATTGACCTGGTTAATTTTCAGATATTGAGCTTTCCTTGCATCTGTGGAATAAGTACCACTTGGTCATGGTATATGTTTCTTTTAATATAATTTGCTGAATTCTGTTTGATCATGTTTTGTTAAAGACTTCTGTGTCTGTTTTCATGATAGATACTGGTCTATAGTTTTGTTGTAATATCTTGGTTTGATTTTGGTATCAGGATAATGCTACCTTAATAAAATGAATTGGAGGCAAGTGTGGTGGCAAATGCCTATAGTCCCAGCTACTCAGGAAGCTGAGGCGGGAGGATTGCTTGAGCCCAAGAGTTCAAATCCAGCTTGGGCAACATAGCAAGACCCCATTTCTGAAAAAGAAAAA
>NW_012102254.1:596641-612450 GCF_000951045.1 Mandrillus leucophaeus | reverse complement strand
CCTGGCTAATTTTTTGTGTTTTTAGTAGAGACAGGGTTTCACCATGTTAGCCAGGATGGTCTTGATCTCCTGACCTCGTGATCCGCCTGCCTTGGCCTCCCAAAGTGCTGGGATTACAGGCGTGAGCCACCACGCGCCTGGCTGTAGTTTGTATTTTTTCAGAGGAATCTGTTCGTTTAGTTTGATTCATATTTGTCTGTGTAGAGTTGTTTATAGTGTTTCCTTATTTTTCTTTTGATGCCTGCAGTATCTAGTGATATCTTCTGCTTCATTGTTGATGTTGGTAATTGCCTTCTCTTTTTTCCTCTATCATTCTTACTTGAGATTGATAATTTTATTAATCTTTTCAAATAACTAGTTGTTTGTTTCATTGGTTTTTCTCTGTTTTTGTTTTCAGTTTAATTGGGTTTTTTTGCTTTTTATTATTTCCTTCTGCTTGCTTTTGGTTTATTTTGCCTTTTTTTTTTCCTTTAATGAGATGGAGTTTTGCTCTTGTTGCCCAGGCTGGAGTGCAATGGTACATTCTCAGCTCACTTCAACCACTGCCTCCTGGGTTCCAGCAATTCTCCAGCCTCAGCCTCCCGCGTAGCTGAGATTACAGGCGTCTGCCACCACACCTGTCTATATTTTGTATTTGTTTGTTTGTATGTATGTATATATGTATGTATGTATGTATTGTTTTTGAGACAGGGTCTTGCTCTGTTGCCCAGGCTGGAGTGCAGTGGTGCAATCTCCGCTCACTGCAACGTCTGCCTAGCGGGTTCCAGTGATTCTCCTGCCTTAGCCTTCCAAGTAGCTGGGATTACAGGCACCTGCCACCACACCCGGCTAAATTTTGTATTTGCTTTTGTATGTATGTATGTATGTATGTATGTATGTATGTATGTATGTATTGTTTTTGAGACAGGGTCTCGCTCTGTCACCCAGACTGGAGTGCAGTGGTGCAGTCTCTGCTCACTGCAACCTCTGCCTCCTGGGTTCAAGCGATTCTCCTGCCTCGGCCTCCTGAGTAGCTGGGACTACAGGCGTGCACCACCACACCCGGCTAATTTTTGTATTTGTAGTAGTGATGGGGTTTCACCATGTTGGCCAGGCTGGTCTCAAACTCCTGACATCAAGTGACCTACCCACCTAGGCCTCTGAAAGTGCTGGGATTGCAGGTGTGAGCCACTGCACCTGGCCGTAGTGGCTTTGTTTTCTTTAGAAATTTTGGGTTTATTTACTTTGCATTACTCAGGTCAGAAAATGTCACTTGACCTCTTAATAGCATGGACTCAGGGCAGAGTTTAATCTTTTTCCAGAATGGAAATTGCTCATGATGGCTGTTGTCACCTGTGGGCCAGTAAGTTCTGAAAGGCATCTGTGTGCCTGCCAGCCTAGAGTAAGTGTCCTGAACTACCTGAAACTGATGGGGCCCAGAGTAAAATGTACAGATTTCTAGTCACTTTCTTGGGGGTGTGGGGCTTGTTTACTGGAGTGGAGTTTGCAAATATGTGTTTAATAAATGGGTCCTGTACTTAGTGCCTAGGGTGGGTGTGAGGAGTGGGCAGGTGCAGCATTTCTCTATGCAGGCACTTTTTTTTTTTTTTAAGTCTTTTCAAAGTTTTTATTTTTATTTTTACTTTTTAGACGGAGTTTTTCTCTTGTTGCCCAGGCTGGAGTGCAATGGCGCGATCTCAGCTCTCTGCAGCCTCTGCCTCCTGGGTTCAAGTGATTCTCCTGCCTCAGCTTCCCAAGTAGCAGGTGGCATGCGCCACCACGTCCAGCTAATTTTGTATTTTTTGTAGATAACTGTGTTTCACCATTTTGGTAGGGCTGGTCTCGAACTTCTGACCTTGTGATCCGCTCACCTTAGCCTCCAAAAGTGCTGGGATTACAGGCATGAGCCACCACGCCCGGGCCAAAGTTCTTTTTTTGTTGTGGGTTTTTTTTTTTTTTTTGGTGATGAAGTCTTGCTCTGTCACCCAGGCTGGAGTGCAGTGGCATGATCTTAGCTCACTGCAGCCTCCACCTCCTGGGTTCAAGCAATTCTTCTGTCTCAGCCTCCCAAGTAACTGGGATTACAGCCACGCGCCACCACACCTGGCTAATTTTTGTATTTGTATTTGTAGGTATGTATGTATGTCTATGTTTATTTGTTTATTGCTTTTGAGACAGGGTCTCGCTCTATCACCCAGGCTGGAGTGCGGTGGTGTAATCTCCGCTCACTGTAACTTCTGCCTCCCAGGTTGAAGGGATTCTCCTGCCTCAGCCTCCTAAGTAGCTAGGACTACAGGCACACACCACCACGTCCAGCTAATTTTTGTATCTGTAGTAGAGACGAGGTTTCATCATGTTGGCCAGGCTGGTCTTGAACTCCTGACCTCAGGTGATCCACCTGCCTTGGCCTCCCAAAGTGCTAGGGTTACAGGCGTGAGCCACCATGCCTGGCATGTATTTTTAGTAGAGACAGGGTTTTACCATACCATGTTGGCCAGGCTGGTCTTGAACTCCGGACCTCAAGTGAACTGGCTATCTCAGCCTCCCAAAGTGCTGGGATTACAAGCATGAGCCACTGCACCCGCCCAGCCTCAAAAGTATTTTTCTAAGCCTCATTGTTACGTTTGCTACATGGCTGTATCTCTATATATACATGTATATATTTTTTCTTTGAATCATTTTGAAGTGAGTTACAAAGTGTTTGACACTTCATCCCTAAGTACTTCAAAATACAATTCATAAGATTGAGGATAATTCCCTATAGAGTCATACTACCATCAGATCACCTAAGAAAATTAACAGTAAATCCCATTTCCAGTTTACATGCAAAATTCCTCAATTACCCCTTTGGGAGCTGGCATCATGTGTTTTTTAAAAAGTAAATCCAGGCCGGGCGCGGTGGCTTACGCCTATAATCCCAGCACTTTGGGGAGGCCGAGGCGGGCGGATCACGAGGTCAGGAGATCGAGACCATCCTGGCGAACACGGTAAAACCCTGTCTCTACTGAAAATACAAAAAAATTAGCCGGGTGTGGTGGCGGGCACCTGTAGTCCCAGCTTCTAGGGAGGCTGAGGCAGGAGAATGGTGTGAACCCGGGAGGCAGCAGAGCTTGCAGTGAGTGGACATCGTGCCACTGCACTCTAGCCTGGGCGACAGAGCGAGACTCCATCTCAAAAAAAAAAAAGTAAATCCAGAATCCAGTCAAGATGTACACATTGGGCAAGATTGCTCACCTTTCTAATCCTGGGAGACTGAGGTAGGAGAATCGCTTAAGGCCAGGAATTTGAGGCCAGCCTGGGCAGCATAGTGGGACACTGTCTGTACAGAAAATTTTAAAAAACTAGCTGAGTGGAGTGGTGTGTACCTGAAGTCCCATCTATTCACTTGAGCCCAGGAGTTCAAGGTTATGTTGAGCTATGAACACAATACTGTACTCTATCCTGGGCCACAGAGCAAGAGCCTTCTCTGTCCCCACTCCTCCACCCCCAAAAAGGTACACACATCAAGTCTGGTTGCTGTCTCTAAATTGAGAACAGTCATCTTATGTTTAGGAATGTCAGCATTTGGAGATACCAGGCCAGCTGTTTTGTAGAAGATCCCACATTCTAGTTTGTGTGATTTTTCTTTGCATGGCTCCCATATTTCCTGTAAATTGGAAGTTAGGTCTAAAGCAGTGCCACCCAACAGAAATATAACATGAGCCACATATGTCACTTAAATTTTGCTGGTAGCCACATGAATAAAAGCAGATTAAATTAATTTCAATCATATATTTTGTTTAATACTTTTTTTTTTTTTTTTTTTTGAGGTAGAGTCTCGCTCTGTCACCCAGGCTGGAGAGCAGTGGCTCAATCTTGGCTCACTGCAACCTCCACCTCCTGGATTCAAGCGATTCTCCTGCCTCAGCCCCCTGAGTAGCTGGCATTACAGGTGCCCACCACCATGCCTGGCCAATTTTCATATTTTTAGTGGAGATGGGATTTCACCATGTTGGCCAGGCTGGTTTTGAACTCCTTATCTCAAGTGATCCGCTTGTCCTAGTCTCCCAAGGTGCCAGGATTACAGGTGTGAGCCACCACTCCCGTCCTATCTAATACATTTCTTTATTATTTATTCTTTGTTAATACTTATTGTTTACTTAATATATTTTACTGAATATATCTGACTGTATTCAAAATATTACTAAAATACATATTTCAGTTTGCAATCAATATTTTAAAAGTATTCATGAGGCATTTTACATTCCTTTTTTATAAAGTTTTCAAAATCCAGTGTATATTTTACATTTAATGGACCAGCCACATTTCTAGTGCTAAGGAGTTGCACGAAACTGGTGGCTTCTGTATAAGAGAGCATGAGGGTAAGAGCCTTGATCCAACTCAGGGTAGATGTTTTTGGTAGTAACTCCTGGAGGATAGTATATGACTTTGAACCACTGGAATTGCTCAAGTCTGAATCTGCTTTTCTTTTTTTTTCAGGCTCTGTGTGCTCTGGGATGGAGCAGGTGTGCAGAGGGTGAGGACCCAGCTCTGGGACCAAGTCACTCGCTTCCTTACTTAGCAAGACTATCGACTTGAGCAAACTTGGGCCTCGAATGAGGATGTCTGTGGGCCTCTCGCTGCTGCTCCCCCTCTGGGGGATGGCACAAATCCTGCTCTCTGTGGCTATGGCTCAGTCCCACTGGCCCAGTGAACCCTCAGAGGCTGTCAGGGACTGGGATAACCAGCTTGAGGCATCCATGCACTCAGTGCTCTCAGACCTCCATGAGGCTGTTCCCACAGTGGTTGGCATTCCTGATGGCACGGCTGTCGTCGGGCGCTCATTTCGAGTGACCATTCCAACAGATTTGATTGCCTCCAGTGGAGACATCATCAAGGTGAGACTGGATATAGAGGTAAATGAGGAAGAGTTCTCATCTTCCATTTTAGTTTTGGTGCCTTTTCCTTCTCAAGTCTAAGCTCCACCAATTCCGAGCTCAGTTCTTCCAGTACCCCCTTAGAAGAGGGACAGCACTGATGTTCATGAGAGGATCCCTGTATACTCAGAATAGCATCCTAATCTTTATTCTTGTTCCCATTCTGAGGACATCACCATGTCACCTTTACTCTGGAAGTTCTACTGAAAACTGATTTAGGGATTTGTTGGAAGGGTCTGTCACATGTATAGGGAAAGGTTACCTTTCATAAATCACAGAGTTAAACCCAAAAAATATAGGACTTTTATGCTTTGAACTTACTTTTTAAAATAAGATATAAATAAATATAGGAGTTCTGCTCTAATTTGCTGATGTGTGTTTGCTAATGTAATTGATCACTTAAGAACCAAAAGTAGTACCCAAACTTCAGCCTTGCCCCATATCCTTTAGAGAAGCCATCCAGAGAACAATGGAATCTGAGGCCCGTGTAGAGAAGAGTGTCTGGGTTGACCCAGGATAGAAATCAGGTGAAATAGGAAGCTTTTGTGTGATGAAGCACCATCTCTCTGACTTTGTGGAACCGTGGAATTTCCCCTAGGTCCTGAGTGAGTTTGTTTCATGGACAGGTGGGTGGCATGTACCCCTCAAGTTATGAACATCTTCTTTTTTTTTTTTGAGACGGAGTCTCACTCTGTCACCCAGACTGGAGTGCAGTGACGTGATCTCAGCTCACTGCAAGCTCCGCCTCCCGGGTTTACACCATTCTCCTGCCTTAGCCTCCCGAGTAGCTGGGACTACAGGCGCCCGCCGCCTCGCCCGGCTAGTTTTTTGTATTTTTTAGTAGAGAAGGGGTTTCACCGTCTTAGCCAGGATAGTCTTGATCTCCTGACCTTGTGATCTGCCCGTCTCGGCCTCCCAAAGTGCTGGGATTACAGGCTTGAGCCACCGCACCCAGCCGGGTTATGAACATCTTCTAGAGCAGAAGTCAACACACTTCACCCAAACTGGAGTGCACTGGCGTGATCATGGCTCACTGTAGCCTTGACCTCCCAGGCTCAAGTGGTGCTCCCACCTCAGCCTTCCAAGTAGCTGGGACTATAAGCACATGCCAGCACACCTGGCTAATTTTTGTACTTTTTGTAGAGATGGGGTTTTGCCATGTTGCTCAAGCTAGTCTCGAACTCCTGAGCTCAAACCATCTTCCTGCCTTGGCCTCCCAAAGTGCTGGGATTGCAGACATGCACCACTGCACCAAGTGCCATGCAGTAAATATTTTAGACTTTGCAGGCCATATGGTTTCTGTCAGAACTCTTCAACTCTGCCTGTGTAGTGTGAAAGTAGCCTTTACGATATGTGAATGAATGGGCAATAAAACTTTACTGTGGATACTTTTTCTTTTTTAGTTTTTTACACTTGTAGTCCCATTCTGACTTGAAACAGATTTTTGAATTTCATATGTCAAGAAAGAAATATTCTTTTACAATTTTTTTTTGAGACAAGGTCTTGCTTTGTTGTCCAGGCTGGAGTGCAGTGGTACAGCCATGGCTCACTGCAGCCTCAACCTTCCAGGTTTAAGCCTTCTTCCCTCTTCAGCTTCCCAAGTAGCTGGGACTACAGGTGTGCACCATCACACCCAGCTAATTTATTTATTTATTTATTTTTGAGACGGAGTTTCACTCTTGTCGCCGAGGCTGGAGTGCAGTGGCACAATCTTGGCTCACTGCAACCTCTGCCTCCTGGGCTCAAGCGATTCTCCTGCCTCAGCCTCCTCAGTAACTAGGATTACAGGTGCACATTACCATGCCCAGCTAATTTTTAAATTTTAATTTATTTTAATTAGTTAATTTTGAGATGGAGTCTCTCTCTGTCACCCAAGCTGGAGTGTAGTGATGCAATCTCAGCTCACTGCAATCTCCACCTCCTGGATTCAAGTGATTCTCCTGCCTCAGCCTCCCGAGTAGCTGGGATTACAGGCATGCACCACCATACCCGACTAATTTTGTATTTTTAGTAAAGACAGGGTTTCATCATGTTGTCCAGGCTGGTCTCAAACTCCTTACCTTGGGTGATCTGCCCGCCTCAGCCTCCCAACACCCAACTGATTAAAAAATATATTTTTTTAGTTTGGGTTTGATGACTTACACCTGTAATCCTAGCACTTTGGGAGGCTGAGGGAGGCAGATTGCTTGAGCCCAGGAGTTTGAGACCAGCCTGGGCAACATGGTGAAACCCCAACTCTACAAAAAATACAAAAATTAGTTCCAAAAAATTTTTTTTAGACAGAGTCTTACTCTGTCCCCCAGGCTAGTCTTGAAAACTTCTGGTTCCTGCCCTGCAGCATTCCTTCTCTAGAGGTGTGGCCTACATGTGAACTAAAAATATTCTAAGACCTATACTTTGTTAGGTATTTTCTGTATCTTCTCTGCATTCAGACTTCTACATACATTTAGTGTTCTGGCTTTCTGTTGGTGTGTTTAAACCACCAAAACAGTGGTTTAAGACAACCAGCTTGTTTCACTCAACCAGGAATTTTTGACCAGGAATTCAGAAGTAAGGAACCTTGTCTCTGTTTCACGTGGTACTAGGTAGAGTGGCTCATCTAGGGCTGGGGAATCCACTTCTAAGTTGGCTAACACATGGCTGGCAAGTTGATGCTGCCTGTTAGGGAGCTTAGCTGGGGCTGTTGGTCAGTGTCCCTGTTTCCTCTTCATGTAGACCTCTCCATGGGCTGCTTAGGGGTCCTCAAAGCACGATAGCTGGATTTTAAGATTAGATATTTCAAGAAATAGGAAAGGAAGCTGCCAATCTTTTAAGGCCCAGACTTGGGAACTTGCACAGCAACACTTCCATTTTACTTCATTGGTCAAAGCACATACAGGCTCTGATGGGTGTTTACCAGCTTGCCCCCTCTGACCCGCAAGCCCCAGACTTCTAGATTAGAAATGGCCACAAGTTCTATGCCACTCTTTCCTTGGAGAGGTGAGTCTGTGCCCTTTTCCCTGAATCTGGGTGGACCTTCCCTTCAGCCTGCTTTTGTGCTCACCTCCTTTGCCCTGTTGGCCCCCTTCTTTTTAAGCCGTGACTTGTTCTCAGAGTGACCTTGAGGTCTCTGAGGCAACCGTATTTCTGAAGATCTTGGCCCATGTAGCAGCTCACATGTAGCAGTTTACAGAGCTCTTTCTAGTTTGCAGAGTGTTTGCATAAAGTTTCCTTATAATCTTTGTAATATCCCGGCAAGCCAGATGCTAATCTGACCATTAGATACAGAGTGGTGGTTCTGGAGGGTACATTTCTTGCCCAGCTTCAGATTTAATCCTGAATATCCATACCCTGCATTGGGTTGCCTTTGTTCCAGTAGCCATTGGAATGTTTTACATGGATTAATCTTAGCCAGAAGTGCCTTGAACTGATACAGCAAACTAGAGATTTGCTGTATTTGGCAGAGAGATGTTTAACAGGCTTATTTACCAGGGGGGTAAAGAGATTTTACTGAGAAAACAGGATTTTATCTGAGCCTATTTATCTGTGGAAAGCAGACCATTTAACAGCTGATGAGCTTGTAGAAAAACAGATGAAGATGTGTGACTTTTCTTTCCAGTCTTAACCACTAGGATTATATGGGTTCGGGAGTCAGAAGGTCAGAAAGCCTGATCTTGTTCCTGGAGCTTTGGTTTCTGCATCTGTAAAGCAGGATTTAGAAATTCTTTATATTAAAGGAATTTTTTTTCTTATTATAATAATGATGCATAAATGTACATTGTGGAAAATATAGAAAGGGAAAAAGAAAATCTGTGATTTCTAGCATTCGGAGTGAAGTCTACCATTTTCTGTGCTCATCAGGAGATGTTCATGCCACATACACACACAGACATCTTAACATATTAGACAGACCTAGGATCACAGTGGATATATTTTTTAATCTTTTTTTTTTTTTTTTTTTTTTTGAGGCAGAGTCTCACTCTGTTGCCCAGGCTGGAGTGCAGTGACACAACCTCAGCTCACTGCAGCCTCCACCTCCCAGGTTCGAACAATTCTCCTGCCTCAGTCTCCCGAGTAGCTGGGACCACAGGCATGCGCTACCACACCCGGCATATATATATATATGTGTGTGTGTATATATACGTGTGTGTGTGTGTATGTGTGTGTGTATATATATATTATTATTATTATTTTTTTTTTTTGAGATGGAATCTTGCTGTGTCACCCAGGCTGGAATGCAATGGCGTGATCTCAGCTCAGTGCAACGTCCGCCACCTGGGTTCAAGCTATTCTTCTGCCTCAGCCTCCTGAATAGCTGCGACTATAGGCACACACCACTATGCCTGGCTAGGGTTTCACTATATTGGCCAGACTGGTCTCGAACTCCTGACCTCGTAATCTGCCCACCTCAGCCTCCCAAAGTGCTGGGATTACAAGGGTGAGCTTGCCCAACCCAAGTTTTGTATTTTTAGTAAAAAGAAACAGTTTCACCATGTTGGCCAGGCTGGTATCAAACTCCTGAACTCAGGTGCTGGGATTATAGGTATGAGCCACTGCACCGGGCCTATTTTTTTTTTTTTTTTTAAACATTTTTCATTCACTGTAGCTTGAGTTCTTTTTACCTGTAGTCATTAAATGTTATTTGGGAATGTAACTTTTAATGGCTGCCCAATATTATTCTTCTTCTTCTTCTTATTTTTTTGGGAGACAGCTCTGTTGCCCAGGCTTGAGTACAGTGACACTATTGTGGCTCACTGCAGCCTCCACATCCTAGCTCAAGCAATCCTCTCACCTCAGCCTTCCAAGTAACTGGGACTATAGGTGTGTGCCATCACACCCAGGTAATCTTTAAATTTTTTTGTAGAGATGGGTCTCACTTTGTTGCCCAGATTGGTCTTGAACTCCTAGGCTCAAGTGATCCTACTGTCTCAGCCTCCCAAAGTGCTAGGATTACAGACATGAGCCATCAGACCCAGCCTGCCCACTATTCTTGAGTGTGTGAGGAGCATTTCATATATGGGTCCTAAGGATGCTTGTTGAGGTGACCCCAGTCATATCTTGGGCTCACTGGTACTGCCCTTCATCCAAGCTACTGCTTGCTTACCTCTTCCTAGGCTCCCCCTGCCTTTGTTCTTGACCTCTCAATTTGTTCTCCATATTGAGTCAATAGATGTCTTTATCTTTCTAAAGCTTACATCTATTCAAAATCCCTTTTTATTGAGCTGCATCCAGAATTGAACCCCATACGATCTGGCCTATGACCTCCTCTCCCCCATCTTTTTCTTTGTATACTTTGTCCCAGCCACACTGGTCCTTTTCTGCCCAGTGAACACACCTAGCTTAGGGTCCACCCCAAGCTTTTGATTCTGTCTTCTTTTGTCATGGGTACAGCCACATCTTTCAGGCTCAACTTGGACATCATCTGTTGGAGCCCTTTCCTTCCACCCTGGTAAAAGCAGCTTTCCCACAAAACTCTATGTCATCATCTCAACAGATTTCTATACTTGAAATTCTTGGTTTTTTGTTAGTCATGTTTGCCTTCCATCACATAGTAGGCCCTCAAATGTTTGTAGACTGGCAAAGGGAATGAGTACCCATTCAGCACCTGCAAACCCGTTTTGGATTGTCAAAGCCTGCGTTGCTGTATGCAGGGAGAAATGCTAGCCTGTGTTGGGGCAGCAAGAGACTAAGCTCACCTGCTGCCCCACAGTGTACTATGGTCTTGCCGTGTATTGAGGCCTCAGGCCCTGTGACACACACACTTTCAAATGACTTCTTGTTGTATTTTTGCATTGGAAAGGGGCCCCGCCCTGTCCCTCTAACTCTTGACTATGTGTTTATTGATCCATTATTAGTACAAACTCAGTGTTTCTTAATATTCAATAGTTTATTGCTCATCTTGATTATTGTGGTGGTCAAATTGTCCCAGATTTGACCATTGGGAGCCCCTTTAAGTTGGTTCCTGTGTTCTTGTGATATGCCCTTGTCAGTCATTTGAGTGCTTCCTTACTTTCTGGGATAAGATATTCCAGGCCTGTCTTGTATTCACCCTCCCTCAGCCATTTCTTCAAGGAGCCTGATTTCTTTTTGTGGTGAATGTTATTGGGGGTCCAGATCTGGGTGCCAGGTGAGTTCATTGCCACTGGAATTTCCTTGCTTCCGCGAGCCTTTCAGCAGATAATGTGGCTCCAGTTTTAGATGACAAAGTGGTAGCTAAGTGACTTATCCCAGAGCACATAGCTTGTAGGGACAGAGTTTATAGGGAGCACCCAAGAGGGTTTTTTTTTTTTTAAGATGGAGTCTCGCTTTGTCGCCCAGCCTGGAGTGCAGTGGTGCAATCTCGGCTCACTGCAACCTCCATCTCCCAGGTTCATGCCATTCTCCTGCCTCAGCCTCCTGAGCAGCTGGGACTACAGGTGCCTACTACCATGTCCGGCTAATTTTTTTGTATTTTTAGTAGAGACGGGGTTTCACTGTGTTAGCCAGGATGGTCTCGATCTCCTGACCTTGTGATCCGCCTGCCTTGGTCTCCCGAAGTGCTGGGATTACAGGCGTGAGCCATCGCGCCTGGCCCCCAAGAGGCTTCTTGAGCCTGTAGGATATAAGGTCTTATCTTCAGGTAACTGACCTGTGTTTATTTTGTATGGCAGCGTGCTTTGGAATTATAATTTTTTTTTTTTTTTGAGACGGAGTGTCGCTCTGTCGCCCAGGCTAGAGTACAGTGGCCGGATCTCAGCTCACTGCAAGCTCCACCCTCCCGGGTTCACGCCATTCTCCTGCCTCAGCCTCCCGAGTAGCTGGGACTACAGACGCCCGCCACCTCGCCTGGCTAGTTTTTTGTATTTTTAGTAGAGACGGGGTTTCACTGTGTTAGCCAGGATGGTCTTGATCTCCTGACCTCGTGATCCACCCGTCTCGGCCTCCCAAAGTGCTGGGATTACAGGCTTGAGCCACCGCGCCCGGCCTTGGAATTATAATTTAATGCTATGTTCTAGTCAGTTTTAGAAGACTTCCCTCGCAGTTGTCTGTTACTCTGCCTCTCACCTCCGACACTGCAGGGCTGTGGAAGAGAGAGAGACACTGAGTATGCCTTGACATGGATGGTGTCACATGTGATCAGACAGGTTTGCACAACCTGCCATGCATGAGGGCATCTTTGAGCCAGAGCAGAAGCTGACCTATCATGGGGCCGGAAACTGTTTGCTAAGTATGTGGCTGGTTTACAGTTCTGGCTTTTGGAATGAAGATTGCAGGACCACAGGTTTGGAAGATCAGGGCCAACCTTGGTGAAAGTGAAAGGAGAATCTGAGTGAAAGGTGATGTCTCTCTGGTAAGCTATCATTGTTCCCTGTGTAGGGTTCTAGATACTTGGCATAGGATCTGTTTCGAAGTAGATGCCTAATTGAAGTCTTGCTATGTGATAAAGCATTAACAGAGGTGGAGCAACAATGGGAAGACATGTGGGGCAGTGGTGGGTTGCAGAGCTCCATGTGGGGAATTTGAGAAGTTGTTGGGAGCACATGGAGTTGGGCTCCTCAGCAGAGAAAGGCCAGTGCCCACATGTGGCAGGGCTGTCAATTTGAGTGAAAGTAAATGGAGAGAGAAGTGGGTCCGTAAGGGACTTTTCAAAGGCGTTCTTCCTCAAGTATCAGAGGAAGAAGAAGCTGGTGAAGAACTGAGGTAGGAGGTACTGAGCCTGGCCTGCTTCCTCCTAAGCTCCATGTGGGATGTCCCGATGAGGGTTAGTCTGTTTGGACAGGGCTGAGTTGCCAAATGAAGACTCAGGTGGAACATGATCTGCATGGTCTGTCCCAAGACCTGGTGAGATTAGATGGCATAGTTGTCATACTTGCTGACTGGTTAGGGGATATGCATGGGGGTTGGTGGTAGAATAATCCCGTATTTGTAGCACACTTAGATGCTGGTCTGCTGAAGGGCTAGAAAATTAGGTTCTCATTCTAAGTGAGCTGTGTTGACTGCCTGCAAAGCCTGGCCTGACCTGTGTGGGCTGCTGGTTACTTTATTTCAGGAGGTTGTGCTTCCTGGTGTCAGTCTGTTGATATACCCAACAAAGCGCCTGAAGCAAATGCTTTGCTACATTTTTTATTGGTGTATACTTTACACATCAGTCTGCAGGGTCAGGACAATAAAGGAGGGACCTACCTGCCTGGAGGGTATAGCCCCAAGATCCTGGCTCTTTGCTCTGCCCCACACCTGACACCTTCATGTTCTGACAGCCCTTGTCCAGTCTCAGCCTGGCCGGCACTTGTTGATTAACCTGCTGTTCTCCAGTTCTGCCTTGAGAATTGATGTTCTGTTACTGACCCCAGCTTAACTCAAACATGGACTGCTTTGACCAGACGTGTGAGAAGGGGCTGTGGGCTGCCTCGAGGGCCTCATGGCCAGCATAGCTTTTCTGAGAGACCTGTGCCATGGGGCTCCTGTCTCCTCTCTTGTGGCCTTAGGACACCCTAAAGCAGATAGTCTTGATGTTTGCTCCCTTGAATGAGACTGGATGCCTGTATACAAAGCTCAACCCAGCTCTTGACTCTCCTTGGCTCTCACAGTTACTTTTGGAGCTGAGAGGACCCTTTCTCCTTATCAGGGTCTGTGGGGATGGGTCCCACAGAAGCCAGCCTGGCCTTTGCTCAGTGGATCCTGGCCTGTCCTGGGCTGGCCACAGTATGAGCCACTCTTGTCTCCCTTGGGTTTGGTGCTGGATCCCTGCAGGTACCTCTCCTCTGACTTGAGTGTGGGCCTGGCTGAGAAATGTGATTATATGCCAGGAGATGTTCTAACCTCTTGTCGAAGGCAGTCAGGGAGAGACATCTTTACATCTCATGAAATGCCCAGGCTACCCCTCAGATGTCTCATTTTGGTAGAGCCTGCAAGGATGGCTTTTCATCCCTGCTTCCCTTTAGCCTTCTTGCCTGCAGACAATGTGGACCTTCCCTCAGCCCAAGATGTCAGCAGGCTGGGAGCAGCCCTTCCTGGGACTGTGCTCTCAGCTGCTGGCATGGGCCCCCAATTGTTCCCCTGAGAACAATGGGCACTCTCTTTTGACTAGGAAGGGGAGTTCATGAAAGGAGCATTTCTTTGGATGCTTGAGAGCTTTGTGGCAAACCCGCCTGTGTGAGATGAACTGCAATTTCTTCCTGCCTCGAGTGGGTGTTCCCCATTTCTGAATGGACCTCTTGTGAACAAAGCACACCGGGAAATGCTGGTTGGGGATGGAAGGCATCCTTGGGGGTGGGCTGTCAGAATGGCATTTGCCCAGACTCATCAACTCAAATGCTTAGTGAAAATATAGGCTTCTATGTTTAAAAAAATCACTGACAAAGACTGAAAGAGAACATGACAAAGTAAAATAGATGATGTCAGGGCTTCAGATTGAAGGACTGATTTGAGGATTTTATTAGTGGCTCTAACTATGTTAAGCTGCCCTTTACTTTTTTGGGGAAGAAGATTAATTTTTGCTTTTAGATGAGAAGAGTGAACATGAGATAAAAATGCTTCGTAGCTCAGACCACAAGGGCATTGACTGGGCCGAACAGTGTGTTCAGTATTGATCCTGTGGCCTTGGTGTTTGTGGCAGGGGCCAGGTTCTGCTTTGAGGTTTGCATGTCTAACAGCAGGACAAATGATAATCTCTTGTGGGCGTGACTCTGCTAAGGCCACATGTACTTAACTTCCCTCATGATTTTTTACCTCAGGTGGGGACAAAGGCCTGGCCCTCTGACCTTAAGCTAGAGGCTCTTCCTGTTGGTCTGTGCCATCTCTCTGCAGCACAGCCATGTGACTGCCCATGTTCCTCATTAGCAGAAGGCCACAGAGCAGATTTATCTCATTGTCTTAGTCCATGGCACAGACACAGGATAACCCTGAGTGTGAGTCAGCACCAAGGCTTATACTCCATCAGAGGGTCCATCTCCTGCTTCCCTGAGCAGAGGACACACAGTCAGCTTGCAGTGAGGAGGCTTTGACGGCCTTATGTGGGAGTGCCTCCAAGGTGTTGTCTATGGTACCCAGCCGTAAATGGCTGCAGGTTGGCCCACCTCTGCAGCCTGACTAGGGATGAAGGAGCTGAGGGGTTGGGAATTGATGACCACGTCTGAAGGAAGGCAGGGACTTTGCCAAGGCAGGCCTCTACAGGTCCAGCATTGGGATGTCACAAGGCAGCAGTCTATCACTTTGAAATGGATCACTAAAAAGACCCCTAGGCATATCTGTTGGGGGACACGGCGAAGGGCCCAGCCCGCACCTTGGGGGCTGACATGTCCAGAGGTATTGGTGGAAGGTGCCACCACAAAGACCCAAAGTTCCCTCCAAAAGATTTGTAGTGAGAAGGAATGCTCACCAAATCAGTTTCTCGATTATATGTTGTTATTAGAATCCCTCTTTACTGGCCATCATCAGCTGTGAAAGTGCTCGTCTATCTGTCTAGAGTCTTTGCTTGCCATTTCTAAGTCCTGCGACTCCTGCATGGATAAGACATCATCTTGTGGGCCCTGAATGATAAAGCTTGTGTTTTCTTGGTTTCATAAGCCAATTATAGTTATTTGGCCCTAGAGAGAGCCTAATTCTTCAGTTTTGTTTTTCAGCTATGCATAACTGACTCAGACTGTGGGTGGAAACCTGCTTTTATGAGAACTAAGTAATAGAAGCTCCTCCACCCCTTTGCTCTTTCTTCAGGTGTAGAGTGATACTGGCTTGGGGTGAGAGACTTTGCTTGTGTTTCGTGGTGGGTTTTTTTTTTTTTTTTTTTTAAACAGAGTCTTGCTCTGTCACCCACGCTGGAGTGCAGTGGTGCGATCTTGGCTCAATTCAAGCTCCACCTCCCGGTTCATGCCATTCTCCTGCCTCAGCCTCCCAAGTAGCTGGGACTACAGGCAACCACCACCACGCCTGGCTAGTTTTTTTTGTATTTTTAGTAGA
>NW_012102254.1:590836-595861 GCF_000951045.1 Mandrillus leucophaeus | reverse complement strand
TCCGCCTCCCGGGCTCAAGCAGTTCTCCTGCCTCAGCCTCCCAAGTAGCTGGGATTACAGGCGCCTGCCACCATGCCCAACTAATTTTTTTAATATTTTTAGTAGAGATGGGGTTTCACCATGTTGGCCAGGCTGGTCTCGAACTCCTGACCTCAGGTGATCCATCCACCTCAGCCTCCCAAAGTGCTGAGATTATAGGCGTGAGCCACCGCGCCTGGCCTTTTTTTTGTATTTTTAGTAGAGGTGGGGTTTCATCATGTTGGCCAGGCTGATCTTGAACTCCTGACCTCATGATCCATGCGCCTCGGCCTCCCAAAGTGCTGGGATTGCAGGCTTGAGCCACCACACCTGCCCCCGCACCCCCTCTTTTTTTTTAAAGACTGCGTCATGCTATGTTGCCCAGGCTGGGCTCAACTCCTGGCCTCTAAGTGATCCTCCCGCCTCAGCCTCCTGAGTAGCTGGGATTATACGTGTGAGCCACCATGCCCAGCTCAGTCTTTGGATCTTTTTGTGGATCTGCCCAGGTTTTGTGGTTTTGATTCTTAATGTTTTGGGATGTACTTTGTGGGTCAGGATTTCAGAAGCTGGTTATATGGCTTTTCAAGATCTTTTTTTCCTTAATGCTAGACTCACTTTCTATCTCAGAAGCACATTGTCTCTAAGGGTTGCTGAAACCGGAAGGTTTCCTGGCCTTTTGGGTGGCCTGTGAGCTAGAGCCTGTGATCTCGTTAAATCATGCTTGCTTGTGCAGTTTCTGCCTCCTGCAGATGTGCCTAGTAACTGTCTGAAGGCTTCTTTCAAGACAGCCTCTCCCAGCTCCAAGGCAGTGTTGGTGTTTAGTGTTGGCTGGTAGAGTGACCTGAAATGCTGGAGGAGTTCCATGGTGGGACCAACTGGTCACCCCAAACTCATGTGCCTCTGTGCTTCTGCTGCTAAGGACCTCACAGCCCCAGTTCCTGCCTCTTTTCTGCCCTTCCTGGCCTGGCAGTCCTTAGAGGATTAGTTGTGGGTGACTATGTTACAGTAGGCAGAAATCTTTTTTTTTTTTTTTTTTTTTTTTTTTGAGATGGAGTCTCGCTCTTGTTGCCTAGGCTGGAGTGCAATGGCACGATCTCGGCTCACCGCAACCTCCGCCTCCTAGGTTCAAGCGATTCTCCTGTCTCAGCCTCCCTAGTAGCTGGGACTATAGGCATGTGCCACCACGCCCGGCTAATTTTGTATTTTTAGTAGAGATGGAGTTTCTCCATACTGATCAGGCTGGTCTCGAACTTCCGACCTCAGGTGATCCGCCCACCTCGGCCTCCCAAAGTGCTGGGATTACAGGCATGAGCCACTGTGCCCGGTGGCAGAAATCTTTATACTCTAAAGTATTGGCAAACCAAGGACTCTAAGGATAGTCAAAATCCCATGCGTAAATGTGCCAGGATTTAGTGTACCCATTTTATTAATTATAGAGACAAAGTCTTACTATGTTGCCCAGGTTGGTCTTAAACTCTTGGCCTCAAACAATCCTCTCGACTTGGCCTCCTAGAGTGCTGGGATTACAGGTGTGAGCCACTGTGCCTGGCCTAGTCCACCTGTTTTAGATTGAAGAAGTGAAAGCAGGTCTTTGGGTTCTCACCTGCAGCACGTCCCCCACTTCCCCCATGCCCCTTAGTCTTTTCATCTGCTTCTGGCAGACAAGGGTTGACAGGCAACTCCCTGAGCTTCCCCAGCCTCAGCTTTGTTTCTGCATATGATTTTGGCTCCCCCATTGCCTGTTGCCTCCCCACTTACCTTAGATACTTTGAGCTTCTGTTTTGTGGTATGAAGAGTTGAACAGGACCCCACTCTGCACTGGGTCCAAGGTCAGTTGGGAAGGAGAACTAGGAAGAGGAGCCTGGACATGCCCTGGGCTCCTTTATGCAGCAGCCTCAAATTACTGTTCTCAGAGCCCATGGGAGACATAGGAACCATTATTGGCAGAGTCCATCATGTACCTGGCACTGTAATCATAAGAGGTTTCCCTGATTTTACAGATGAGGACACTGGGGCCAAGGTTGGGTCAAGCGCCAGCCAGCCTGGAGCTGGGATTTGCAGTGAAAGATGGACCTTCTCATGGAGTGGGAGAATGAGGATTGTTATCCCCATTGTTACGGGGATGAGTCCTGGCTTGTCTTTGGACCGCATCTGTGAGAAGGAACTTTCATATTCTGTTTCACCCTTAGGCCTTGAGAGGAAGAGAAGTGATCTAGAGCCTGTAAGTTTTGAAAGCTGAGGAGGTATCCAGAGTTCCTGTGTACTGAGGGGCTCCTGCTTTGTTAGGGTAGAGCAGGTGCTTTATCCCCAAGCACCTCCAGGATGAGCTAAGCCCTGAGCTGAGTCCTTTTGGGAGGGTGGGGCTCCTAGTGGAATCCTCTGGGGACTGTGGACGCTGCCAAACCTTCAGGCATATTCAGACTTTCCAGGTAGGGGCTTTCCCCAAATGGCCTTGAAAATGCAGAGGTGCCAGTGTGCCTGTGACTTGGCTAGGTTCCTTGTGGAAATTAGGTTTGTTTTGCTTCCTGTAGCCCTTCTATTAAAATGAATCATGACTGGGCATGGTGGCTCACACCTGTAATCCCAACACTTTGGCAGGCCGAGGCAGGAGGATCACTGACGCCCAGGAGTTCAAGACCAATCTGGACAACATAGCAAGACCCCATCTCTACAAAAAAGTTTTTAAATATTGGCCAGGCCTGGTGGCACACACCTGGCTCAAGTAGTCCCAGCTATTCAAGAGGCTGAAGTGGGATGATCACTTCAGCCCAGGAGTTTGAGATTGCAGTGAGCTGTGATTGCACCACTGCACTCCAGTCTGGTGACAGTGAGTGAGACCCTGGCTCAAAAAATGTATATTTAAGGGCTGGGCATGGTGGCCCACACCTGTAGTCCTGGGATTTTGGGACACTGAGGCAGGAGGATTGCTTGAGCCTAGAAGTTTAAAGCTAGTCTGGGCAATATAATGAGACCCTGTCTCTACAAAAAATAAAAAAATAAAAAAAAAATAACCCAGGCATGTGCCTATGTCCCAGCTACTTGGGAGGCTAAGGTGGGAGGAGTGCTTGATCCTGGGAGGTTGAGGCTGCAATGTACCATGATCACACTACTGAACTCCAGCCTAGGCAACAGAGTGAGACCCATATATATATATATATATGTGTATATATATATATATGTATATATATATGTATATAAAGAATCATTGCCACTGAAAGTGCTGCTTGGGCCTGATGTCACCAGTACCAAGACTCCTGGAGATGCAGGGGTTTTAGAACATTCAGGTTAATACTTTTTCTTCCTGAGTAGTACCCATGACCGTGGAGTGCCCGCCTGCTTCTGGGCTGTAGATCTAGACACCTGTCCTGCAGCCAGATAACGGCTGGGACTTCAGGACTCTGGGGAGCCAAAATTGCAGAGGGAAAAGCAGGTGACTAGGTTGGAAAGGCTTGGCTCTTGTATTAGTCTATTCTCGTGGTGCTATAAAGAAATACCTGAGACTGCTAATTTATAGAGAAAAGAGGTTTAAAATTGGCCCATGGTTCTGCAGGCTTTACAGGGAACATAGTGGCTTCTGCTTCTGGGGATGCCTCAGGAAGCTTCCAATCATAGCAGAAAGCAAAGGGAGAGCTGGCACTTCACACGGCCGGCCAGAACAGGAGGAAGGCTGGGGGAGGTGCTACACACTTTCTTTTTTTTTTTTTTTGAGATGGAGTTTCGCTCTTTTGCCCAGGCTGGAGCGAAGTGGCGCGATCTCGGCTCACTGCAACCTCCGCTGTCTGGGTTCAAGCAACTCTCTTGCCTCAGCCTCTCAAGTAGCTGGGATTATAGGTGCCTGCCATCATACCTGGCTAATTTTCATATTTTTAATAGAGACAGGGTTTCGCCATGTTGACCAGGCTGGTCTTGAACTCCTGAACTCATTGATACACCCACTTCAGCTTCCCAAAGTACTAGCATTACAGGCATGAGCCTTTGCTCCCAGCCTACACTCTTTTAAACAACCAGATCTTGTGAGAACTCTATCATGAGAACAGCACTAGGGGGATGGTGCTAAACGATCCATGAGAAATCGCCCCCAAGATCCAGTCACCTCCCCCCAGGCCCCACCTCCAACACTGGGGGTAACAATTTGACATGAGATTTGGGCGGTATGTGAACCATATCAGCTCTGTTTTTCTGACATGACTTGCTCCAAAGACATGGGTAAACTTTACATGGCTGCAAAAGCCATGGGTAGACAATAGTGAAATAATTTGGTCATGTGCAGTGGCTCATAACTGTAATCCCAGCACTTTGGGAGGCCTAGGCAGCGGGATCACTGGAGGCCAGGAGTTTGAGACCAGCCTGGGCAACATGGCGAAATCCCATCTCTAAAAAAAGAAAAAGAAAAAAAAATTAGCCGGACATGGTGTCACTCACCTGTGGTCCCAGCTATTCAGGAGGCTGAAATTGGAGAATCATTTGAACCCAGGAAGCAGAGGTTACAGTGAACTGAGATCGTGCCACTGCACTCGAGCCCAGGTGACAGAGTGAGACTCTGTCTCAATAAATAAATAAATAAAATAGTGAAATAATTTGTTCTCGGTAGTCAAAGTAAAGCTCATTTCTCATCTCCCATCTTCCAATTTGAAATTGAGCATTATAACTTGCTTTGGTGAAACCTGAGGTTTCCTTTAGTGTTTGTTGTTTGTTACATGATATTAACATTTTTTAAAGTTACTTGGCATAGTTAAAATAAGTGTATGACTTCCAAGGATGGCTTCGCTGTGGGAGCCTTCCTATAGAATGGCCTGAGTTTGTTCTGTAGGAACTGCCTAATAGCAGAACTTTGGCTGTTGGGGTCAGCAGAATAGGAAGTGAGCCAGGCTGGGAAGCCCTTCTCTGTTTTCTCTGTTAAAAAGTGCACTTGTGGCCGGGCGCGGTGGCTCACGCCTGTAATCCCAGCACTTTGGGAGGCCGAGGTGGGCAGATCACGAGGTCAGGAGATTGAGACCATCCTGGCTA
>NW_012102254.1:587952-589561 GCF_000951045.1 Mandrillus leucophaeus | reverse complement strand
TTTTTTTTTTTTTTTGAGATGGAGTCTCACTCTGTCACCCAGGATGGAGTGCAGTGGCATGATCTCAGTTCACTGCATCCTCCGCATCCCAGGTTCAAGCACTTCTTCTGCCTCAGCCTCCTGAGTAGCTGGGACTACAGGCACACGCCACCACACCCGACTAATTTTTGTATTTTTAGTAGAGACGGGGTTTCAGCATGTTGGCCAGGCTGGTCTTGAACTCCTGACCTCAGGTGATCTGCCCACCTTGACCTCCCAAAGTGCTGCGATTACAGGGGTGAGCCACCATGCCTGGCCCAATAATAACAACTCCTAACAATGTCAGTCATCTCATGGTTTAAAAAAAATTTTTTTTTTTTTTGAAATAAATACAGATGGGGTCTTGCTGTGTTGGCCAGGGTGGTCTCTAATGCCTCCTGGCCTCAAGCAATCCTCCCGAGCCTTGACCTCCCAAAGTACTGGGATTATAGGTATGAGCTACCATGCCCAGCTTTCCAATACGTTTTTGCTGGGTGTAGGAAATCTGTTTAAATTAGTTTAAAGGGGGGAAATTATCTAGTTTCTGATAAGGCTGCTGCTGCCTGACACCTGGGGACAAGCCTGGGGTCTCCTTTCCAAATCACTCAAGTACCTTGTCTTTTGGCAGGAGGAAGCTCAGGGAACCAGAGCCACTGGGGAACCCAGCAGTCATGGCTTTAGCTTTCCTGCCACAGGGACGGATCCTCATGTGGGATGAAGATCCCAATGTGCCTCCCTACCAGCCCCCACCGCCCTTCACAGCACCCATGGAGGGCAAGGGCTCCCGTCCCAAGAACATGACCCCACACTGGTCACCTCCTCCCTCTGTCCCTCCTTAACCCGCAAGCGCCTGAGTGGAGGCAGGGTAGGGCAGGGGCCTGAAGACAACATGGTGTTGTCTGTAGAGACCGGTGGCCTGCAGACCATCACCCACCGGGAGCCGACACCTGACCTAGCACGCACTGACACGGTCCAGGCCCTGTCTCTTATACACATCTAGATGTGTATAAGAGACAGGTTAAAAAGTGCACTTGTGGCCGGGCGCGGTGGCTCACGCCTGTAATCCCAGCACTTTGGGAGGCCGAGGTGGGCAGATCACGAGGTCAGGAGATTGAGACCATCCTGGCTAACACGGTGAAACCCTGTCTCTACCAAAAATACAAAAAATTAGGCAGGTGTGGTGACGGGCACCTGTAGTCCCAGCTACTTGGGAGGCTGAGGCAGGAGAATGGCATGATCCTGGGAGGCGGAGCCTGCAGTGAGCCCAGATCGCACCACTGCACTCCAGCCTGGGTGACAGATCGAGACTCTGTCTAAAACAAAACACAACAAAACAAAAAAAAAGTGCACTGTGTAATTGAAGACAGACTTGCAGAGGCACCAGGCTGCTGACTTATCAACACTGATGGAGCACCTAGCCACTCAGGAATGTCCCGTGGTTCTAGCCAGCCATTTGGCTCCCACTTCTAGAGCTTCTTCTAGTCCCTCTGAACCTTGTTCAGTCTCCTCTGCAGGTGGCTTCTCCTTGGTTGACTTTACCCAGACCTCTATTCCAGGCCTTCCCTGTCACCTTTCTTCATCCTCCCTCTGC
>NW_012102254.1:577960-585937 GCF_000951045.1 Mandrillus leucophaeus | reverse complement strand
TGCCTAACAGCTTTTGGTTTGTTCATAGAGAATTCTTCGCTTCGTTTTTGATGGCTGGCTCTGAAAGCACCATGTGGAGTGGAGGTGGAGGGAGCAAGGAACCATGAATGAACTCTATTGACAAGCAGTGGCTATGAAGGGCAGTCCTGGGCTAAGGCTGGCAGTGAGATGTACTGTGTGTTGGCCACTTTGTCTCTGGACTTGTTATAGGACAATGGAGATGAGAGTGCCTTCAGGCCAACCAGAGAATGGGGGGTGTCACCTTTCTTGCACTGGGGCAGGAGTAGGTGTTTCCCAAAAGTGAGAGGAGCCACACATGGGGCCAGGGCAAGAGCCAAGTCATATTTTCCTCTTGTCAGCTGATGGTGGAGGTTTCTATGGTGGCATTTCTGTGGGTGCTCTGAGTATGACCAGTTATATCTCTGTGGAAAGGGACTTCCACACTGAAAGAAGTCTGGGAGATGCTGTTAAGTTGGAATAAGGTGATGAGCTCCTTAGGCTTGCTTCTGTGCTTGGTCTCTCCAAGGGCAGAAGAGGGCCCTGTGTATTTCCTGTACTTGATTGACTATAGAGCCTCTCTCTTTTAGAGAGACCAGAGCTCCTTGGGATTCCTTTAATAAGCACTATTCTAGAATAGTTGATTCTAGTCCCCGCTCCCTGGGCACCACAGTTTGTTTTAAGATTTGAGAAGCAGGGTAAATGAAAACATTAGATACAACTAACTTTCTTTTTTTTTTTTTTTTTTTTTTTTGAGACGGAGTCTCGCTCTGTCGCCCAAGCTGGAGTGCAGTGGCCGGATCTCAGCTCACTGCACGCTCCGCCGCCCGAGTTTACGCCATTCTCCTGCCTCAGCCTCCCGGGTAGCTGGGACTACAGGCGCCCGCCACCTTGCCCGGCTAGTTTTTTGTATTTTTTAGTAGAGACGGGGTTTCACCATGTTAGCCAGGATGGTCTTGATCTCCTGACCTCGTGATTCGCCCGTCTCGGCCTCCCAAAGTGCTGGGATTACAGGCTTGAGCCACCGCGCCCGGCCAGATACAACTAACTTTCTTTGCTACACAAATGTGCCCCACTACACTTGAATGTAACGTGATGATGTAAAGTGAGTCCTTCAGGGCATTGAACCCTCCCTTGTACCCAGACCTGTATGCATCTCCACTTTGGGGCAGGAGGCATCCTCCAGGCCAGGCATGTGACCTGAGCAAAGATGTGGTGTCTGCAGAGGGTCAGGGAGAAGTCTGAGGCAAGGGTGGAAAGGATTGCTGAGGGCTGGGATGTGATTTGATTCTGCAGGTAGAATGGGCAAGTAGGTGGCAGGGTGTGTCACTGTTACAAAATCCACAACAGTTGTGAGCTCCATGGCATCAGTTCTCAGGAATGAGACATGTGCTTGAGTGCCAGCACTGCTGTCTCCCCACTGTGTGACCTTGGGTGAGATATTGGCCTCCCAAGCTAGCCCATCTCATAGCCCTAGTCTTGTGACAGATAAAGAAACTCAGTTGTGTCTCTCTAGGGGAGAGGAATTAGCTTCCCCAGCAGGCATTCTGAATTACACCCTAAGCTTGTCATACAATTCAGGTTAACTGTTGCGATCATATTCAGGTTATGCAGTGACAATAGTACTTTTAACTTATGCTTGTGTCTCTTCTAGGTATCAGCAGCAGGGAAGGAGGCTTTGCCATCTTGGCTGCACTGGGACCCACAGAGCCACACCCTGGAGGGCCTCCCCCTTGACACTGATAAGGGTGTGCATTACATTTCGGTGAGTGCTGCACGGCTGGGGGCCAACGGGAGTCACATCCCCCAGACCTCCAGTGTGTTCTCCATTGAGGTCTACCCTGAAGACCACAGTGAGCTGCAGTCAGTGAGGACAGCCTTCCCAGACCCTGGTGAGGTGGTATCATCTGCCTGTGCTGTGGATGAACCTGTGACTGTTTTGACGGTGATTTTGGATGCCGACCTCACCAAGATGACCCCAAAGCAAAGGATTGACCTCCTGCACAGGATGCGGAGCTTCTCAGAAGTAGAGCTTCACAATATGAAATTAGTGCCGGTGGTGAATAACAGACTATTTGACATGTCGGCCTTCATGGCTGGCCCGGGAAATGCAAAAAAGGTGGTGGAGAATGGGGCCCTTCTCTCCTGGAAGCTGGGCTGCTCCCTGAACCAGAACAGTGTGCCTGACATTCGTGGTGTGGAGGCTCCTGCCAGGGAGGGTGCTATGTCTGCTCAGCTTGGCTACCCTGTGGTGGGTTGGCACATCGCCAATAAGAAGCCCCCTCTTCCCAAACGCATCCGGAGGCAGATCCATGCCACACCCACACCTGTCACTGCCATTGGGCCCCCAACCACGGCTATCCAGGAGCCCCCATCCAGGATCGTGCCAACACCCACATCTCCAGCCATTGCTCCTCCAACAGAGACCATGGCTCCTCCAGTCAGGGATCCTGTTCCTGGGAAACCCACGGTCACCATCCGGACTCGAGGCGCCATTATTCAGACCCCAACCCTAGGCCCCATCCAGCCTACTCGGGTGTCAGAAGCTGGCACCACAGTTCCTGGCCAGATTCGCCCAACAATGACCATTCCTGGCTATGTGGAGCCTACTGCAGTTGCTACCCCTCCCACAACCACCACCAAGAAGCCACGAGTATCCACACCAAAACCAGCAACGCCTTCAACTGACTCCTCCACCACCACAACTCGCAGGCCAACCAAGAAACCACGGACACCCCGGCCAGTGCCCCGGGTCACCACCAAAGTTCCTATCACCAGACTGGAAACTGCCTCACCGCCTACTCGTATTCGCACCACCACCAGTGGAGTGCCCCGTGGCGGAGAACCCAACCAGCGCCCAGAACTCAAGAACCATATTGACAGGGTAGATGCCTGGGTTGGCACCTACTTTGAGGTGAAGATCCCGTCAGACACTTTCTACGACCATGAGGACACCACCACTGACAAGCTGAAACTGACCCTGAAACTGCGGGAGCAGCAGCTGGTGGGCGAGAAGTCCTGGGTACAGTTCAACAGCAACAGCCAGCTCATGTATGGCCTTCCCGACAGCAGCCACGTGGGCAAACACGAGTATTTCATGCATGCCACAGACAAGGGGGGCCTGTCGGCTGTGGATGCCTTCGAGATCCACGTCCATAGGCGCCCCCAAGGGGATAGGGCTCCTGCAAGGTTCAAGGCCAAGTTTGTGGGTGACCCGGCACTGGTGTTGAATGACATCCACAAGAAGATTGCCTTGGTAAAGAAACTGGCCTTCGCCTTTGGAGACCGAAACTGTAGCACCGTCACCCTGCAGAATATCACCCGGGGCTCCATCGTGGTGGAATGGATCAACAACACACTGCCCTTGGAGCCCTGCCCCAAGGAGCAGATCGCTGGGCTGAGCCGCCGGATCGCTGAGGATGATGGAAAACCTCGGCCTGCCTTCTCCAACGCCCTAGAGCCTGACTTTAAGGCCACGAGCATCGCTGTGATGGGCTCTGGCAGTTGTCGGCACCTACAGTTTATTCCTGTGGCACCACCCAGGAGAGTGCCCTCAGAGGTGCCACCCACAGAGGTGCCTGACAGGGACCCTGAGAAGAGCAGTGAGGATGATGTCTACCTGCACACAGTCATTCCGGCCGTGGTGGTCGCAGCCATCCTGCTCATTGCTGGCATCATTGCCATGATCTGCTACCGCAAGAAGCGGAAGGGCAAGCTTACCCTTGAGGACCAGGCCACCTTCATCAAAAAGGGGGTGCCTATCATCTTTGCGGACGAACTGGACGACTCCAAGCCCCCACCCTCCTCCAGCATGCCACTCATTCTGCAGGAGGAGAAGGCTCCCCTACCCCCTCCCGAGTACCCCAACCAGAGTGTGCCCGAGACCACTCCTCTGAACCAGGACACCGTGGGAGAGTACACGCCCCTGCGGGATGAGGATCCCAATGCGCCTCCCTACCAGCCCCCACCGCCCTTCACAGCACCCATGGAGGGCAAGGGCTCCCGTCCCAAGAACATGACCCCATACCGGTCACCTCCTCCCTATGTCCCTCCTTAACCCGCAAGCGCCTGGGTGGAGGCAGGGTAGGGCAGGGGCCTGGAGACAACATGGTGTTGTCTGTGGAGACCGGTGGCCTGCAGACCATCACCCACCGGGAGCCGACACCTGACCTAGCACACACTGACACGGGCCTGGACAAGCCCGCCCTCTCTGGTCCTCCCAAACCCCAAAGCAGCTGGAGAGACTTTGGGGACTTTTTTATTTTTATTTTTTGCCTAACAGCTTTTGGTTTGTTCATAGAGAATTCTTCGCTTCGTTTTTGATGGCTGGCTCTGAAAGCACCATGTGGAGTGGAGGTGGAGGGAGCGAGGAACCATGAATGAACTCGCAGGCAGTGCCGGGTGGCCCCCTGGCTCTCTGCGTTTTGCCTTTAACACTAACTGTACTGTTTTTTCTATTCACGTGTGTCTAGCTGCAGGATGTAACATGGAAAACAGTAACTAAAGATTAAATTCAAAGGACTTTCAGAAGTTAAGGTTAAGTTTTTACATTTAATCTGCTGTTTACCTAAACTTGTATGTATAATTTTCGGGTGGGTATGGGGAATTGCTTTGCTAAAAATAAGCTCCCAGGGTGTTTCAAACTTAGAGAAGACCAAGGGACAGTATTTTTTATCAAAGGAATCCTATTTTTTCACACTACGTCAACTTGGTTGCTCTGATACTTCAGAGCCTGATTGGGGGCCTCCCGGCCCTGGCTCATGCCAGGTCCTTGGTGCTGGGTTTGCTCTCCCGCTGTTGCCAGGGGCTGGAAGCTGGAGGGGTCTCTTGGGCCATGGACATCCCCACTTCCAGCCCACGTACACTAGTGGCCCACCACCAAGGGGTCTTCATTTTCATGAAAAAGGGACTCCAAGAGGCAGCGGTGGCTGTGGCCCCCAACTTTGGTGCTCCAGGATGGGCCAGCTGCTTGTGGGGTCACCCGGGAGGTCGAAGGTCTCGACCACATCAACCAACCCATTTTGTTTTACCCTTCTGTGCGTGCGTTGTTGGTTTTTTTTTCCCTCCTAAAAGGAATACCACGGTTTTTTGAAACACTCAGTGGGGGACATTTTGGTGAAGATGCAATATTTTTATGTCATGTGATGCTCTTTCCTCACTTGACCTTGGCCGCTTTGTCCTAACAGTCCACAACCCTACCCGGACCCACCCCATCCCTTTTCTCTGGCACTCCAGTCCCAGGCCTTGGGCCTGAACTACTGGAAAAGGTCTGGTGGCTGGGGAGGAGTGCCAGCAATAGTTCATAATAAAAAATCTGTGAGCTCTCAAAGCTAATTTTTTACTAAAGTTTTTATACAGCCTCAAATTGTTTTATTAAAAAGATTAAAAATGGTGATGCTTACAGCAGTTTGTACAAGCTCTTAGTGTTGATTCCATGGAACTGACGGCTTTGCTCATTTTGATTTTTTCCCCCTACTTTTCCTAATGTTTAAATTCTGGAATTACACTGGGGTTCTTTTGCCTTTTTTAGCAGAACATCCGTCCGTCCATCTGCATCTCTGTCCCATGACTCAGGGGCGCCCACTCTGCTTTGATTCTCCTGTGGAAGAAACCATTTTGAGCATGACTTTTCTTGATGTCTGAGAGTTATTTTGGGTACCTTTTAGGGAGGAATGCCTTTTGCAATAATGTATCCCTTCCCTGATTGAGGGTGGGTGGGTGGACCCAGGCTCCCTTTGCACACGGAGCAGCTACTTCTAAGCCATATCGACTGTTCTGCAGAGGATTGGTGTGTGCTGCCTCAGGAGGGGAGGGCTGAGAGGAGGGGAGGGGTCTCCGTCCTACTGTTCTCCAGAGGGCATTTCCCCTTGCGCCTTCTCCCACAGGGCCCAGCCCCTCTCCCCTGCCCCAGTCCCCAGGGGTACTCTGGATTGAGCAGTGCTCCTGTGGGGGAGCCTGTAAATGCAGGCTTAGTGGACCACTGGTGACTGGGCTCATGCCTCCAAGTCAGAGTTTCCTTGGTGCCCCCAGAGACAGGAGCACAAGTGGGATCTGACCTGGTGAGATTATTTCTGATGACCTCATCAAAAAATAAACAATTCCCAATGTTCCAGGTGAGGGCTTTGAAAGGCCTTCCAAACAGCTCCGTTGCCCCTAGCAACTCCACCATTGGGCACTGCCATGCAAGAGACGTGGCTGGCCCAGAATGGCCGGTTGCCATAGCAACTGGAGGCGATGGGGCAGTGAACAGAATAACAACAGCAACAATGCCTTTGCAGGCAGCCTGCTCCCCTGAGTGCTGGGCTGCTGATGGCCGCTGGACTCTGTGAGATGGAGAGCCAATCTCACATTCAAGTGTTCACCAACCACTGATGTGTTTTTATTTCCTTCTATATGATTTTAAGATGTGTTTTCTGCATTCTGTAAAGAAACATATCAAACTAAATAAAAGCAGTGTCTTTATTACAACGCTGTTGCCTCTGGGCGTCTGTTTCCCTGGCATCTGGAGAGGTTCCTGGACATGAGGGGTTGGGGGCTCATGTGACAGGGGGAAGAGGAGACTCAGCCAGGTCCACTTGGGGTTGGCCCAGTGGCCTCCACGTAAGCCTTACCATTTCTGTGCTGGGAGGGCTGGGTGTGCACTCCAGAAACTCTGCCGACATGTAATGCCCCTTTTTTCCCTCTTCTGCCTGTGAACCAGCTAAAACAAGTCTCCTTCATCCTCAGTCCCTCATCTGTAAGGGGTGGGGAATAGCAGAGAACCCAGTGAGACTGGCTGGGAAGGAGGATGGTGGGAAAGATGTCACAGGTTTTCTGCCCCAGAGTGGGTCAGCCCCTGTACCTCCTGGGTAGGGGTCCTTCAGGCCAGGTCTCTGAAGATGGGGACCTAGGGATGCCTCTGGCTGCAGCTCTACCCCAGCTCCTGCCCACATTGTCTTGTGGGCTTGGGAATGGCTAGTCTCCCAGGTAGTCTCAAGGCAGGTTTGTGTTGGCCTCGGGGTGGGAACAATAGTTTCTGGCCAGGCTGCTCTGCCTTGGTTGACCTGTAGGTTCTGGGGGTTGGGGGGTGACCTTCAGTGTCTGGCTTGCGATGGACAGGCCAGCTGGGTAGGCTGATCATGACTCAGTGCCCAGGAAGGGGCAGATGGGTTGTCCTAGGACACTGCCCGGAGTGTGGGCGGCAGGAGATGCAGCAGCTGTATTTCAAGGAGCAAAGGGGCAGAATCGAGTGATTGGTCACAGAACAACTGGTGCCTCTTCTGGGCTCAACTCTGCCATCACTGGCTCCTTACCATGCCCCCTGCTCCTCTGCTCAAAGCTTTCAAGACCCAGAGAGGCAGATAAGAGCTGAGTCCCAGGGTCGGGGGTTGTTGAAGGTCCAACAACTACTTGGAGTTAAGACCTGAATGTGCACCACGCTAAGCGCTGGGAAAAGCTGTCCCCAGCACACACTTCACTCCCTAGGCCTAGCAGCAGGGGCCCAGGAAATTACCCCATCCTTACTCTCTTGACCTCAGGAGGTTTTGCTTAACATCTAACCTGAAGCCACTGGGTAATGAGTGGACTCACTGTTCTGAACTCAAGTAAGGGAATACTTGGTCTTGGCAGAGAACATTAAGGCCAGAAGGACCTCTGGCCTCTGCCCTGCCTTGCCTCCTTTGGGGGATGGGGGAATATACCCTCTTTAGCCCAGCAGACCCTTGACCCCTGGCACTCCTGCCAGATCTCTGTTCCTTGATTTGGATGAGGACTGCTCAGGTCTTTTAAGCTGGGGTTAGAGGGTCGTAGACAGGAGGGCAGGAAAGAAGGAACATCAGACCTGCAGGAATCTACCTTCCCACATTCCTCTGACCTGGAATGACTCTGGCCTGGCTTGGAGACAGTGCTGGTCTCGGAAAATTCTAGAGGAATCTGCATTTTCTCTTGGCGTAAAGGCACTGCCTTGGGCCTAGATCTTTTTTTTTTTTTTTTTTGAGACGG
>NW_012102254.1:564943-573240 GCF_000951045.1 Mandrillus leucophaeus | reverse complement strand
TGGCCTCGATCTCCTGACCTTGTGATCCACCCGCCTCGGCATCCCAAAGTGCTAGGATGACAGGCATGAGCCACCGCGCCTGGCCTGGGATTTCAATATCTTAAAAATCCAAATCCATTGGTGACTCTTTCCCTGTTTTGCTCACTTTCTTGACAACTACCTTGAGGCAAAGGGACTGAGGCCCAGAGAGGGCAAGGGAGTTAGTTGGTCCGGGTCTTGTGGCTAGTGTGAGGCGTGTTGAGTTCTAAGTGTGACCCAAACACTTTAGGTATTATTATTATTATTATTATTATTATTATTTTGAGACAGTGTCTTGCTCTGTCGGCCAGGCTGGAGTGCAGTGACGCCATCTGGGCTCACTGCAACCTCCACTTCCCGGGTTCAAGCGATTCTCCTGCCTCAACCTCAGGAGTAGCTGGGATTACAGGCATCCGCCACCACAGCCGCCTAATTTATATATATATATTTTTTTAGGCGGAGTCTCACTCTGTCGCCCAGGCTGGAGTGCCGTGGCGCAATCTCGGCTCACTGCAAGCTCCGCCTCCTGGGTTCACGCCATTCTCCTGCCTCAGCCTCCTGAGTAGCTGGGACTACAGGCGCCCGCCACCACGCCCGGCTAATGTTTTGTATTTTTAGTAGAGACGGGGTTTCACCATGTTGGCCAGGCTGGTCTTGAAGTCCTGACCTCAGGTGATCCACTCACCTCGGCCTCCCAAAGTGCTGGGATTACAGGCGTGAGCTACCGTGCCCGGCCAGGTTTAATTCTGATCATGAAATTTTGTTCCTGTTGTAGAGCAGCAAAGAATTATTTGAAGCACCTATGGAGAAATGCTGGGTACCATTTCCCTGTGGGGAAGCTCCCATCAGCTGGAGTTCGGGAGCTCCTGCAGGAGGGGCCCTCCCAAGGACAGCCTAGGGCATGGGCAGCATGGAGAGCCGGTTGCTGGGGCCCTGGTTAGTAGCTCCACTACCCCTTTGGTGGCAATTATCCTAGAGTCTCAGTCCGGATCGGAGGAATTATTCCGTCCATGTCCCGGTGAAGGCTCCGTGTGGCGAGACGCATGGCCTTGGGCAGGTTCGGGCTGGGGATAGGAAGATCTTCCAACCTTGGTAGTGGCTCCAGATGCCCCCTAGGTGAGCCCAGCAGAGTGGACTGCCAGCAGCAGCTGCGCCGAAGAGGGAAACAGTGTCCGCTGCCTCCCAGGAGGTGGCGCCAGAGGATTAAGCCGCCAACGGTGGGCGGGGCTGAAGAGTCGCGCTGTGGGCGGGGCTAAGAACGCCGCCAGCTCCCGGAAAGCGCTAGCCGCAGGAGGCCGGCCGTGGGTCGAGCTGAGACGGCTCGGGAGTGGACGAAAGTCTCGGGCAGTGCGGGGCCGAGCGGGGCTGTGGGCAGGGCTAAGGCCGTGGGGCGGGCGGGGCGGAGCCCGCGAGTAGCCCAACCGCTGGCAGCCTGTCTGAGCGCGGCCGCGGGCTGGTGGTGTAACTAGACTTGTCTTCTGTCCACCACTGCCGCACAGCCCCTGAGGGCATCCGGGCGAGTGTAGCTGCAACCCGGGGAACCTGTGATTCGCCAGTGCCCTTCTCCCTGGGCAAGGGAAGCCGGCAGGCAATAAGAGGGGCGAGTCTGGGGCCCAGGCTTCCGCTCCCGAGACCCAAGTCAGCAAACCTTGAATTCAGAGGTTGGGAACCAATAAGGAGCCCTCTTGTGCGCAGTCCCTCGCCTTAGCGTTTGCCTGCCTCCAGGCCCCGTGCCCCGCGGAGCCCAGCGAGTGACCTGCACACCGTATAGATAGAGCTCAGCGCTTACAGGAGGCTCTCTGTCTCTCCCTCCTCCAGCCAAAGAGCTCCTGAGGGCACCACCTAAGGGGGGTAGCCTGATAGGGTACTGTGAGATCTGGGAGGGTACTGGATAGAGATGAGGTGCCTCCACTTGTGTGACTGGATCCCCCTACTTGGCACTAGAAGCAGACGGGGGATGAGGCTGCTGGCGACTTACTCTTTCCCTGAGTGGGGGTACCCTGAAGCCCCAGGAAACACCTTTCCCAAAGCTGTCTTCACAGCTCCAGGCACGCATTGGGACAGCAGGGAACATGCAGTTGGGAGCTGGCCAGGGCCAGGGGTGAGGGTGCTGTTGTCTTCTGTCCGCATGGTGTCGCATCCTTAGGCTATAGAGGGCAAAACCAAGTTTGGGGCCTGCCAAAATGGTCCAGAGCTCACGCCAGACCAGCTCCCTTTCTAGGGAATTGGAACCAGTAGTCCAGGATCACTTCCCACTTCCATTGCAAAAGGTCTTGAGAGAGGCCAGGTGTAGTGGCTCATGCCTGTAATCCCAGCACTTTAGGAGGCCGAGGCGGGTGGATCACCTGAGGTTAGGAGTTCAAGACCAGCCTGGCCAACATGGTGAAACCCCGTCTCTACTAAAAATGCAAAAACTAGCCAGGTGTGGTGGCACACGCCTGTAGTCCCAGCTACTTGGGAGGCTGATGCAGAAGAACTGCTTGAACCTGGGAAGTGGAGGTTGCAGTGAGCCGAGATCTCACCACTGCATTCCAGCCTGGGCGAAACTCTGTCAAAAAAACAAAAACAAAAACAAAAACAACAAAATCAACATTCAACTGGGACTTACTGACAATATAAAACCTAAACAGTTAATTTTCTTCTGCACTGTGGCCTGGCCACAGTACAAATTGAATAATGGCAGTTACTGGCCGGAAAGTGGCACTTTCAATCTCCAAATTCAATGTAATCTTTTTTTTTTTTTTTTGAGGTGGAGTTTCGCTCTGTCATCCAGGCTGGAGTGCAGTGGTACAATCTCAGCTCACTGCAACCTCTGCCTTCCACGTTCAAGAGATTCTCTTGCCTCAGCCTCCTTAGTAGCTGGGATTACAGGCATGCATCACCACACCCGGCTAATTTTTTGTATTTTTAGTAGAGATGGGGTTTCACCGTGTTGGCCAGGCTGGTCGCAAACTCCTGACCACAGGTGATCTGCCTGCCTCGGCCTCCCAAAGTGCTGAGATTACAGGTGTGAGCCACAACGCCCAGCCCAAGCAATCTTTTTTCTTTTTCTTTTCTTTTCTTTTTTTTTTTTTTTTGAGATGGAGTCTTGCTCTGTCACCAGGCTGGAGTGCAGTGGCACAATCTTGGCTCACTGCAACCTCTGCCTCCCGGGTTCAAGTGATTCTCCTGCCTCAGCCTCCTGAGTAGCTGGGGCTATAGGCACATGCCACCATGCCCAGCTAATTTTTGTATTTTTAGTAGAGATGGGGTTTCACCATGTTGGCCAGGATGGTCTTGATCTCTTGACCTCATGATCTGCCCATCTCAGCCTCCCAAAGTGCTGAGATAACAGGCATGAGCCACCGCACCCGGCCCAGCCCAAGCAATTTTAACAATTTCTTACAATGAAATGGCAACTGGTCTGAGGTCCCCTATATCTAAGATTTCATGTATTTACACTCAAAACCTTCCCTCTATCAGTCTTGCTCCCTTCATCAAGTTTTATTGCTAAATGAAAACTCCCAGCCCCCTTTTCACCCCTCCCCTTCAGCCCTTGAAAGGAATTTTGACCCTGCTGAGGAATGTCCACCATATCTCCAGCCCCAGGCTCCCCAAGTGCCACCAGCACTATCGCCACCATCCTCATTGCCCTATCCTGCTGTCACTTGTTCAAAAAACAATCAGGGCTGGGTGTGGTGGCTCATGCCTGTAATCCCAGCACTTTGGGAGGCCGAGGCAGACAGATCACCTGATATCAGGAGTTCAAGACCAGCCTGACCAACATGGAGAAACCCCGTTTCTACTAAAAATACAAAATTAGCCCAGCGTGGTGGCACATGCCTGTAATCCCAGCTACTTGGGAGTCTGAGGCAGGAGAATCTCTTGAACCCCGGAAGCAGAGGTTGTGGTGAGCCGAGACTGCACCATTGCACTCCAGCCTGGGCAACAAGAGTGAAACTGTCTCAAAAAAAAAAAAAAAAAAATCAGACCCTGGCCACCCTTTCCCTCTGCGAAGTAGCCGGGGCAGAAGGCATAGTCAGGGTTCATGTTACCTTTTCAATCTCAGACATGTTGGCGATTAAGAGGCTCCTTGACTCTTTTTCCACTGGCCCATCCCACTTCCGGAAGGAATTTCTTTATATTACTCAGTCATATAATCTTACTTGGCACGACATTTATGTTATCCACTCTCACCCCAGATGAGAAAGAGCACATTTGGCTAGCTGCTGAAGCCCATGCTGACACACTTAATCAGCAGAATACAGTCCATAATTCTGTTGCGGCCATTGCTGTTCCCCTAGCTGATCCCGAGTGAACTTACCAACAGGGGGACCCTGGCATCCAATGCCATAACCATATGGTCACTTGTCTCCTGGCTGGCATGGAAAAATGTGCCCATAAGGCAGTAAATTATGAAAAAAATTAGAGAAATAACCCAAAGCCCAAATGAAAATCCAGTTCTTTTCCTATCAAGGTTATTAGAGACTATGCTTAAATACACAAAACTAGACCCTGAATCACAACAGGGTCAAACCTATTTTCACTTACATTTCATTTCACAGTCAGCGCCAGATATCAGGAAACAGCTGCAAAAACTAGAGGAGGAACCCCAAACCCCACAAAGGGACCTTTTAAATCTGGCCTTCAAGGTCTTCAGCAACAGGGAGAAAGAACATAAAGTGCAAAAGGAGAAACAGGCTAAGATTAAATACCAGATGCTGGCCATTGCCCTCTAGAAGAAAAAATCACCTTCTCAGGGCCCTGGCACCTGTTTTTGATGCGGCAATCTGGGACATTGGGCAAAGGCCTGCCCAAACCCATGACCTCCAACAAAGCCTTGCGCTATATGTGGCATATGGGGACATTGGAAAATGGACCGCTCTCAACAAGAATGCCCTTCCCATTCAACAGCACCCTCCAGTCAGTCCCCAAACCCAACGCAGGGACACCTCTCCTCTTTGTTGGCACTAGCGGCCGAAGACTGATGGTGCCCGGGATTGCTTGTACCCATGCCATGTGAGTCTCCACAACCCGGGGTAATTAGGATGGCATCTGGTAAGCCAGTCTCCTTCTTATTGGATACTGGGGCAAGTTTCTCAGTTCTTCCAGAGTATGATGGACCCCTAAATTGTTCCCCCATTTCTGTAGTTGGGGTTGATGGCCACCCTACCACTCACTCTCAAACACCTCCATTATACCACACCTTATTCAATACTGCCTTTACTCACTCATTTGTAGTAATTCCACAGTGTCCTACACCTCTTATTAGAAGAGATATACTCAATAAATCTGGGGCCACATTACAATTGAATGCCCTACCTCAGGTGCCTGCATACTTGCTCCTTTGCCAGCAAGAAAACAATGAAGCCCAAACCCAGTCCTCAACAATTTCAGTCCAAGGGGTTAGCCCAATGGTTTGGGACACTTCTCAGCCCACTGTTGCCATATACCACCAGCCATTTCTAATAAAACTTAAGGACCCCTCCCAAATTGTTTCACAACCCCAATATCCCCTCAGTCAGGCTGGACTTAAGGGAATAAAACCCATCATCACAGGTTACTAAAAGGTGGCATTTTGACAACCACCAATTCCCCCACTGCAGCAAAATTAAATGGCATAGCTCCCTGGATACATTTCTCAAAACTTAAAAGGGCTCCTCCTCTTAAACTCAACATGTCTCAATTTTCTTGTTTTCTTACAGGACCCAACAAACTCAAGATCACTTGACTCTCCACAATTCTTTAACCTCCAACTCTTCCAGTAATTTTATTTGCTGCCTTGTAGAAGACCTTTCCTGGTATCCAGGCTCCCCTCACCCCTCATAATTTATTTCTCCTCCTTTCATGAGGTATGACTGCAGGAAACTTTTGCAGATTACACCCCATCTCAAATATCCTTTTTCTTCTTTTGTTCTTTGTCTCCTTCTAGTACCACTCTTTCCTTTTACTTAAACCATACCTTGCAGCTATCTTACAACTTACTAAAATAGGCCAACTTAGGCTCCACAGACCTCTGTTGGGTCTGCATGCTGCCCTTGTCCCCAATATACCATTATCTCCCTGGACCTTTAGAAGCCTGGGCCAATTCCTTGGCAACCTTCACTATTACCAAAACTACCTTAGGATCTGCATTCTGGGAACGAAGTACAAATCCTGTCACAGTCATAGCCGAAAAGGCACGTCAGGCCATTCTCAAACAACTAACAACTTTATCCCCTATCCAAAGTCACGTGGTTACAGGACCTGTGGGAACCACCACTCTACTCACTACTCAGGCTCCTATATGTTTCACCTGCTTCTTAAACGGAGTTCCAGTAGGGTCTTTAAAATGCTCAGACTGTAACCTCCCTCTTTCTTTCTCTCTCTCATACAACAGAGTCTAGTTATTCCTCTACAACAGGAGGAAGTGACCCATTCTCATCAGTAACCCAACTCATCAACCATAGCCACTCCCCTTACCCCTTCAGATTTTCTCTCCCTACATATAGTAACGCTTATGAATGTAACCAAGGGTCAGATTTTTTTTTTTTTTTTTGGAGATGGAGTCTTTCTCTGTTAGCAGACTGGAGTGCAGCGGCGCAATCTTGGCTCACTGCAACCTCCGCCTCCCAGGTTCAAGCAATTCTCCTGCCTCAGCCTCCCAAGTAACCAGTATTACAGGCACCCACTACCACTCCTGGTTAATTTTTGTATTTTTAGTAGAAACGGGGTTTCACCATGTTGGCTAGGCTGGTTTTGAACTCCTGACCTCAAGTGATCCACCCACCTCGGTCTCCCAAATTGCTGGGATTACAGGCGCAAGCCACTGCACTCAGCCTCAAGAGTCAGATTTTTGCAGTGGGTGAGGGCCAGCTAATACATTGCCTTTATTCAATATCTATGGTAGACATGAAAAATCCAAATGCCAACTTCTTCCCCTTCCGGGTCCAACCCGATTCTTTCTCGATTCATCTGAACACAAACTATTCTCAGAAATACCTTTGGTAACTCATTACCCCCTTCTCCAACTATTAACCGATGCCCACCTAGCTTCCTCCTTTGTGTCATTTGAACGGGAAGGAGGATCAGGTCGGGATGCCTCAAACTACCACCTGTTATTTTAAGCAGATGTTGCTGCCTGTCTAGCCCCCTCCAGCCCTTATTTCTTCTTATGTTGACATAATTTCTACAGCTGCCTGTCTGCTAATTGGACTGGAACTTGCACTTTGGCTTAGTTACGCCTCCCTCGTCTGTTGCCACAAAGGACCAAGAATTTCTCCTCCCACCACACACACACACACACACACACACACACACACACACGTGTGCGCGCACCAAAATAAAAAGGGCAATCCAGCTAATTCTAATCCTCGCTGCTCTCGGAATCTCTTCTGCAATAGGCTTTAGTTCCGCAAGTTTATAGCTTTTTCAGTTCCCCTGTCTACCCAACTAAAGGAGGGACTAATGGAAATAGCAACTCAACTGGATCATATATAAGATCAAATAAACTCCCTTGCAGCAGTAGTACTTCAAAACCATAGGGGACTAGACATCCTCACTGCAAAAAAGGGAGGTCTATGCCTCTTCCTGCAAGAAGAATACTGTTTCTTTCTTTTCTTTCTTTCTTTCTCTCTCTCTTTCTTTCTTGCTTTCTTTTTGAGATGAACTTTCGCTCTTGTTGCCCAGGCTGGAGTGCAATAGCATGATCTTGGCTCACTGCAACCTCTGCCTCCTGGGTTCAAGCGATTCTCCTGCCTCAGCCTCCCAAATAGCTGGGAGTACAGGCATGTGCCACCACGCTGGGCTAATTTTGTATTTTTAGTCGAGACAGGGGTTCTCCATATTGGTCAGGCTGCTCTCAAACTCCTGACCTCAGGTGATCCGCCTGCCTCGGCCTCCCAAAATGCTGGGATTACAGGCATGAGCCACAGTGCCCAGCCAAGAATGCTGTTTCTTTACAAACAAATCTAGCTTGGTAAAAGAAGGAATATCCAAACCTAGATTGCAGAACGTCTACCCAAACAACCCGCCAATAACTTTTTCGGTTCTTTCATCCCTTGGGTACTCCTTTTCATCAGCCCTTTCATTGTTTTTACCCTGCTTGCTAAACTGTTTTCTTTTTTTTTCTTTCTTTCTTTTTTTTTTTGATACAGAGTCTTGTTCTGTCACCTGGGCTGGAGTGCGGTGGCTCGATCTCGGCTCACTGCAAGCTCCGCCTCTGGGGTTCATGCCATTCTCCTGCCTCAGCCTCCTGAGTAGCTGGGACTACAAGCGCCCGCCACCACGCCTGGCTAATTTTTTGTATTTTTAGTAGAGAC
>NW_012102254.1:557814-564594 GCF_000951045.1 Mandrillus leucophaeus | reverse complement strand
GGGTTTCACCGCTTTAGCCAGGATGGTCTCGATCTCCTGACCACGTGATCCACCCGTCTTGGCCTCCCAAAGTGCTGGGATTACAGGCTTGAGCCACCGCGTCCGGCTAGAAACAGTTACTTCAATTGCTCGGGCCACCACAATGGGACATATAAAGGTGGCATTCCTGCCACACCAACAACGAATGACTTCATCACCAGAGGAAGGCTACCTCCCCCGACACCATCACCCCTAAACCAGCAGGAAGCAGTCAGAACGAGTAGCTGCCCCTCTGCTAAAAACCCTATCCAAAGAGATAATTAAAACAAAGTGGGGGAGAATATGAGGACTAACAATAGTTATGCCATTTTACAACCTTGGCTACTGTGTTCTCAGAAACAAAGCAAATGTCAACCCTGCCTATAGCTTCAACAGAGCATAACGGCCCTAACTACATCTACCCCCAGCTGGAAAAGTCCACAACAGTCCCAGCCAGCCAGCACTTCCCCAGCCCCTCCCCAACAGAAACTTTGTTACAAAAGCCTCAGCTTGTCATGATCAGAGCCAGATGCTGACTGCCAGGCAGACTCCTGACTGGGACCCCTTGCAGGCTTATTTCTGTAAATAAACCTGTTTGGCTGTTTCGTTGCCTCCTGTCTTTTGCTCTCTTCCTATGCATCTTCCTAACAGTTTCCTGGGGGGATGCTGAAGATGTGTATTCCTGGGCTTCTTTGAGGAGCACATGGTATGCTTGGGGCAGGGGGCAACTCTGCCTTCCTGTGTCTAATGTAATGATTAGAATGCATATGAGAGGTTGAAGAGGTACTGAGTGTGACCCCAGTGGCTCTGACTCAGCAATCACTGTGCCCCAAACCCTGTCCTGGGTTCAGGCAGCACATGAGCTTACTCCTGGAACTCCATCCTCCTCAGAGAGGCTCGTGATCATGCAGGGCTAGGAGAGGGATGTGTCAACCCTGTGAGCCCCAAGAAGATCCCTGGAGCAGAGCTGGAGATGGAAGGTGGGCCTGGTTGGAATCTCAGCTGAATATGTGGCCTTTCTTGTTCTCTTAGTAGCAGATGATGTCCTTTGCCCAGCCTTAATAGGAATTCTCAGTCTGCACTGTCAGCTCATTGTCAGAAAGACTGCTTTTTCAGAAAGCTGATGTCCATTCCAGGCCTTCCAGCTGGAGGGGTTAATAATACATACATAGCTGTCGTAACCCAGATGTGGCTACCTGACTGATACCTGCTACCACCCAGCCCAGAACCTGGAGGAGCCAAGAGGGGTTCTCCTCAGACAACCCTGATGCCTGAGTATGACTTTAGTGCTCATGGCCTCGCCTGGTGATGCTGTGACCACACCCACCACTACAGGACAGGGCAGTGGTCCTGTATTGAGGGCCAGAAGTCAAGTCCTCCCCAGGGCCTGGTTTGAGCAGCAGACAGGCAAAGGCCAGACTTTGAAATCACAAGCTCAGTGAGGGCAGAAGGGTTTAGCAGTCTTGGCTTCTGCTGTATCCTGGGGGCCTGGCACAGTGCTGTCCTCATCCTAGAGCTCAAAAAGTGCCAATTTTTTGTTTGTGAGACAGTCTCGCCCTATTGCCCAAGCTGGAGTGCAGTGGCATGATCTCAGCTTGCTGCAACCTCTGCCTGCCGGTCTCAAGTGATCCTCCTGCCTCAGCCTCCTGAGTAGCTGTGACTACAGGCTTATGCCACCACACCTGGCTAATTTTGTATTTTTTGTAGAGATGGGTTTCACCATGTTGTTAGGCTGGTCTTGAACTCCTGGGCTCAAGCCATTTGCCCACCTCAGCCTCCCAAAGTGCTGGAATTACAGGCATGAGCCACCATGCCTGGCCCTATGGACCTTTCTCCTTGCCACAAGGCTCTTGCTTCACTATCAGAGACTCACTCCCTACCCCATTTTGTCTATCTTTCCCGGAAGGCAGAAGCTTTTCCAGTGGCTTCTGGGAGCTCCCTGGGCACTTGGTAAAGATGATAGAACAAACAAGCCCCTACTACAATCCATTCTGATTAGGACAGAGATAGAGCTCAGTGGAGAGAGTGGCTATGTCCCATGGCCTGAGATTCCTGATGGTAAAGGGTGATTCTCAGAAATGTCCTTGGGTTTGCAGTAGAAGAACCACAGAGGAGTCAGGAGGTAGGGACCTCTCTGAGAGACTTCCCTAAAGACATGCAGAACTGAGTCTGATGGAGGGGCTGAGCAAGCTGCCCCTTCCCATGAGCAGTCAGAGTCATGCCTGAACCGCCGTTGTCTGGGGTGGGACATCTGGGCTGGTCAGGAGAGGGCATAAGTGCATGACTTTCCACCCGGGCCTGTTCTCCCCCAATCTACGAAACAGAGATAGATGGGGACAGGATCACAATAGAGATTCTGGTGACATTTTCTATAGTTTATTGGAAACAATTTGTGTGCCTATCGCTGTCTTCCTGCAAACAGAGCTCCTCAAGGGCAGGTCTCACAGTCTTCTCTGGGCCTGGCATTATGTAGGAGTCAGGTATGCGCCGGCTGAAGGGGGATGAGCGCATGCATGCATGAGACAGGCAAAGCCAGCCCAGAGGCTTGTCTAGGGGAACACAAAGGGACAAGGGATGCAGGATTTTTTTTTTTTTTTTGAGATAGAGTCTTGCTCTGTCGCCCAAGGTACAGTGCAGTGGTGTGATCTCAGCTCATTGCAACCTCCGCCTCCCAGTTTCAAGTGATTCTCAGGCCTTAGCTTCCTGAGTAGCTAGGAGTACAGGCGCCTGCCACCGTGCCTGGCTAATTTTTGTATTTTTAGCAGAGACGGGGTTTCATCATCTTGGCCAGGCTGGTCTCGAACTCTTGACCTCGTGATCCGCCCGCCTTGGCCTCCCAAAATGCTGGGATTACAGGCGTGAGCCACCACACTCGGCTGGGATGCAGTATGTTTTGACCTGGATGCTTACGACTTGGAGGAACCGTGTCTTCATTATTTTTTCTTGTCATAACAAACCTTCAGAATCATGTAACTCTAATAGCAATGGGCCTTAATTAGCTTTCTCGGGAGCAATGCATGGGTGGTGGGGTTAGGCTGGTGGTAAACATTTCTGACAATTTTTTACCAACTTTTTTCACATAATGCAAGCAAAGAGTTGCAAATTGCAACAGTAAAGGAATTATGTAGGCAAGGCATCAAGCAAATTCTGTACCTTCCAGGCTTATTCCTTTCTCCTGCTTTCCCAAGGGCCATGGCCAGCTTAAGACCTCAGTATACCAATGAGGTTGTCCAGGCCAGCCCAGGTGGGCTGCTGAGCAGAATGAAGATACAATCACTTGTTTGTAGCCTCATGCCAGCCTAAGGCTTGCTTAGGGAACCGCCTTATTCTCTATGTTAGTGGGCAGTGCCAACAAACCTCGGCCAGGAAAGAAAACCTCTGTTTCTTTGGGCTTCCTTCCTTCCTCTTCAGTTCTGTTTCTCTCTCCCAAAGAAGGAACGGCGCAGGGAGCCAATTTCCTGAGTCGCTTCTCATTGGGAAGTGAGACAGGCCTCAGCAGCACTTTAGCAAAAAGAAGGGTGCAGAGTTCAAGGAGCCTTGTAGACAGGAGCCAGCTCTCTCAGCCTCTCTGGAATAGTCCAAAGTCCATGGCACTATATCCTCTAGATGTAGCCTATCCTGTGTCATCCTTCTCTATTGTCTTCCTCCTCTGATCTCTCTAATGCCTACTCTTGCCTGCAAAGTTTGCCATTCTTCTTCACCCCCATAGACATCTTCATCTTTGGATCTGGTGCCTCCCCATGGAGGCTGCCATGCTGAAAGGATCAGCCCAGGGTGAACTGGACTTATGGGGAAGCAGGGAAGAGTCTGAGCTCTACCTGTTCTCCCCTTCTTGGGGATGACCTGCATGGTGCTTTGCCCATGGCACAGCTGGCCTCTGGGTATAGTTCCTAAGGTCCTGTCATCTCTTCATTCTTCCACGATTTGCCTTCTGGTGACTAATCATTTCCACTAATCCCAGCAGTGGGCTGGCTCTGATTGGGCCTTTTTCCACCTGAATTTTTTTGTTTCATTTTGTTTTGTTTTTTTGAGACAGGGTCTTGCTCTATCACCCAGGTGGGAGTGCAGTGGCACCATCACAGCTCACTGAAGCTTCGACCTCCCAGGCTCAGGTGATCTACCCACCTTAGCCTCCCAAGTAGCTGGGACTACAGGTGCATGCCACCATACCCAACTAGTTTTTGTATTTAGTAGAGAAAGGGTTTAGCCACGTTGCCCAGGCTGGTCTCAAACTCCTGAGCTCAAGCAGTCCACCTGCCTTGGCCTCCCGAAGTGTTGGGATTACAGGAGTGAGCCACTGTGCATGGCCCTGGATGGTTTTTGTTGTTGTTATTGTTTTCTGATTCCATTTTCCCTCTGGTCTTCTGCAAGTGTCTGAGAGCATAGGCTGGAGAAGCAAGCTGGGGGGTGTCCGTCAGTTCCATTTAGGCATGTGGATTGATTGTCCTCTCATCTGGCCATCTCCAAAATGGCTGCCATGTGTCACATGTTATGCTGAAGTGGGAAGATATTTCAGCAAGTGAAGCTTAGGGGACTGGGAAAATCCTGCAGGGTTTCTAGGTCCATCCTGTCCCTGGTGGGGCAGCAGTTGGACCCAGGAGGAAGCGATACTTGACATACCACACAGCTGGCTTGCACAAACTGAAAGGTTTGTTTATTCATTTGTCATAAAGCACAGTCAACCCTAGTGAATTCTCCTGGATGAGTGAAGACAGCTCATCAACAACCCCTCCATGAGGAGAAACCAAATACAATCCCAGCACTCTCCCTGTTACTTATTAGGTCAGCAGCTAAAGCCAAAGATCTCTCTGGGTGTTTTTAGGCCTGGTGATTGGTGGACCCCTTAGAGGCACAGGTGAGGGAAATGCTCAGAGCGTCGTGGAGAATCCAGCACAACCATCAGCCTCAGAGGGCCTGCTGAAGGCCAGCCCAGGGGATAGGACCAGTCAGACAAGGTCCTGCTGTTGAGGAGCCCAGTCTAGATCAAGAGGAGGTAAATAGCCTCTGGGACAGTGAATGAAAATGCGAGATTGAATCAGAGCCCCAGATAACCAGAGGCCAACACCATCCCATGGTCCGTCGGAGTCCCTGGGCTGAATGTTAGGGGTGAATGAACACAGGGCAGGCATGTTCCTGGGGATGCTCCTCAAAGGAAACAGAACTGGGAGAGTTTGAGAGGAGAGGAGGGGCACCTCTAACCTACATTTTCAAGTCCTCCTGGGTCCACTGTGCTGTGCCCTTTGTCACCAAGGCAGCAGAGACCCTGGAGGTCTGCTAACAGCCAGGAATCCACTCTGAGGAGGGCAACTCCCCAGGCCTGCAGGCTGGGTAGAGCTAATTAACCACACAGGAACCAGAGGCATGTTGATTTAAATCTGTGGAAAGCCATAGCTCCTGTGGTTTCTACAAAAACAAAAAATAAACATCCTTTCCCCCATTTCAAGTAGCCCAACCCACACTGACTGGGGTCTGTGAAGCTATAACAGCCTGGGTTGGGACAAGGTCAGGCCACTGGCCTGCCCATAATGTTTGTGAGCATATTCTTCCCCAGGAGGAAATATGTGGCACAAGACTGCCACATCCCAGACCAACACCAGGGAGACAACTAATAACAGAGTTGTCATATATGTGCCAGTCACTTGTCCTGGTGTTGTACCTACATCAGCCTGGGTGCACTGACTCATGCTCATAATCCCAGCACTTTGGGAGGCTAAGGTGGGCGGATCACCAGAGGTCAGGAGTTCAAGACCAGTGTGGCCAACCTGGTGAAATCCTGTCTCTACTAAAAATACAAAAACTAGCCAGGAGTGTTGGTGGGCACCTGTAATCCCAGCTACTAGGGGAGGCTGAGGCAAGAGAATCATTTGAACCCGGGAGACGGACGTTGCAGTGAGCTGAGATCGCACCACTGAACTCCAGCCTGTGTGCTGGGTGACAGAGCGAGAATCTGTCTCAAAAAAAAAAAAAAAAAGAAAAAAATTAAGTATCTACATCAGCCACTCCACCCTTACAATCCCTCATATTCGAGGAGCTACTAAGATTCTAACTTTGCAGAATAGGAAATGGAGGCTCAGTGAGCCTAAGTCAGTTGCCAAGGGTCCTATCAGGGCTGAGATGTGGACTCTTTTGGAGCCTAAATGTGCACATGTAGTCACCACTCACGAAGCTGTATCAAACATCCTGCAGCACAGGAGGAAACACGGCAAGGACCATCATCTGCAGGAAGAGAGGCTCTCTTCATCCTAGGTCATCCCAGAGGGGCCAGGCAGTTTAGCGCAAAAGACGGGAGGTATAAAGTCAGGAGAAAGTGTCAGGAAGTGGGGGCTCTGCATTTCCTCTTTCTCTTACTTGCTCCATCCCAGAGGCCAGGGGTGGAGGGGGAGCAGCTTGGAGGGCACAGGGGAAGGCCCAGGGAGGGTCCTGGCTCCTCCTCACCAGAACTGACACAGCCACCAGTCTGCCCAGCAGGCTGGCTATCAGCATTCATTGGGATCCCTGGATTATTCTAGGTTCAGTTAGAACTGCTTACACCCGGCCGGGAGCGGTGGCTCAAGCCTGTAATCCCAGCACTTTGGGAAGCCGAGACGGGTGGATCACGAGGTCAGGAGATCGAGACCACCTCGGCTAACCCGGTGAAACCCCGTATCTACTAAAAAATACAAAAACCTAGCCGGGCGAGGTGGCGGGCGCCTGTAGTCCCAGCTACTCGGGAGGCTGAGGCAGGAGAATGGCGTAAACCCGGGAGGCGGAGCTTGCGGTGAG
>NW_012102254.1:556791-557764 GCF_000951045.1 Mandrillus leucophaeus | reverse complement strand
GGCGTAAACCCGGGAGGCGGAGCTTGCGGTGAGCTGAGATCCGGCCACTGCACTCCAGCCTGGGCGACAGAGCGAGACTCCGTCTCAAAAAAAAACAAAAAAAAGAACTGCTTACACCCTATGTGATATATTTCACAACATTAGGAGAATTAAATGGGTTTGTAAAATGGGTTCAAGTTACTCAAGCCTTTCTACACAGTCATGATTTATGAAGCCAGAGATGAACTGGAATATAGGCTGCATTTCCTAGGAAATATTCTCCCATAGGAAAGTACAGGCTTGTGTGAGAAGCCACCAAAGCACACAATCCTGAGTAGTGGGCAGACACTGGTTGTAAATGTGAGGCAGCGGGGAAGTAATTCGGAAAGCTCTCAGGATAATGCAGAGGCAACATTATCCTGAGAGACAGTCCTGGGATCCACAGCTCCAGGCCTGAGAACCATAAACTCCTCTTCTCCATTCCCCAAGGTCACTCTCCCAGGGCTGACTGAGGTGGCCTCCCAGCTGGCTTCACGCAGCCCTGTCACACCCTCCATCTGTGCCCGGGGCACTTCCTGAGACTCCAGTTCCTCAGTGTGAATCCCAGATGGTTCCCATCACCATCTGGATAAAGGTTCCACTCCCCAGCTGGCCTTAGAGACCCTCACAATCCGGCCCGACCACCAAGCACCCTCCCTCTCCTTCCCTCTACGACCTCGCATCTCTGAACACACTTGTTCCTCTGCCTTCCCAACTCCTACGCATCCTTTGAGCCATCCTTGGGCCCCTCTCCTCTCCGAGGCCTGTCATCACGACGTCTGCCCGCTGTGGCACTCCAGTTACCCGGAGGAGAGTTGCTACTCTTGAGTTCACCGAGGCGGAAAGCGCCCCCGGCTCCAAAGCAGGGCTCAGCGCGACGACCCCGAGGCCGCTTCTAGTGGCAGGTGCCCCTCCTCACAGGGCCCTCGCAGCGATCCCGCCGGGCCCCGCCCGG
>NW_012102254.1:545620-556026 GCF_000951045.1 Mandrillus leucophaeus | reverse complement strand
CTGCAGCCTGAGGCCGGGGCCCGGGCCCAGGATCCCGCGATCTAGTGTGGACAGCGAGGTTCGACGTCCGGCCGCACTTTGAACCCTGCCGGACTGGTGTGAACTGGGTGGTCGCGGGAAGCGGCCCTTCCTTTCCAGCTGCCCCGCTTTGGCGTGGCAGGATGACGAGCGCAGGGTCAGTCGGGGCCTGCAGACCGTGACTCCGTCACGAACCCCAAATTCGTTTCTCCCCAACGCTCGGGCCTGACCGCTCAGGAGGGGCTTATGTAACCTTAGCCTGGTCCCTCCGCACAGGGGAGCAATGGGATGGAAAACGTCCTCCCTGTCTGCTGGTGTCTGCATGTGTCCATTGTGCTGGGCCGAGGAAAGAGCACAATGGGAGTGGCTGTCAGGGAAGATAAGTGTCACTGCGAGGAACAGAGAGATGAAAATAGTTGAACCATGAACTTGGTCTTGGGCTTTCCTTGGGCATTTAGTGGCTGTAATCACCTTTGGGGGAAAGGAAAATTGCCCACTGGACACCAAGAGGTGCTTATTTAGGCCCAACAATACTAATAGGATCATGTGCTTTCACCAAGGTTTAGGGAAACATTTTGGGTTGAAGCAAAAATGCTATTGAGTCATCCAGCACCAGATATGTTCTTGTTACCTTATGATTTAGATCAAACCAGTGGAAAAGCTGAAAGCCACACAGAATGCTTTAAACAGAACATATCTGATTAAATACTGTGAAACCAGTTTGTTTTAAATGTATGCCAACCCAGGTCCTGCAAAAACAGTCAAGTGGCAGTGAAGGCTGTAAGGGAATGCCAATATATAATAAGTCGTAGACTGAAAACTCAGGAAAACTACTAAGAGATGACAGGATAAAATGGAAGGCATTATCTTTGCACCAAATAGGCTTGGGGAGTAGCAAAACCCCCAGGGGGTGGGAGGGAGGTGCTTCCAGCTCCATGTGAGTCTGCTGATATATGTTGCCCTGGCTTTTCTGTGTGGGAGCACATAAACTGTGAGAATGCATAATTTTTTATTCTTTGGCTGCCCGACTGTATCTCTTGTGTGTTTATTTCCTCAGAAGTCATTTCTTAGACAACAAACAGTAATGAAAAGCTCTTAAGTAGCTTGAAACCTGCGGCAGACAGGTCAGCCTGTGAGCATCCTTTTTAGAGGTGGGATTTGTCCATTTTACACTAGCTATAATAGTAATGCAGTTGGATAGCACACAGCTCTTAGCACTGCAAACACTGTCCATTTTGCTGCGTGTTGAGTTGCTGTTTGGGTTTTAGCTTGACGGAGGCTCACCCAGGCTTTAGTGTTCTCCTTCTAAGGGAAAGCTTCTGTAGCTGAATGGAAAAACACCTTGTTATTGAGAGTTCCCTGTATGGGGAATTTGTCATTTCTCTTCTGATAACCAAACAGGCTGCTCTGCTTGTAGTTTATCAGATGTTGCAGAGCCAATCATACAAAATTCTGGAAAGACCTGGGCAGCTCAGAGGGACTGTAAGGAGGCTGATGTCTATTGCTCATATGCCTTTTTAGTGTTTCATTTCTACTTCATCTGTACATTCTGCTGCAGGGCAGACCCGTGAACCGCTGTGGGTGAGGGGAACCACGGACTCTTGCTGGATTTAGTAGTCATACAATCTCTTACCTGGCTGTGGGCAAGGCTCATACCTGGGTCTGTGGTGCTGAGGTCCTGTGACTATCAGGCTCAGGAAGTGAGAATTAGAGACCATTAGGAGGTGGGATTTACTCCTCCAGCTGATATTCAGCTTATCATAGCACCTCAGCTGAGCAGCACCTCCATGGCTTATCTCTCCTTCAGTATCACAATGGCTTCTACTTCCTCTCACTAGAGCATCTCAGGTACCTGATGCCAAATTTAGCATGTTCTCTTCTAAGATGCTACTGAACAGATTGGCCCATTGATGAGGAAAAAGCCCTGTAGATGTGCTTCTGGGCATTCAGGAAAGAGCATTAGCACAGAGACATATTTGCTTTCAGTAAGATTTTGAGTTTTGGGGCAGTCAGAAACCTCATAGAGGTGGGTAGAGGGCCAGGAAAAAGGGAGATGATTCTGGGGGAGTTAAATCCTATTGCCATATTACCTTGTCATCCCAGGCTGAATTAGTCTTTTCATCCTCATACTGAGCTGACTTGGACTCTGTGAGGAGGTGGCTCCAGCATTTGCCACTGAAAAGCCTGACTTGAATCCCATGAGTAGCAGTGCTGCCACACCCATAGTGCTGCCTCTTAGCCTGTTGGGATGATGTGGAGCTTTGGGCATTAGAGAATCCCTCAAGGAAGGTCTCTCTGTTTCTGGTGTCAAGGTGGCCATGTACAATTATATAATCTGTGTCTTTTCCAAGGAGTGCTGGTTTGGGAGAAAGCTGAACTCTATCCCAGGCTCCACTTTCCAAGCTGTGTGCCCTGGTGTAGGCTGCATCCTCTTAAAGGAAGGGGCATCATTCACTCATTAATTCATTTACTTATTTATGGAGATATGCCTAATGTACAGTGGAACGCACATATTGATGGGATTTTGTTTATACATACACTCATGGCACACTACCAGATCAAGACAGAACTTTATCGGTACCTCAGAAAGTACTTTTTAAAATAATTGCATGAAGGAGCCATGTAGACCAGTGGCAGCCTATCTAGTTCACACCAGCTCTGCGGACTTGCACATGTTTTGTTGTTTGCAAATTGATATCTAGTCCATCAGCTAAGGTGTATTTGTCAGCTATCAAGAGCTATCAAGCACAGTTATTGGCTTTGTGGAGGGTATGGAAAGTATATATAGCGCTTCCCTGTCCTCCAGCAACTCACAGACTGGTTGGTCAGATAGCTCTTGAAGAGCCAAATCATGGAAGAACCCTAAGAGAGACACTGTGGGCAGCTCAGTGTCTGAGAAATGTCAAATAGGCAGTGCTTATAGGGTTGTTAATTGGGAAGAGTGGAGAGGCAGAGCTAGGCTTTAGGAGAAGTAGAGATGTAAGGCTGGAAAAATGACTGGGTTAGGAGAGGTAGAGATAGAGAGAAATGGCATAAAGAATGTGATCTACACAGGCAGGGACAGTGACCAGAGAATGAGGCTGAGGTGGGGGAAAGCCAGGGCAAAGCCAAGAGAGGCCCTTCTCCCTCACTGCCCATCAGAATGCCAAATCAATGCCAAAGTCGCCTCTACTCACTTCTGGCCCATATGTTAAGGAGACAGACACCCTAAGCCAAAGGCAGCTAGGCACAGAGAACCTGGTTGTTTACTGGAAGGTGGGCAACGCTGCTCTGAGAACCATACCCAGAATTCCTTTTTCAAAATGGATTTGTCAGGCATAGTATCTCTGGTCTGGGATTAGCCAGACTTGTTACATTTTATCAGCCAAGTCAGCCTCTAGAAAAATCTGACACTAACTTATAAAGATAAAATGAAAGGACATCATTGCCAGGTCTGGAAATAATGCTCCTTTGTCACTTAGAGATCTTCTTTGTCCCCAGTGGCTGGATCTCACAGAGGGTATGTCATGGGGTGTGACTTAAAGTAAACTTACATCTGAATGGTGATGATGTCAAAATTTTACCCAGAGGGCAACCATTTTTGCATTTCTCCATGGAAAGCAGGTTACTTTTGATAATACAGTTGCTCGCGGCATCATTAAGACTAATAAGGTGCTGTTGATTTAAAAAATGTAAAAATGTAATGGAGAGATTAGGAGGAGAAATACTATCTTTTGTTTGTTTGTTTGTTTTTTTGTTTTTTTTTTTGAGACAGAGTCTTGCTCTGTCCCCCAGTCTGGAGTGCAGTGGTATGATCTCGGGTCACTGCAACCTCCGCCTCCCGGGTTCAAGCGATTCTCCTGCCTCAGCCTCCTGAGTAGCTGGGATTATAGGCACCCACCACCACGCCCAGCTAATTTTTGTATTTTTAGTAGAGACAGGGTTTTACCACGTTGGCCAGGCTGGTCTCAAACACCTGACTTCAGGTGATCTGTCTGCCTCAGCCTCCCAAAGTGCTGGGATTATAGGCATGAGCCACTGTGCCTGGTCGAGAAATGCTATCTTAAAAATTTTTTTATTATGGAAAATTTCAAGCATACATGAAAGCAGTGGAAATAGTCTAGTGAACTTCTCTGTTTCCATTGCTTAGCCACTGCCATCATCAACTTATGGCCAATTGAGTTTAATTTATCTCTCTCACATCCTACCCCCTACAAAAGCAAATTCCAGACATCCCAAAATTTCACCATCAGTATTTCAGTTTGTATTCCCAAGAAATAAGGGCTTTGCATGAACCTAACCACAGCACCACAGCCACATCTAAATAGGATAATGATCTCTTCTTAAACTCAGCAAATATTCAGTCAGGATTCCATTTTTCTGATTGTCTTATGATTTACTTTTACAATTGATTTGAATTGTGATCTAAACAGGGTCTACACATTGAATTTGTCTGATGCATCTCTCTAGTTTCTTTATGCATTTTCTCTCCTTTTTTCTCCTTGCTGTTTATTATTAGAGAACTGTGTCATTTGTCCTGTGGTTTCTCATATTCAGAATTATGCTGATTGCATCCCTGTGGTTTCATTTAAGATGTTCCTCTGTCCCATAGTTTTCTTGTATACTGGGAATTCTATCTAGAAGCTAATCAGATTCAGATTTTATTCTTTTGGTCAAGAAAGTCTAGCTTTTTAAAAAATGGTTTCTTGAAGGCTTCAGACATGGAGAGGCTGAGAGTTCACTGAAAGCACAGCCAGGGTTTGGGCTAATTGGGAGCCAAAGAACAATGCAGTGGACTACTTTTCTGTTCCTTTTCTAAAACTCTCCTTCCTCTGAGTCAGTTTGGTTCTCAGTTTAAGAAGCCTAAGCTTTCAGAGGAAAGCTTTTTTTATTTTTATTTTTTTCCCAGAAAAGTCATGCCTTTCACCCCAGTTTGGGGGAGACCTCCCTGCATATGTGAGTAGAAGGCTGCTGCTAGGATTTGGGGGCTTAATAAATCTTTCCCCTTATCACAGGTCCTGCATTTCTGAATTGGGCCCTTTCCTCTTGTTAGTTGTGGGGTGTGGAGGGCCAGACCTACTATGTGTGGGCTATGTGAGGGGAACCTGTTGCTGGAGCCTGCGGGCCATGTGCAGTAAGTTGGGGCTAACTGTGAAGGTAGGTTGCAACACTGTAATAGCAGTTATAACTACCATTACTGAATGACTGCCTTATCACAGACATTCTGCTAGGCGTCATATTTCTTATTCCACCTGCTTGGCCTTTCAGCTTCTGCAGGCCTTGCCTGTCCTGGCTTCACTTACTGCCTGGGGACTAACTTTTTAAATGATAAAATGGTGGCTAAACCCTGCATGCCTACAGCAAGGGCTGACTGTCACTTTAGGACATGAAGCCTTCTGGGTAAGCTGGGACTTGGTGGACAATCTAACTGTGGGGGACTCCTGCTCAGTCCTTCCATTTGGTGCCAGGAGCATGTGATGCTGGTATTGATCCTGCATTTGTAGCACTTGTCCAAGCTCCTTTTCTGGAGGGACCTCTGCTATCTCCGTTCACTAGCACAGTGGTTGAAGCTGTGGAGTGAATTGGGACACTGGCCTGTGGGCTCCTGCCTGTGGTAGGGGTGATAGAATTTTGGTGTCTCATTCTCTGTGGTTCCTTCTGTACAGATTGGGCTTCTAGTGGGTGTCTGTTGTCCCCTGGCATTCTCTTGGCCTATTTGTCTTATACTTTAGGTTCCGGTCAGCTGTGCTGTGGGATGGGATACTCTCTGACTCATATGTGTTGTGCCTTGGGTTCCCAGGCTGGCCACAGGGCTGCTCTGATCTCTCCTTCTTATTCGTCTTTACAGGCACATAGGGTTCTAAAGACAGCTTTGCTCTAGCAGAGACCTGGTGCCCCTACTTCTTTCTAACAAGAGGGTCACATGGAGGCACACTGGAAGCCTCCAGGGAACTCTAGATCAACCCAGGATCAGATCAAATCTTGAATGGCCTGGAAAGGCCTGGCTGCCCCTGAAGTGGGTGGGACTGCTGTCAGGGCCAAAGGTGAAGAAGAGATTTTCCCTGAGGGGAAATAGAAGGGATGGCTTTTGGGTCTTGGTCCCAAACACTGAAAAGATCCAAGAGCCTCAGCAGCAAGGATCACCCCATGCAGTCCTATTTGGGACTGCCCCCTGTATACAGAGGAGCCCAAGCTCTTCAATGCCACTGGCTTGTGTGGGGAGCCAAACCTCCCAAAGATGTTGGAAGAACCACTAAGGCATTTGGGTACTTGGAAGAAAGGGTAAGTGAGGAATTTCCTAATAGTTACGCTGTTACATTTGTGTTTGCAGGCAGGTAACAAGGGTCACTCCCATTTAAAAATGTTTTTAAATTAATTATTTAAATTGACAAAAATTATATACTGTATATGTATTATATACAACCTGATGTTTTGAAATATGTACATATTATGACATATTATGGAATGGCTAAGTCAAGTGAATTAACATAGTCGTGACTTAACATACTTACCATTTTTGTGGTGAGAATGCTTAAAATCTATTAGCAGCGATTTACAAGAATGTAATACATTGGTGTTAGCTATAGTCACCATGTTGTACAGTAGATCTCTTGTGTTTTTTTTTTTTTTTTTGAGACAAAGTCTCATTCTGTCACCCAGGCTGGACTGCAGTGGTGTGATCTGGGCTCACTGCAACCTCTGCCTCTTGGGATCAAATGATTCTCATGTCTCAGCCTCCTGAATAGCTGGGATTACAGGTGTGTGCCACCATGCCTGTCTAATTTTTGCATTTTTAGTAGAGACTGGGTTTCACCATGTTAACCAGGCTGGTCTTGAACTCCTGGCCTCAAGTTATCCATCTGCCTCAGCCTCCCAAAGTGTTGAGATTGCAGACATGAGCCAGCCAGCATGCCCGGCCTTGATCTCTTGAATTTATTCCTCCTATCTAACTGAAATATCTCTTCAACCTTCCCGTATGCCTCCTACCCTGTCACCTACACTTTTTTGTGTATGGGAGTGGTTGTGGGGATTTTTACAGTTAGATTCTACAAAGAAGTAGAACAATTTTAAAGTAAAATTTTATCCATGTATTCAGGAAACTCTGCTGAACATCTTTTGGATACCTATCCCTGGGTGAAGTGTGAGGAATAAAAGAAGGAGCACAAAATAGGCTCTGCCCTAAAGGGGCCCATGGTGTGGGGAGAGAGAACTCTTGTCTAGATCTTTAGCCTCAACTTCTTCTTCGTTAAATTAGAGATTGCTCCTGCCTTCTCTTTGTCTCACAGAGGTAAAAGAAATGAGAGTATGATTAAAAGGGGTTGCATTATTTCATGTTCTAAAATAGTAGAGCATATATTTGTATGGTATTTTACAGCTTACAAAACACATTCATAACATTCACTTATTCTGTTGGGAAGCTCCAAAGGCCTAAGAGGAGTGATGTAGAAGAACAGCCAGCTAGCTAGCAGACTTTAGCAAACCAAAATGCCGAATGCTGCAGAAAACTGTGTGACTTCCCTGCCTCCTCCTCTGTGAAGATGGGAGATTTAGCAAGATGATGGGAACGGCTTTGAGGAGTGGGAAAGGGTCAGAAAGTAGGACATTTGACTAAAGGGCAAGGTAGGATGATGTGGAGGAAGAAGAATAGTGGAAGCATGCTGGCTGGGGATTAGAAATTCGGTTTTTTTTTTTTTTTGAGACGGAGTCTCACTCTGTCGCCCAGGCTGGAGTGCAGTGGCCGGATCTCAGCTCACTGCAAGCTCCGCCTCCCGGGTTTACACCATTCTCCTGCCTCAGCCTCCCGAGTAGCTGGGACTACAGGCGCCCGCCACCTCGCCTGGCTAGTTTTTTGTATTTTTTAGTAGAGAGGGGGTTTCACCGTGTTAACCAGGATGGTCTCGATCTCTTAGCCTCATGATCCACCCGTCTCGGCCTCCCAAAGTGCTGGGATTACAGGCTTGAGCCACCGCGCCCAGCCAGAAATTCAGTTTTAATCAATCATGACGTTGCCCAAACTTGGCTATGCACATTGGATATGTCCTTGTTTTTTTCATCTGTAAAATGAGAGATTTAACTAGATGATCTCCATAGTCTCTTCCAGCCCCGATGGCTGATTTCTGTGAAATGTGTAAAAAGGAAGGGTTATGCTTCCCAGTGTTCTTCAGCCCCACTGAGCATAGAAAACAAGGTCTAAATCAAAAGTACCTTCTGTACTTTTTAATTTACTTTGTAGCAGTTCTAAATGAAGAGGCTTGCCCTTCCATTGTGCGGCAGCCATTCTTCAGAATGAACAAGATGACTGCACATTCAAACCTGGAGCCAGGGGAGGGGCTGGCTGGCAGCCTGCCTCTGGGTTGCTTCTGGTAGGCAGGGGCTCTCGAAAAGCTGATGGCCTCCTCGTGCTGGGTTGGTTGGCCAGCCATCAAGGCTCCTAACCAGACCTGCAGAGCCTGCTGCAGGCTCCCTGTTCCCAGCTGTGCTTGGCTGCTTATCTCCTGAGTGTTGTTCCACCCACTTTCTACAGGTGCTCTAGCAGCAGCCAGTGGGCCATGATTTCCAGGGGAGCTGGGGTTGGCAAATGCTTTGTGATGGGAAGGATGGGGCATGAGAAGGGCTAGCCTGAAAGAGACTCTAGATCTGCAGACTCCAGTTTGAGCAGACTCCTTCATTTGTAGAATGAAGAGATAGATGTGGTGCACTCTGCGGCTTCTGCAGCTGTATGGATTCTGTGGGCTCAGGCCAGCTCTCCAATGTCAAAGTCCAGTATGTGAGGCTGCTTCCTTCGGAAGTGTGGTTTGGCTTCAGCAGGTTATATGTTTGCTCTGATACCCTTTTATTTTGAGCATTGTATCCAACCCCCAACGAATGCCAGAATGTCTGTTGTCATACTCTGTATGGGCTAGAGCTCTGCCTTGGTGTGAACACCCAAGATCAGCGGCCTTTGTTTCTTCTCAGGCAGATGATTCTATTGCTGGAGAATTCTTTTTTCCTGTTTGTCTGAAACAGGTTTCCTTACACCTCCTATCTGCTAGTCCTGGCTCTGCTCTCCAGCACCGCTGACTTATTTTTGCTCACAGGTTTAGCAGGCGCTCACTGTGCCTGTCATGTGCCAAGGCTGAGGACCCTGTGCTTACTTCCTCGGTCCTGATTTTCTTCTCTGGACTTCACTTCTCCAGCTCCTGTGGCTGCGATGGGACTCAGACCCTTGCCAGCCTGGACTGCCCTGCCCAAGGCTGTCAGTGTCCTCAAAGGACAGAGAGGACTTAGAGAACAGGGCCCAGGGCTCAGCATGTCACTTGGTCTATGAGTGACATAGTCTGAAGGACGTGGGGCCTTCCCTCTCACAGCATGAGAACACCCTTCCTACACCTTTATGAGAGCTTTTGGGAAGCTACTCCCACACTTATCCAGCCTCATGCCGGGCATCTTCACACGAAGTCTGGAGCCTTCCATCCTGGACTTACACAGCCCAAGTGTGAATCTGTGGAGGTCTGCATGAGTCTCTGCTGTTTTCTCTGGTTATACTTAGAGATCCTTTCCAACCTAGTGAGACTCTTTTGGAACCTGACTGTGTTCCATGAACTGGGGGTAATAACTAAGTCAATGTGCTTGTTTCAGGAACCATACTGTGAGAACTTCTCCCCTTCCTAGGGCCCTGTGAGCCTACTTTCTAAACCCCTGCATCTGACCTGGAGTGGGGTGGCCAGTGTTGGATGCTCAAGGCCAAGGCCTTGCCAGCCCAGGTTTGGAGTGATGATGGCTGAGTAGTGGGAGTAGCTGCCTGAGAGCACTCATAAATGTGTAGGAAGGGTGTTCTCATGCTGCAAGAGGAAGGCCCCTTGTCCTTCAGACTATGTCACTCATAGTTCAGGTGACATGACAGCTAGGGTTGGATTGGACAGGCAACCACCCCTTGCACCCTAACCATGGCAGCCCCTGTGCTCTGCAGAGGAAGCCCTTGTGCAGATTTGTCCTTTCCTGGTCAGCTATGTTATGCTGGCCTCTCTTTGGGGTGCACTGGCCTTTGGCTCTATAGGGTAGGTATCTCCAGGAGCAGCAAGTGCTCTGCAGATGAAAATTTCAAACACACATAAAAGGAGAAAGGTTAAAAAAAAAGAAGAAGAAAAAGAGAAAGGATGGTAGGCTGAAGTCCCTCCTGCAAACCTATCACCTAGCTTCAACAATTATTAGCATTTTGTCAACTTGTTTTATCTGTATTCCTCCACTTTTTTTTTTTTTTTTTTTGAGACAGAGTCTTGCTCTGTTGCCTAGGCTAGAGTGCAGTGGCATGATCTCGGCTCACTGCAATTTCTGCCTCCCGGGTTCATGCCATTCTCCTGCCTCAGCCTCCCAAGTAGCTGGGACTACAGGCGCCTGCCACCACGCCAGCTAATTTTTTGTATTTTTTT
>NW_012102254.1:544300-545100 GCF_000951045.1 Mandrillus leucophaeus | reverse complement strand
GGCCTTTTTTGGCTAGAGGATTTTCATTCAAAATAGAAATATATCATTTCACTCATAGTTTAGGATGTACTTCTAGTAGTTAGAGGGTGCTTTTCTATTTAATTCAATGGTATTATCACAACTAACAAAGTTAACTTTAATTTCTTACTATAACCCAATACCCAGTCCATGTTTAATTTTTCTTTATTGTTCCAAAAATGACATTTTATTTATTTATTTATTTATTTATTTATTTTATTTATTTATTTTTTGAGACAGAGTCTCGTTCTGTTGCCCAGGCTGGAGTGCAGTGGTGTGATCTCGGCTCACTGCAAGCTCTGCCTCCCGAGTTCACGCCATTCTCCTGCCTCAGCCTCCCAAGTAGCTGGGACTACAGGCGCCTGCCACCAGGCCCGGCTAAGTTTTTGTATTTTTAGTAGAGACAGGGTTCCACTGTGTTAGCCAGGATGGTCTCGATCTCCTGACCTTGTGATCTGCCCACCTTGGCCTCCCAAAGTGCTGGGATTACAGGCGTGAGCCACCACGCCAGGCCCTACATTTTATTTTATTTTATTTATTTTTTTGAGATGGAGTCTCACCCTATTGCCTAGGCTAGAGTGCAGTGGTGCCATCTTGACTCACTGTAACCTCCACCTCCTGGGTTCAAGCGATTCTCCTGCCTCAGCCTCTCTAGTAACTGGGATTACAGGCACCTGCCACCACACCGGGTCCATGCTGTCATTAGTACTTTCCACCTACGTGGCCATTCTGTTGTTTACTTTGGTTTGAGCTGTGGAAACAGAGACTGAAGAGCAGCAGGT
>NW_012102254.1:539517-544163 GCF_000951045.1 Mandrillus leucophaeus | reverse complement strand
GCCATCTTGACTCACTGTAACCTCCACCTCTTGGGTTTAAGCAATTCTCCCTGCCTCAGCCTCCTGAGTAGCTGGGACTACAGGCACACACCACCATGCCTGGCTAATTTTTGTATTTTTTAACTAGAGACGGGGTTTTGTCATGTTGGCCAGGCTGGTCTTGAACTACTGACCTCAGGTGATCTACCCACCAAAGTGTTGGGATTACAGGCATGAGCCACTGTGCCTGGCCCCAAAAATGACATGTTGGTTTGTTCAAACAGTATCCAAACAAAGTCTACATATTGCATTTGGTTGATGTGTTCTCTAAGTTGCTAACAGTCTCCTTGCTCCTTTTGTTTTCAAATGCCATTTATTTGGTGAAGACATCAGGACATTTATCCTAGACAACCTCTCACTTTGATTTTGGCTAAGCACATCCTCTTGAGGTTATTTTACTTGCTTCCTAGTGTCCCCATATTTCCTATAAACTGGTAGTTAGATCTAGATCAGAATAGATTCAATCTTTTTGGAAAGAACTCTTCATTGGTATTGTGTACTTCCCATTGCATCCCAGAAGGAGGCACTATGTCTGGCTCCTTGACCTGCTTTAGTGACGAAAAGATGGATCAGGCCTGGGTGCAATGGCTCATCCCTGTAATCTCAGCACTTTAGGAAGCTGGGACAGGTAGATTGCTTGAGCCCAGGAGTTTGAGACTAGCCTGGGCAACGTAGTGAGACCCCATCACTACAAAAAATACAAAAAAATTAGCCAGGCATGATGGCACATGTCTGTGGTCCCAGCTACTCGGGAGGCTGAGGTGGGAGGATCACTTGAAACTGGGAGGTCAAGACTGCAGTGAGCTGTAATCGTACCACTGCACTCCAGCCTGGGTGACAGAGTGAGACTGTGTTTCAGGAAAAAAAAAAAAAGAAAAAAAAAAAAGATGGATTAGGGGATTCAGGTAGTATCAGTGATTAATCCATTATAAAGTCCTTATCAACTTTTTGCCTGATGAATTTGGCATTCACTAATGATCCTTAGCTAGATCCATTATTTAATAATAGGTTGCAAATTAGCTGAAATTCTTCTATAAAATTATCTGTCAACCTTTTTTTTTTAATGCACCAAACATTTATTAAACATTGCAGTCAATAGCAGAAACACAAGAAGGAAAAAGACACAGTCCTACCCTCAAGATGCCCTCCAAACTGGGTTGAATCTCCATGCTTGATGCTCCTTTCAATGGATTGTTTTTAAATAATAATGTAGATATTTTTATTAACGATAATACTCATGAATGGTTTAAAACTTCCTTGTGGTTCCCTTTTCCCTTAGGTTATCCCTTTTCAGGGATATATAGTTCTCTGTTTTAGAGTTATTAGAAATGATTATTCTCTGTGTGGTTATATGATTAAGAGGATATAAAATTAAGCTCTTTTTTTTCCAGTTTGTGTTTAATTTGTAAGGATTACTTTTTGATCAGTTTTCTGCTGTTACCATCATTCTGCACAATAAACCAGCCCAAACTCAGTAGCTTCAAATAGCAAATTTTTAATTCTCACTCATGCATCTGCATGCTGGCTAGAATTCACTGATCTAGGCTGGGCTCCAGGCTGCAGTTGGGTCCAGGTCAGATCCGTGTGTCTCTCATCTTCCCTGGACAGCAGCAGTCTAGCTGGGGCATGTTCTTCTTATGGTAATGAGAGACACACAAGAGGGTATGCCTAACCACACAGCACATTTCAAGCCTCTGATATTATGACACATCTGCTAACATTCCTTTAGTCAAGCAATTCATGGTTAAACCCAAGTCAAGGAGTTGTACTGCAGTTACTATGGCTGTGTAACACGTTACCCCAAAACTTAGTAGTGGAAAACAACCATTATTCTGGTCACAGATTCTGCAGGTCAGGAATTTGGGCAGGGCATAGTAGAATGGAGTTTGTTTCTGCTTCACAATGTCTGGACCTTCGGCTAGAAGACTTGAAGGCCAGAGATTAGAATCTTCTGAAGGCTCATCCTTATATGTTTGAGAGTTGATCCTGGCTGTTAGCTGGGAGCCCCAGGGCTTCTCCATATGATTTCTCCATATGGGCTAGTTTGGGCTGCCTCACAGCATGGTTGCTGAGTTCCAAGGGTGGGGAGAGGGCAAGGTAGGGGTTGGGAGACAGGTGGAAGACCATACTGACTTTTATGATTTAGTCTTAAAAGACATGCAGTGTCACTTCTGCCACATTCTATTCACTAACGCAGTCACAAGATCCTGCCTAGGTTTAAAAGGAGGGGACATGGACTCTGTAAGAACATGTGCGACTGGAAATCTTGCTGAGACCATTTTTGGAAAATACAGTCTGCCACAGCTGGAAAAAGTATATTCTGCCTCTAGTTGGAGGAACTGCAAAGACACATGGCAAAGAAGAGAAATCGATGGAAAGTAAGGAATTGAAAACAATGGCATATACCGTACTTTTTTTAAAATTTAATTTTTAAAAATTATATAAAGCTTTCATATGATTCCAAATAAAACAAGGTATATTGAGAGAAGTCTAATTCCATCTTGTTCCCTCTACTTTATTCTCTCTGCCTTTCTGGTAACAACAATTTTTATCAGATTTTTCCCACTGTTTCTTTTTGCAAATTTAAGGGAAAAATATATTTGTTTACCTTTCTTTTTTATGTAAAAGGTAGCAGACTCTAAGTACTCTTCTGTACTTTGCTTTTTTCCATGTAATCAATCTTGAAGATCACCCTGTAGCAGAATATAGAAATTCTCCTGATTCCTTTTTGCATCTGCACTGTGCCTCACCATGTGGATGTGCCATGGTTTATCCATGGACATTGGGCTGTGTCCAGTCTTTTGCTCTTACAAAAAGAACCACAGTGAGGAATCTGGTAAATATGGCATTTTGTAATATTACCAGTGTGTCTGTGAGATAGTTTCCTAGAAGTAGGATTGCTGAAACAAAATGGTAAATGTATAAGTTGTTTTTCTCTGTGTTGCTAAGACTGAGGGCCAAGGGCAGAAGCAGTAGTATTCAGGCATGAGAGGATGATCATGGTAGGGTGTGGGGGGTTTGCAGGGCAGGGAGGTGGGAAGGGGCTGAGTAGTAAGAGTGATGAAAAGTGCTCAACTTCTGAATATATTCTGGAAATTGAGCCAGAAGGTTTGCTGAAGGGTTGACTGTGAAGAGTTGAAGAGAGGAGTCAGGAGGAGCTCTGAGTTTTGGCCTGGGCATCTGGTGTACACAGGGAGGAGGAGGAATGGGCCTAGACCAGGATTTTGTTCCTGGACAAGTTGTTTTTTAGAGGCACCCAAGTGATATGTTAGGTAGGCAGCTGGGTATTCAAGTCTGGGCTGAAAAAATTAAGTAGCACTTCACCTGCAAATGCTTTCATATTAATACCACCTGGTTCCTACAAGTACCCTGAAAAAGAGATACAGGAGAGGAGGAAATTGGGGCAATACTAGGGTTCTAAGAGAGTGAATCAAGTGCATTCAATTAAACAAATATTTACCTTATCAAATGAAATGTTGGAAATGAAAGCACTCAGCATGAGGCCTGCCATTAAGTGCCTACTAGTTGATGTCAGGTTCCATGCCCAGAGCTAAGGATAGGAAGATGAACAGGTAGATTATGCCCTTATTTCCTACCCTAGATCATGTTTGAGTTAAACTTTATTGAGGGTATAGTCCCTGACCTCTGGGATCTCTGACTCAGTGGGGGATGCTTGGAGGGACCAGGGGCCTACTGTGGTCCATCCTCCTCATCTTCACAGACAGCTGCTAAAACAGAATATAGAATCTGAGGCTCAGACTAGAGAGTTCACTTGAAAGGCCTGGCTCATTCTATTGGCTCTAGAATCTGCAGCTAGCCAGAGATGAAGCTCAGGCCACCAGAGCCACAGAGAATAGTCTCTGACTACAGGAAAAGTGTCAGTTTGACTCTTTAGCCCTCACTCCTGTTCAATAAACTTCATGTAGCCAGGTGGAGGGTGTTGGCCTTCAGCTGGAGTGACAGTCCTGTGGGATAGGCCCCCCTTGACAGATTTTGGGTATTGGGAAGAAGGCAGGAGGGAGAGAGTTTCAGGTCTGGGGCTGCTACTCTGGGGTTGTGATTTGCTGTTGGGCAGCTGAGCAGAGATACCATAATTTGACTTTGGGATGTATATTTCTCTGGACTTAGGGATCAGGATGCAGGCTGTAGCACATGAAGCTGGCTCGGAAGCCGACAGACTGGAATAGGACTTTCTCAATGGCCAAGCACTCATCTCTGCTCCCTTCCTGTGCTGAAAGCACTTTTTGCAAATGATGGTACTTAGCACAGATTGCCTGGCAGTCTAAGATACACCACCTATAGAGCAGAGTCAGAGGGGTTTCCTGCCAGGGCACTTTTGGGGAGCTGTGATGCAGGCTAAGCCAGTGGAAGAAAGGGAGGAAGGGAGTAGACAGAACAGGGAGGCTTGATCTGGTGCTCCCAACAGACCAGGTTTGCCACACTGCTTCCCTCCACCCCATCCCTTCCTCCCCAGCTTTATTAGGGTGTGTGTTGGAGCCCACCCAAGGGTCCATGCTGTCATTAGTACTTTCCACCTACGTGGCCATTCTGTTGTTTACTTTGGTTTGAGCTGTGGAAACAGAGACTGAAGAGCAGCAGGTACCAGC